>NC_041388.1:660085062-660168614 GCF_002162155.2 Triticum dicoccoides | reverse complement strand
CCCAACGCATGTTGTGTCAAACTTGTCTTCGAAGGCTGCATGTCGGCAACATGCATGCACCAGGGTAGTATTACTTAGCTACGAAGGGAGTAGCAGTAAGTTGGCAAGACCATTTTGGTTTTCTACTATTGTAGGTCAGCCATGATGTTACTTACGTAATTGACATCAGCACGTACGCACTATAGTCGGTTCAGTAAGCTATATAAAGGACCGATGCCCGTCGCTGTAAGATCATTCCATTCCAATCAAAGCAAGGCAATCAGCCTCAAGCAGTACTCCTCGTGTGTGTGTGTGTGTGTGTGTGTGTGTGTGTGTGTGTGTTCTGTTGCACTAGTGAGTACTAGCAGGTAGTGCGCGGCGGCACGCCGCGCCACATGAATTTACAAACTATTTGTTCTTTTTGGTAATATTTGGTAACTCGTCCCAAGACTTGATTCATTGCAAAGTAGTTCATACAAGAAAAGAATACATCTAGTTGGTACGTGCATAAGTGATCTACAGTAGATAGTGATAGTGGGTACTGGACACAGAATTATAAAGCTCTTGTTCTTTTTTTAGATAAGATGTTGATCGTCCAGCTGGGTTTGTCTCAGTGATGTAGTGGTAAAGAGATGAGGCTAGTTCTTATGCTTTGGTTCTTGGTGGTTTGTTCCCTATGTACACAATGTTGAAGTTGCTTTCATTTCATTCAAACTTAGTCCGTTTTGAATTGATGAATGTCCTAGATCTCGACGGATTGCAAACTATCTTGAAATTAGAGATAACCTTTTTTATTTTAAGAATCCTTGTTTGCCTTGATTTCTCTGACAGAATATAAAGTGGACATGAGAGCTACTTTGTTTATTTAATAAGGTTGTAAACTTAGACGCATGTATCTTTATTTCTTTTCAAACAAAGTGTTTAAACTGAAGTTTTCTTTTTGCTTGACAACTACAATGAATTCAGTGCAGTAGAGGAGCGAAAGATAAATAGTACAGAAAGATAAAAGTCAACATATCTATACATTGTTGACTGGCAGAATAAGTTTTAATTAATCAAAACCAACATAAGCGAGGTGGGAGGAAGAATTAATTAGCATGTGAGTCACTTCATATGAAAAACAAATCGAGGCTAGGCAGTGCAAAAAAATGCTGAATCAACTAATTGATATTAGTTAGTCTGAAGGAGTCGACTGCCTTGTGGCCCAGTTTGGGCGTGAGCCAACCCGACAAAAAAAAGTAAGATTTATATTGTTTTTTAGAAGAAAATAGGTTATTTTCCGCTTTTAATAGTACTTACTTCATAAAAATGCCACCTAGTTCAGTGCACTTTCATTATCATGCCATTTCTTTTTTTTCTTTTCCATTTTCTAGCACTTGAAAGGACCAAAGTGCCCCTGATGCTATCTAACCTTATCTGATGTGTGTGGACTGGTTGGATAAGGATTGCTCTTGGGCTAGCTCGTCGCCGTACCCCACTGCTGCTTGCGGAAGCCACCGCATCTCTGCGCCATAGCTTGCCCACGCGTGTGCGAGCAACCGTAGCTCCCCCGCCGATGGCCCATGCCTTGCTGATGCCTGCGCGACCCACTGTGGTTCGTCGCCGGTGCTCGTCCATGTCTGTAGGCGCCGGCGCAGCTCGTCCTCGCCTCGCGGATACCTACACAAGCCACCGCAGCTTGCCACGGGTTCTCCCCCACGCCCGCGCGCGACAGCGCAGCTCTCCGCGGGTGCTTGCCCTCCCCTGCGCGCATCGGCGCAGATCGCCCTCCCCTGCTGGAGAAGCATTCTAGTGGCGAGACTGGTGCTGAACAGAAGGTGGATGCCTTGTGCAGGTCCTGAGCAAGTGGCTTAATGGCAGCAACGGCCGAGGAGGAGATGGATGCGTGTGCAGGTCCTGAAGGTGTTGAATGCAAGCAACATGTAAGTCACATTTATTGTAGTCTTTTGCTTGATCATGGATTGCAATTTGGAAATTACATCAAGAATAGCATGTCACGTTTAGCTTCACAACCAGGATGAACTGAGCGACAATACGACAAATGAATAATACCACAAATTTCAGTCCATAAGCTACTTGTTGCAATCTGTTTTGTTGCACTTGCTGTAGCTTATTCAAAGACAACAATGGAATTGTAGGTAGAAGTGGAAAAAGTATGTAGACCTCAAATTTTTGTACATTGGCATGGGAGAGATATACATGTTGGGGAACGTAGCAAAAATTCAAAATTTTCCTACGTGTCACCAAGATCTATCTATGAAGAGACCAGCAACGAGGGAAAGGAGAGTGCATCTACATACCCTTGTAGATCGCTAAGCGGAAGCGTTCAAGAGAACGGGGTTGAAGGAGTTGTACTCGTCGTGATCCAAATCACTGGAGATCCTAGTGCCGAACGGACGGCACCTCCGCGTTCAACACACGTACAGCCCGGTGACGTCTCCCATGCCTTGATCCAGCAAGGAGAGAAGGAGAGGTTGAGGAAGACTCCATCCAGTAGCAGCACGACGGCGTGGTGGTGGTGGAGGACCGTGGTACTCCAGCAGGGCTTCGCCAAGCACCGCAAGAGACGAGGAGGGAGAGAGGTAGGGCTGCGCCAGGAAAAGGTCAAAACTCATGTGTTGGCAGCCCCAAAGACCTCAACTATATATAGGGGAGAGGGAGGGGGCTGCGCCCCCACCTAGGGTTCCACCCTAGGGGCGGCGGCCAGCCCAGATCCCATCTGGTGGGGCGGCCAAGGGGGGTGGGGGAGGGGGAAACTTGCCCCCCAAGCTAGGTGGGGCGCCCCCTCCCCAAACCCTAGGCGCCTTGGGCCCTTGTGGGGGGGCGCACTAGCCCACCTGGGGCTGGTTCCCTCCCACACTTGGCCCATGCATCCCTCCGGGGCCGGTGGCCCCACTTGATGGACCCCCGGGACCCTCCTGGTGGTCCCGGTATGTTACCGATAAAACCTGAAACTTTTCCGGTGACCAAAACAGGACTTCCCATATATAAATCTTTACCTCCGGACCATTCCGGAACTCCTCGTGACGTCCTGGATCTCATCCGGGACTCCGAACAACATTCGGTAACCACGTATATCTATTCCCTATAACCCTAGCGTCATCGAACCTTAAGTGTGTAGACCCTACGGGTTCGGGAACCATGAAGACATGACCGAGATAACTCTTTGGTCAATAACCAACAGCGGGATCTGGATACCCATGTTGGCTCCCACATGTTCCACGATGATCTCATCGGATGAACCACGATGTCAAGGACTTAATCAATCCCGTATACAATTCCCTTTGTCTAGCGGTACGATACTTGCCCGAGATTCGATCGTCGGTATCCCGATACCTTGTTCAATCTCGTTACCGGCAAGTCTCTTTACTCGTTCCATAACACATCATCCCGTGATCAACTCCTTGATCACATTGTGCACATTATGATGATGTCCTACCGAGTGGGCCTAGAGATACCTCTCCGTTTACACGGAGTGACAAATCCCAGTCTCGATTCGTGCCAACCCAACAGACACTTTCGGAGATACCTGTAGTGTACCTTTATAGCCACCCAGTTACGTTGTGACGTTTGGCACACCCAAAGCACTCCTACGGTATTCGGGAGTTGCACAATCTCATGGTCTAAGGAAATGATACTTGACATTAGAAAAGCTTTAGCATACGAACTACATGATCTTGTGGTAGGCTTAGGATTGGGTCTTGTCCATCACATCATTCTCCTAATGATGTGATCCCATTATCAACGACATCCAATGTCCATGGTCAGGAAACCGTAACCATCTATCGATCAACGAGCTAGTCAAGTAGAGGCTTACTAGGGACATGGTGTTGTCTATGTATCCACACATGTATCTGAGTTTCCTATCAATACAATTCTAGCATGGATAATAAACGATTATCATGAACAAGGAAATATAATAATAATCAATTTATTATTGCCTCTAGGGCATATTTCCAACAGTCTCCCACTTGCACTAGAGTCAATAATCCAGTTCACATCGCTATGTGATTAACACTCAAGGTCACATCCCCATGTGACTAACACCCAAAGAGTTCTGGGTTTGATCATGTTATGCTTGTGAGAGAGGTTTGAGTCAACGGGTCTGCAACATTCAGATCCGTATGTACTTCGTAAATTTCTATGTCTTCTTGTGGATGCAACTACTACGCTACATTTGGAGCCATTTCAAATAATTGTTCTACTTGGAGCTATTCTAAATTGTTGCTCCATTATACATATCCGGTATCTCTACTCAGAGCTATCCGGATAGGTGTTAAGCTTGCATCGACGTAACTCTTTACGTCGAACTCTTTATCACCTTCATAACCGAGAAACATATCCTTATTCCTTTAAGGATAATTTAGACCGCTATCTAGTGATCTACTCCTAGATTACCTCTGTACCCTCTTGCCAGATATGTGGCAAGGCACACATCAGGTGCGGTACTCAGCATGTCACACCGTATAGAGCCTATGACAAAAGCATAGGGGACGACCTTCGTCCTTCCTCTTTCTTCTGCCGTGGTCGAGCTTTAAGTCTTAACTTCATACCTTACAACTCAGGCAAGAACTCCTTCTTTGACTGATCCATCTTGAACACCTTCAAGATCATGTCAAGGTATGTGCTCATTTGAAAGTACCATTAAGCGTTTTGATCTATCCTCATAGATCTTGATGCTCAACGTTCAAGTAGCTTAATCCAGGTTTTCCATTGAAAAACACTTTTCAAATAACTCTGCATGCTTTCCAGAAATTCTACGTCATTTCTGATCAACAATATGTCAACAACATATATTCATCAAAAATTCTATAGTGCTCCCACTCACTTCTTTGGAAATACAAGTTTCTCATAAACTTTGCATACACCCAAAATCTTTGATCATCTCATCAAAGCATACATTCCAACTCCGAGATGCTTACTCCAGTCCTTAGAAGGATTGCTGGAGCTTTGCATACTTGTTAGCATCTTTCAGGATTGACAAAACCTTCTATTGTAACACATACAACTTTTTTTTACGAAAACTTGGTAAGAAAACTTGTTTTGACATCCATCTGTAAGATTTCGTAATCGAAAAATACAGCTAATGCTAACATGATTCCGACGGACTTAAGCATCGCTACGGGTGAGAAATTCTCATCGTAGTCAACTCCTTGAACTTGTCGGAAAAAACATCTTAACGACAAGTCGAGCTTTCTTAATGGTGATACTTACCATCATTGTCCGTCTTCCTTTTAAAATCCATATGTACCTAACAGCCTTACGACCATCAAGTAGTTCTTCCAAAGTCTACACTTTGTTTTCATATATGGATCCTCTCTCGGATTATATGGCCTCGAGCCATTTTGGAATCCAGGCCCACCATCGCTTCTCCATAGCTCGTAGGTTCATTGTTGTCTAGCAACATGATTTCCAAGACAGGATTATGTACCACTCTGAAGTAGTACGCATCCTTGTCATCCCACAAGGTTTGGTAGTGACTTGATCTGAAGTTTCATGATCACTATCATAAGCTTCTACTTCAATTGGTGTAGGTGCCACAGGAACAACTCCCTGTGCCCTGCCACACACTACTTGAAGAGACGTTTCAATAACCTCATCAAGTCTCCACCATCCTCCCACTCAATTCTTTCGAGAGAAACTTTTCCTCGAGAAAGGACCCGATTCTAGAAACAATCCCTTATTGCTTTCGGATCTGAGACAGGAGGTATACCCAACTGTTTTGGGTGTCCTATGAAGATGCATTTATCCGCTTTGGGTTCGAGCTTATCAGCCTGAAACTTTTTCACATAAGCGTCACAGCCCCAAACTTTTAAGAAATGGCAGTTTAGGTTTCTCTAAACCATAGTTCATACGGTGTCATCTCATCGGAATTATGTGGTGCCCTATTTAAAGTGAATGTGGTTGTCTCTAATGCCTAACCCATAAACTATCATGGTAATTCGATAAGAGACATCATGGTATGCATCATATCCAATAGGGTGCAGTTATAATGTTCAGACACATCATAACACTACGGTGTTCCAGGCTATATTAGTTGTGAAACAATTTCCACAATGTCTTAATTCTGTGCCAAACTCGTAATTCAGATATTCATCTCTATGATCATATCATAGATATTTTATCCTCTTGTCATGACGATCTCTCACCTTCACCCTGAAATTACTTGAACCTTTCAATAATTCAGACTCGTGATTCATCAAGTAAATATACTCAACATCTACTCAAATCATCTGTGAAGTAAGAACATAACGATATCCACTACACGCCTCAGCACTCATTGGACTGCACACATCAAAATGTATTACTTCCAACAAGTTGCTTTCTAGTTCCATTTTACTGAAAACGAGGCTTTCAGTCATCTTGCCCATGTGGTATGATTTGCATGTCTCAAGTGATTCAAAATCAAGTGAGTCCAAACGGTCCATTTGCATGGAGTTTCTTCATGCATATACACCAATAGACATGGTTCGCATGTCTCAAACTTTTCAAAAACGAGTGAGCCCAAAGATCCATCAACATGGAGCTTCTTCATGCGTTTTATACCGATATGACTCAAATTGCAGTGCCACATTTGTGTGGTACTATCATTACTATCTTATACCTTTGGCATGAAAATGTGTATCACTACAATCGAGATTCAATAAACCATTCATTTTAGGTGCAAGACCATTGAAGGTATTATTCAAATAAACAGAGTAACCATTATTCTCCTTAAATGAATAACCGTATTGCGATAGACATAATCCAATCACGTCTATGCTCAACGCAAACACCAATCTCGATGGTAGAGGGAGCGTGCGATGCTTGATCACATCAAGCTTGGGAAAAACTTCCAACACATATCGCCAGCTCACCTTTAGCTAGTCTCCGTTTACTCCGCAGCCTTTTATTTCGAGTTTACTAACACTTAGCAACCGAACCGGTATCTAATACCATGGTGCTACTAGGAGTACTAGTAAAGTACACATTAACACAATGTATATCCAATATACTTCTATCGACCTTGCCAGCCTTCTCATCTACCAAGTATCTAGGGTAATTCTGCTCCAGTGGTTGTTCTCCTTATTACAGAAGCACTTAGTCTCGGGTTTGGGTTCAACCTTGGGTTTCTTCACTAGAGCAGCAGCTGATTTGCCGTTTCATGAAGTATCCCTTCTTGCCCTTGCCCTTCTTGAAACTAGTGGTTTCACCAACCATCAACAATTGATGCTCCTTCTTGATTTCTACTTTTGTGGTGTCAAACATCACGGATATCTCAAGGATCATCATATATGTCCCTGATATATTATAGTTCATCACGAAGCTCTAGCAGCTTGGTGGTAATGACTTCGGAGAAACATCACTATATCATCTGGAAGATCAACTCCCACTTGATTCAAATGATTGTTGTACTCAGACAATCTGAGCACAAGCTCAACAATTGAGCTTTTCTCCCTTAGTTTGCAGGCTAAAAAAAATCGTCGGAGGTCTTATACCTCTTGACGTGGGCACGAGCCTGAAATCCTAATTTCAGCCCTCGAAACATCTCATATGTTTCGCGACATTTTAAAACGTCTTCGGTGCCTCAACTCTAAACCGTTTAACTGAACTATCACGTAGTTATCAAAATGTGTATGTCAGATGTTTGCAACATCCACAGACGACGTTCGAGGTTCAGCACACTGAGTGGTGCATTAAGGACATAAGCCTTCTATGAAGCAATGAGGACAATCCTCAGTTTACGGACCTAGTCCGCATAATTGCTACTATCAACTTTCAACTCAATTTTCTCTAGGAACATATCTAAACAGTAGAACTGAAGCACGAGCTACGACATAATTTGCGAAGACCTTTTGACTATGTTCAGGATAATTAAGTTCATCTTATGAACTCCCACTCAGATAGACATCCCTCTAGTCATCTAAGTGATTATATGATCTGAGTCAACTAGGCCGTGTCCGATCATCACGTGAGACGGACTAGTCATCATCAGTGAACATCTTCATGTTGATCGTATCTACCATACGACTCATGCTCGACCTTTCGGTCTCTTGTGTTCCGAGGCCATGTCTGTACATGCTAGGCTCGTCAAGTTAACCTAAGTGTTTCACATGTGTTCCGAGGCCATGTCTGTACATGCTAGGCTCGTCAACACCCATTGTATTCGAACGTAAGAATCTATCACACCCGATCATCACGTGGTGCTTCGAAACGACGAACTTTCGCAACGGTGCACAGTTAGGGGGAACACTTTCTTGAAATTTTAATGAGGGATCATCTTATTTACTACCGTCGTTCTAAGCAAATAAGATGCAAAAACATGATAAACATCACATGCAATCAAAAAAACAGTGACATGATATGGCCAATATCATATAGCTCCTTTGATCTCCATCTTGGGCTCCATGATCATCATCGTCACCGGCATGACACCATGATCTCCATCATCATGATCTCCATCATTGTGTCTCCATGAAGTTGTCTCGCCAACTTATTACTTCTACTACTATGGCTACCGGTTAGCAATAAAGTAAAGTAATTACATGGCGTTGTTCAATGACACGCAGGTCATACAATAAATAAAGACAACTCCTATGGCTCCTGCCGGTTGTCATACTCATCGACATGCAAGTCGTGATTCCTATTACAAGAACATGATCAATCTCATACATCACATATCATTCATCACATTCTTCTTGGCCATATCACATCACATATCATACCCTGCAAAAACAAGTTAGACGTCCTGTAATTGTTGATTGCATGTTTTACGTGGCTGCTATGGGTTTCTAGCAAGAATGTTTCTTACCTACGCAAAAACCACAACGTGATATGCCAATTGCTATTTACCCTTCATAAGGACCCTTTTCATCGAATCCGATCCGACTAAAGTGGGAGAGACTGGCACCCGCTAGCCACCTTATGCAACTAGTGCATGTCAGTCGGTGGAACCTGTCTCACATAAGAGTACGTGTAAGGTCGGTCTGGGCTGCTTCATCCCACAATACCGCCGAAACAAGATTGTACTAGTAACGGTAAGCATATTGAACAAAATCAACGCCCACAACTACTTTGTGTTCTACTCGTGCATAGAATCTACGCAATAAGCCTAGCTCATGACGCCACTGTTGGGGAACGTAGCAGAAATTCAAAATTTTCCAAAGTGTCACCAAGATCTATCTATGGAGAGACTAGCAACGAGGGGAAGGAGAGTGCATCTACATACCCTTGTAGATCGCTAAGCGGAAGCGTTCAAGAGAACGGGGTTGAAGGAGTCGTACTCGTCGTGATCCAAATCACCGGAGATCCTAGTGCCGAACGGACGACACCTCCGCGTTCAACACATGTACAGCCCGGTAACGTCTCCCATGCCTTGATCTAGCAAGGAGAGCAGGAGAGGTTGATGAAGACTCTATCCAGCAGCAGCACGACGGGGTGGTGGTGGTGGAGGAGCGTGGTACTCCAGCAGGGCTTCGCCAAGCACCGCAAGAGACGAGGAGGGAGAGAGGTAGGGCTGCGCCAGGAAGAGGTCAAAACTCATGTGTTGGCAGCCCCAAAGACCTCAACTATATATAGGGGAGAGGGAGGGGGCTGCGCCCCCACCTAGGGTTCCACCCTAGGGGTGGCGGCCAGCCCAGATCCCATCTGGTGGGGCAGCCAAGGAGGGGAGAGGGGAAACTTGCCCCCCAAGCTAGGTGGGGCGCCCCCTCCCCAAACCCTAGGCGCCTTGGGCCCTTGTGGGGGGGCGCACCAGCCCACCTGGGGCTGGTCCCCTCCCACACTTGGCCCATGCAGCCCTCCGGGGCCGGTGGCCCAACTTGGTGGACCCCCGGGACCCTCCTGGTGGTCCCGGTATGTTACCGATAAAACCCGAAACTTTTCCGGTGACCAAAACAGGACTTCCCATATATAAATCTTTACCTCCGGACCATTCCGGAACTCCTCGTGACGTCCGTGATCTCATCCGGGACTCCGAACAACATTCGGTAACCATGTACATCTATTCCCTATAACCCTAGCGTCATCGAACCTTAAGTGTGTAGACCCTACGGGTTCGGGAACCATGCAGACATGACCGAGATAACTCTTTGGTCAATAACCAACAACAAGATCTGGATACCCATGTTGGCTCCCACATGTTCCACGATGATCTCATCGGATGAACCACAATGTCAAGGACTTAATCAATCCCGTATACAATTCCCTTTGTCTAGCGGTACGATACTTGCCCGAGATTCGATCGTCGGTATCCCGATACCTTGTTCAATCTTGTTACCGGCAAGTCTCTTTACTCATTCCGTAACACATCATCCCGTGATCAACTCCTTGATCACATTGTGCACATT
This sequence comes from Triticum dicoccoides, assembly GCF_002162155.2. Lineage (NCBI taxonomy): Eukaryota > Viridiplantae > Streptophyta > Magnoliopsida > Poales > Poaceae > Triticum > Triticum dicoccoides. The sequence goes on along the minus strand of NC_041388.1, from coordinate 660,158,307 downwards.
ATGATGATGTCCTACCGAGTGGGCCCAGAGATACCTCTCCGTTTACACGGAGTGACAAATCCCAGTCTCGATTCGTGCCAAACCAATAGACACTTTCGGAGATACCTGTAGTGTACCTTTATAGCCACCCAGTTACGTTGTGACGTTTGGCACACCCAAAGCACTCCTACGGTATTCGGGAGTTGCACAATCTCATGGTCTAAGGAAATGATACTTGACATTAGAAAAGCTTTAGCATACGAACTACATGATCTTGTGCTAGGCTTAGGATTGGGTCTTGTCCATCACATCATTCTCCTAATGATGTGATCCCGTTATCAACGACATCCAATGTCCATGGTCAGGAAACCGTAACCATCTATCGATCAACGAGCTAGTCAACTAGAGGCTTACTAGGGACATGGTGTTGTCTATGTATCCACACATGTATCTGAGTTTCCTATCAATACAATTCTAGCATGGATAATAAACGATTATCATGAACAAGGAAATATAATAATAATGAATTTATTATTGCCTGTAGGGCATATTTCCAACAATAAAGACACTTGAACAATGATTCATAGATGAATATGAAATAAGTTCACATCTGCCAAAAAACCGTGATGAGTTCACCTAATGAGTTCATAGATAAAACTAAATGAGTTCACAACGCAGAATGTAGATGAGCTCACCGCTGATATAAGCTCACGGCTCAGAGAAATTGAAGGAATTGAGTTCAAATACAAGAAAACTACTTGATGAAATAAGTCTGGAACTCCGTGTTTGGAACTTGATTTATGTTTAATAATATGAATGTGTGCATCATTTGATGCAGAGGCCCGGGTAATCCCCTTTTTGAAATAAAATATGTGTAACATCAATTTCATAGGGATCAATCATCCAATTTGTAGCTCTCTCTTTGGTATAAGCTTCTTTGTTGGATATGTGGCATTGGAATGAGACTAATGTTACAGCCCAATAAGCGGTATGTGATAGCAGGCCTTCTCTGTGTCGACGGGCCATATTAAACTCATCTTTGTCCGGCAGGACAGTGGAGTGATTTGGAGACGTACTAAACATTTCTCTCCTCGGAGAAGAAATTCCCAACTCCACAAACAGTTGATGTTCTTCCAGGTCGCTACAGTGATGGAGTCAATTCATTGGTACAACACCGGCATGAGCACAAAGGCAACTGGCCGGCGGTCATATGTCCATGGAAAAAATACTAATTACTTCATATTTCTTGTTGTAATTTCAGTGATGACTTCCGGGTAGAACCAGGGTGGCTTCCTGGCGTCGCCGAGAGTAGCTCTGCCACTGAGTCGCTGGATCTACTTCAAGTAGTGGAGCGCCCTAACTCATTCAGATCCGTAAGCATCCTTTGTTTCCTTCTTTTTGGTTGTTTGAATCGTTTGATTCCACTTTGTTTTCAGTGCAAAGAATAACTACCACCAGTTAGATCGACCTGTGATGATAATATATGTGATTAATTTATGTTTGTCATCCTCGTGTTCTTGTACGATTAACATCTACCACTACATCATCTATTTTTGGAATGAAATTTAACTAATGTATATATATACTTTTGTGTCAGCTAGTCTGATTGTTTAGCATCTGTTGGTATAAATAACATACTTTTCTGTTTAATTAAATAATTAACATTTTTTTACTTATAGACCGCAACAGTATCTCCGCTGAGAATATTTGACAGAATTGTTTCTTGTTATCTGAATATTTTTGTCACCATGGCTATACAGTAATAGAATGAATCTATTAGGCAGTGTTCTATCTGATGGGGACAACTTCTGATGCTACCATATTTTTTTTTGACAGTAAGACTCATGGAACAGAATAGACTAAAACTTCTGCCTGGAAAAGAAGCAATAGAGAAAATTAATTTGCTAGATTTGAAAATCACAACCTGGTATTTTAGTGTTTAGTGAATTGACAGCATCATCACAAACACCATACAGAGAGAGTTGTTTTGTCTAATTAGATAATTAATGACATACATGAACAGATACACTGGGTGAACTATGTGGTCATCACCCCTCTGTCTAATACTCATCGCAAGCACCAAAATAAATTATATTGAGTCTAGTTTTGTATAGAAAGCTCAACTGATGAGGCTAGCATAACTTCCAAAAGTCAGTCTTGACAGGTACTCCCATACTACTAACCTGAAAAAAAATGAAAAAAAGATTACTAAAATTATGAAGCAAACAATTAAGAAAAAGAGAAGTTTTCTCCAACCAGATTTTTTTCCCTTCTAATTACCAACAGCGAATTAATTATGTCCTTGTTAAGCCCAACTGGTGAAGGGAGTATAACTTCCAAAAACCAGTGTTGGCAGGAACTCCTAAACTACTAACCTGAAAAAAGCATATCCATATAGAGATGAGAGCCGAAAAACCTTTAGCCAAAATCGGTAGCAAAAAGAAAATCCATATAGAGATGGCAAGTGGAAGTTCTTTATAATGGGAGTCGGGAAAAAATCCGAGTATTTGGTGACTAAATTAGCTACAGAATATGACCAAGCTACCACATTAATGTATGCCTAAAGAATACATCTAAAAACAAAGGATGATGAAGTCAAGTGTGACATACATATCACATATCAATACCTAATATCTTATTATCAGAATGCATCCCAATCCATGATGATCCCAGCAACATCTCCAAAATGGCAATCCTGTGTGGATAGTATATACATACTCACTTCACAGTGCAATTTACTGTATATTTAATATCATGTGTTCAGCATATAGTACCCTATAAGGCTAACAAATCTACATTAGATTTCTTTAGTACAAGAGCGGATTTTGCGAAGCTTCTAAAAGAAATTGATAATGCCTCAATGACTGAGCGCCCTAATTTAGGCAAACTTGTTCAAAGAATTAAAAATGATTCATTTTATTTTTAGGAGAGAGAAAACTATCACAAAAGGAACAATAAATACTTGAGAATAATTTAGTAGTAAAATAGTCATCAAGCTGTACCATTTCCTCTGCATGTCAGCTATTCAGCACATCATGTGTTTATTTGTTTAAAAACCATGTGAAATTAAACCACAATTACTTCCATCGAGAAAAATGGAACACAAAACGTAATGGAGAGATTAAGAATAAATATACCATGTCATATTAAAGATGCAAGTTCCGAATTCCTTGCACATTCACACAAGGAGCTGGACCCCCAAATTTGTGTCCTCAGCACAAACATGCACGCAATGCCTGAACATTCTTCTTAGATTAAGAATTTGTAGCATATGCACCCAACTTTAGATCTGATGAAATTCTAGTACTAATAACTCGTCTACTCGTACAAGGAAACCACGCACACCAGAGGAGAGGAAAGGGAGATGAAGGGGACCTGTTGCCGGGGCCGAAGTTGGGGAAGACCGAGGGGAGTCGATTAGGATGGAGAGCGGCAGGGCAGCGAGATATCCAGCGCCAACTGCAAGCGTGCCACCTTGGACCATGGGAAGGCCACCACCATGTATCCGCCTTGGAGGCCATGGTGTAGCTTGCACACACCTCCCGGCCGGCCAGATGGAGCGGCAACCAGGCGCACTATGGGATCTTGGGTGGAGGCTGGAGGGCAGCATCAGGAGGAGAGATGGGCCTATATGTGAGGAGTGGTTTGACACATAAGAGAAGAACACAGCAAGGAGCTACTTATAGGCAAGCAAAGAAGGACCCAGAACACAAACGATGTGCAAACGTGGAACTCCAAACATGCAAAGGTGGACACATGCATGCATGCATGAGCCATGTAGCAGCACACGTATACCAGCCCATACAGCATCCCATGCAGCTAATATTTTTTTCTCACATGAGACAAAATCAGCCCATGCAGTCATGCCATCTTTCCACATGAGACAATATAAGCCCATGCACCTCTAGAAGAAACATGCACAGTCCAAGTGAGCAACCAAGAGAGCGATCAACCATTTCACGAAAGCCACCGTGCACACGTGTCGCTCAATCAGCAGGGGTAAAAAAATTCCAAAAAAACCAGAAAAATCGAACCCTTACGGGCCTAGTCTTCTTAGTACATGTGTTACTAGTGAGTTGAGTGCAAGTACTACCACTAGATAGTCAGGACCCTCTGGTCTCAGTAGTTCTGGGCTAACAATTGGCATCAGAGCCTCAGGTTATGCCGAAGCATATGTTGAAAGGAGGCGTCGCCGACGACGGTTCCAAGACCGCTGAGCAGAGCTCGGCTGAGGACACCCGTGCGGTAGACACGCTCGCGCTGCGAGGCAGGCCGGGAGGTGAGCTGGGTGCGCCGTGCTCCGTGCGAGACGTGGGCATGTCCAGTACCTCCTTCCCTGTCCTCACGCGGACCAACTATCCCAGTTGGTCCATCCTGATGAAAGTCATCATGGAGGCGCAACATATGTGGGAAGCCGTGGAAACCGGCGATGTCGAGTACGAGGAGGACCGGCTAGCGATGGAGGCGATCTTGCGCTCCGTTCCAGAGGAGATGGTGCTCACCCTTGGCGCCAAGGAGACGGCCAAGGAAGCATGGGACACCATCAAGACTCTGCGCATTGGCGTGGAGCGCGTACGGGAGTCGAAGGCCCAGACCTTGCGCCTCCAGTACGAGGAGATCCGATTCAAGGCCGGTGAGCAAGTCGACGACTTCGCCTTGCGGCTGCAAGGTCTCGTCAACGAGCTCGCAACGCTAGGAGATCACATCGACAACAAGATGGTGATTCTCAAGTTCCTCCGCGTCGTCCCCAGGCAGTACAAGCAACTGGCCTGGTCCATCGAGAGTTTGGTGGATCTCTCCACCATGACGATCGAGGAGCTGGTAGGGCGGCTGAAGGTCATCGAGGAGCGCGGCGACGAAGCCGACAACCGTGCTGGCGGCGAACTACTGCTCACCAGGGAGCAGTGGGACGTGCAGCTTCAGCAGCGCGGCCGCGACGGCTCTTCCGGAAGTGGGAGAGGTGCCCCCACGGGAAGCAGAGGTCACGGCAGAGGCGGAGGCCGTGCCCAGAGCGGTGGCGGCAACCGCGGTCGCAAGCCAAGCCAGGCAGGGCGAGGTGCTAGCAACGGTGGCAAGTGCCGCTACTGCAACATGTCGGGTCACTGGATCCGGGATTGCCGCAGGAGGAAAGCCGATGAGGCAGCCGCGGCAACGACAAACCTCGTCCAAGATGACGTGGACGGTGGGCCAGCAATGATGCTGGCAAGAGTCGAGCCCGTGCAAGAGAGCACAACGTCTCTCGCGACCACGACTCCGACAACCACCCATTCCGTGTAGGAGGCACGGAACCCATCCACGGGAACCATTACTCGAGTGACAGGCCACACCTCGACAATGACGTTCTCGGGGCCTGTCGACTGGGAGGCGATGAAGGCTCGGGTGTGGGGGAGCCACACCCCAGCGGCGGCGGCCCCGAACTCGGGACCCGACGAGGTCGCGCAAGTTGGCGCGGCAACAACGCATATGGCGGACCATGCTCCGACCATGATGCTGGCGACCATCGACTCCGTGCAGGAGCGCACGGAGACTCAGATCAGCCATACCTCGACAACAAAGTGTTCGGGGACCACCGTGTTGACGGGAGATGGCTCACCACGGCATGTGTGTGCGGCTACGTCTTCCTCAACGAGGAGAGAGCCGTGACCACACGCATGCTTGCAGGCGGCAAGCAAAGTGAGGGTTGGTTCCTCGACACCGGCACCACGAACCACATGACTGGTTCGGTCGACGCGTTCGCGGAGCTGGAACGCTCAATCACCGGGAAGGTGCGGTTCGCGGACGGATCCGTGGTGGAGATCCACGAGCGCGGGACCGTCATCTTCGCCGACAAAGGGGGTGATCACAGGGCATTCACGGACGTCTACTTGATCCCGGCGCTCAAGAGCAGCGTCGTGAGTGTCAGACAGCTCGACGAGGGCTGGTTCGACATCGGCATCCGGCGCGGTGTTCTCACCGTGTGCGACCAGCAGAAGAGGCTTCTCATCGAGGTAACCCGCTCGCCGAACCGCCTCTACAAGTTCTTCTTTCGACCCGTGCATCCTGTGTGCCTTGCTGTGGGTCATGCATGTCTCCGACGCATGGCGTTGGCATGCCCGGCTAGGACACCAGCACTTTGACGGGTTGCGGAAGATGGCGCGAGGCAATCTCGTTCGCGGGCTACCTCACATCGAGCATGCCAATGAGCTGTGTGATGCGTGTCTTGCGGGGAAGCAGCGGCGTCTGCCATTTCCCGAGAAGGCACGCTATCGGGTGCAGAAACCCCTGGAGCTGGTTCACGGGGACCTCTGCGGCCCAATCACCCCGGCAACGCCAGGAGGGCGTCGCTACATCCTGCTGCTCGTCGACAACTATAGCAGGTTCATGTGGGTGCTGCTCCTCGCCTCCAAGGATGAGGTGGAGCGAGCCATCGTCAAGCAGCAAGCGGCAGCAGAGGTCGAGTGTGGCCACAAGCTACGCGTGCTGCGCACGGACCGTGGCGGCGAGTTCACATCGGCCACGTTCTACAAGCACTGCGACGAGAAAGGGGTGCAACGTCACCTTACAGCCCCTTACTCACCGCAGCAGAACGGCGTCGTTGAGCGGAGGAACCGGACGGTGCTCGGGATGGCACACTGCATGCTCAAGGCAATGCAGGTGCCGAGCACGTATTGCGGGGAGGCCGTGCTCACAGCCGTCTTCATCCTCAACCGCTCCTTCACAAGGAGCATCGATGGCAAGACGATTTATGAGGCGTGGTACGGGAGGAAGCCCGATGTGCGCTTCCTCCGCACCTTTGGCTGCGTCGGGCATGTCAAGACAGCGCGCCCACAGCTGAAGAAGTTCGATGACAGGAGCACCCTAATGGTGTTCATGGGCTACGAGACGGGCTCTAAGGCGTACAAGATGTACGACCCTATCTCAAAGCGTGTGCATGTCTCGCGTGACGTCATCTTCGACGAAGATGCTCGATGGACTTGGGAGGCGTCGGGGGAGGCCCCGGCAAGCAGCTCCTTCACCATGGAGTACTCGATGTACTCTACAACCTCGGGAAGCAAGACCTCGGGAATTGCCATGCCGGGAAGCCCGGGAGGTGTGGATCCAGGAACTGCAACCCCGAAAACACCGTCCCCGGGTACGGTGTCCCCGGACACCCCGACGTCAAGCAAGGTAGGTCCCGGGAGGCAGTTCGCAACCCCGCCAACGGCGAGGTCGGAGTTGTTCGACGCCGACGACAGCGTTGGCGCCCCCCACAGGTTCGGGCGTATGGGGGATCTCCTCGGCCAGGTTGCGGCAATACCACAACAACCCGAGGATGAGGACGCTGATGACGATGAGGTCCTACATCTGATGGCCGGCGAGGAGCCGACCACGTTCGCGGAGGCCGAGCAAGAGGATTGCTGGCGCCACGCGATGCTGGACGAGCTGGCGTCGATCAATGACAACGCCACTTGGACACTCACCACACTGCCTGGGCACCGAGCCATCAGGCTCAAGTGGGTGTTCAAGGTGAAGAAGGACGAGCACGGCGCCATTGTCAAGAACAAGGCGCGCCTCATCGCAAAGGGCTATGTGCAGCGTGAGGGAGTGGACTTCGAGGAAGTCTTTGCTCTGGTGGCAAGATTGGAGTCCGTGCGGCTCATCCTTGCCGTGGCCGCTCACTGCGGGTGGGAGGTACACCACATGGACGTCAAGTCGGCGTTTCTCAGTGGCGACCTTAATGAGGAGGTGTACGTCTCCCAGCCACCCGGGTTCGTTGCCAAGGGCCACGAGCAGGGCGTGCATCGACTACACAAGGCCCTGTATGGTCTCCGGCAAGCCCCAAGGGCGTGGAACGCCAAGCTCGATGCAAGCCTCACATCCCGTGGGTTCTCACGCAGCGCTTCTGAGCATGGTGTGTACTCGCGTGGCACCACGAACATGCTGCTCATCATCGGCATCTACGTCGACGACCTGGTCATTGCCGGGGCAGAGCCTGACGAGGTTCAACGCTTCAAGGGAGAGATGCATCGTCTCTTCAGCATGAGCGACCTTGGGTTGCTTCGGTACTACCTCGGGCTGGAGGTGAACCAGGAGGGTGGTCGCATCACGATCACGCAGACGGCCTATGCCACCAAGATGCTCGAGCGAGCAGGCATGAAGGACTACCATGCCGTGCACGCTCCAATGGATGCACGGCTGAAGCTCAGCAAGGAGAGCCCCGAGAAGGCAGTGGATGCCACACTCTATCGTAGCATCATCGGGAGTCTCAGGTACCTCGTGCACACCCGACCGGACATCACGTTCGTTGTCGGATACCTGAGTAGGTTCATGGAAGCTCCGGCAAGCGATCACCTCATTGCCGTCAAGCACCTGCTCCGGTACATCGCGGGAACGCTCATGCATGGATGCGTGTATCGTCGTGGTGACGGAGAAAGCTTGGTCGGGTAGAGCGACTCCGACCACGCTGGTGATGTGGACTCCCGGAAGAGCACCTCGGGCATACTATTCCTTCTCGGGAATAGTCCCGTCAGCTGGCAATCGGTGAGGCAGAAGGTTGTCGCGGTATCTTCGTGCGAGGCGGAGTACATCGCGGCAGCTACATCGGGCTGTCAAGGCATTTGGCTTGCTCGCCTTCTCGGCGAGATGCTGAATCAGGACACCGCCCCTGCGCTCATCTTCGTCGACAACAAGTCGGCGATTTCCCTTTGCAAGAATCCAGTGCTTCACGGCCGCAGCAAACACATCGATCTCCGCTATCACTTCATACGTGACTGCGTCGAGAAAGGCACGGTTATCGTGGAGTTCATCCGGACTGGTGAGCAGAAGCGGACATCCTGACCAAGTCACTTGGTCGTGTCCGGTTTCAGGAGTTGTGCGACAAGGTTGGGATCATCGACACCAAGCTCCTTCGACAAGTTTGAGAGGGAGAATGTTGTGTCAAACTTGTCTCCAAGGCTGCATGTCGGCAACATGCATGCACCAGGGTAGTATTACTTAACTACGAAGGGAGTAGCAGTAAGTTTGGCAAGACCATTTTGGTTTTCTACTATTGTAGGTCAGCCATGATGTCACTTAGGTAATTGACATCAGCACGTACGTACTATAGTCGGTTCAGTAGGCTATATAAAGGACCGATGCCCGTCGCTGTAAGATCATTCCATTCCAATCAAAGCAAGGCAATCAGCCTCAAGCAGTACTCCTCTTGGTGTGTGTGTATGTGTCTTGTGTTGCACTAGTGAGTGCGTGTGTTACTAGTGAGTTGAGTGCAAGTACTACCGTTAGATAGTCAGGACCCTCTGGTCTCAGTAGTTCTGGGCTAACAACGCGCCGGTGCCCAGGCGCCTTGCATCCATCTACAGCGAGGTGCAGACGAGCCGCATCGCGCACACGCTGCCCCTCCCCTCCATCCTCCGCTCCCACTTCACGCTCGCCGACGAGCCGGCCAGCACCGCCGCTAGAAGCCCCGGTGAGTAATGAACGCCCTCTTTCCTGGGTTGCGTCCTTCCCGGATCTTGCCTGACGGATCGTGGGCTGGGTGGGTTTGAATTTGGGATTTGATGGTCGTCATTCGATCTCGCAGATGAGATAGCCAAGCTGTTCTCCAGCCTGCACGGCCGCTGTCCACGGCCGTGCTGCCGTCGGCCGAGCCCGTCGCGACGAAGCCGCTCAAGATCGGCATCGTGCTTCCTGGTGGCCAGGTTCCAGGGGGACAATGGATCGACTTCTTTGGTAAGTGCGACTGATCTCTAGCTGTACGTTCATTTAGCAATAGTTGAGGCCAACTGAAATTGAAAATCGGCGTTTATAATTGAATCGGAGAGCTGTTAGTGCACTGTCAATCTCTTTTCTGATGGAAAATCTGAGGATAAATCTTATTAGATTTTGTTGTTTGGAGGTGTTTCCTGAATAATTCCTATCGTTGCTTGTCATGTTTGGTGTAGTGTAACAGATTACCTGCAGGAGGGTGCCAAAGGCAGCACCATGTATGGATTAAGGGAGGCCCGCTGGTGTCATGAAGGGCAACTACGTCGAGCTGACTGCTGATTTCGTGTACCCCTACGGAAACCAGGTATGTCAGCATAACCTTTACTAAGCACGCCTACTGATATTTCAATGTTTCATATAAACTTTGGTTATAACCATTTGCAAAACTGGAAGTGGCTCATCAGTAGAGATTTTGTTGAGGTACTTCCATGAATTAACAGATGATTTTTTTTCTCTTGAAGTATCCTTGTGTGTAAGAAATTTCTGATCATAAGCATGACAAATATATGATGGATACATACAGTTTTATGGGTAACCTGAATTACTATTTCATGCCCTGGACTGACATTACATGAATGATCATGTAGTACAATGAGAACTGGTAAATTCAAGGACTTTGGTTATAACCATTTGCAAAACTGGAAGTGGCTCATCAGTAGAGATTCTGTTGAGGTACTTCCATGAATTAACAGATGATACTTTTTCTCTTGAAGTATCCTTGTGTGTAAGAAATTTCTGATCATAAGCATGACAAATATATGATGGATACATATAGTTTTGTGGGTAACCTGAATTACTATTTCATGCATTGGACTGACATTACATGAATGATCATGTAGTACAGTGATAACTGGTAAATTCAAGATGAATAGTGCTATTCTGATTTATCTCCACTTCTCCATATTCTCTGTTTTAGCCTCTTTACTGTAATCGGACAGGTGTATTTTCTTTTGTTGTGTCTTCAGTGAGAATATTTGAACGACACATCTATGTTAGTTTAGTTTATATTATTTCTTAACTCCATTTTGTATTGCAATCTACTGCTATTTTTACGTATGGATTGAACTGAATATTACTAATATGTTCATTATTTCAGTCGTCAGAGATTCAGAATTCTTGCTGTATCATGGGTGCACTATCAGAGATGGTGAATGCTTTAGACGCTCTAAGCTTTTTTTCCCCGGGGGAGGGGGCCTGAGAGGTATAAAATTCCATCAGTGTGCTTTTTAATTCAACCTGCACAAAAATATGGACCTCTTATCTAGTAAATAAACCTGTAAAATTATACAGTGCGGAGATCCAAAAACAACATCATACCCGCTGAACTCAGATTTTACAGTCCAGATACCCGTGCTAAACGTGTACAACCGACAATCTGAGATCAATACTTCTGCTCAGACAATCTAAATTGGTTATCAAAATTTCTTAGCAAAGCTCCTACAGAAGCTTAAGAATATGCTTGCTGCATATAATTTGATGTTCAAAGCCATATCTCCTCTTTCCTTGTATTCTTTAACTTCTATACATCATGGTATTGGTTATTTAGTTTCACTTCCTAACAGAAACACCGAACGGAGAAAACAACCGGGCTTCCATTGGTTCATAATTTTTTAATATATTTTGCTTACGGTGCAGATGCAAGTTTTAGTGTGCTATATGGTTGTTCTTTTTTTTTGTGGGGAAGCTAAGGTTGTTCTAAGTCATGTAATGAAGATGCATACGACCTCATGCATTCGTAATACTTTTAGATATTTCTGGGCACCTACAAGTGAGCAGCATTTTGCCTATTTTGGCCCTGATTGGCATCTTCCTAATCACACTATTTTTTACAGGGGTTAGCTTCTATTGGTTCCTCTGTTCACTTTTTTTTCTGACGAGAGGTTCTGCAAGTTCCCTCAGTGAAGCCTTATGTCCAAGAATAAATTACCTACGTTTGAGTGCGAGTAATGTACAACAGTTTGTAATTTTTCATTTGTATTTTTTCCTCGAACAAGAATTGGTGGTTGGTATTCAGTTATTTTTTATATGCCGACAATGTTTTTTCTGCATATCGATTAACTGTCCGTTTACATAAAGAAAGAAGTTTGTGATTCTCTGAGCCAACTTTGAAGCTTTTCTTTCCTTAGCATCACTTCGTAAAGAATAGTTTTCCTTGTACAACTCACCAGTATGTATGCAAAATAGCAGCACTACACAAAATTGCCATCTTCTAGCCTGAAAATAGAAACCAATACAATGCACAATTTTGTTGCCTTCATTATGTTATTACATTGTTAAATTTTGTTCCTTCTATATTTAAATAATTGCTTCTTAGGATAAACTAAAAAAAATCACATTGTTATACATGCGTTGCACGTGCGTGACTACTAATGTGTCAAAAGAAAGTTCTAGACTACGTGCATTGATGTCTTTGATGTCCATCTTCCTCCGTGCGCCGCGCCGCACTCCCCCTTGTCCTTGACTTCTGTGCCACCGCCGCCCTGTTTCCATATGGTAGCGGTAACTATTGGGAAGCATAGTAGAAAACAAAAAAAGGCACCCTACGATCACCCAGGAATAACATGAAGATGCATCAATGGTTTGGATTCGATCGTTACCGACTCCGAGTTGCAGCGAAAGAAGACGAATCGGTGTAGATCGTACTTGGAGTCCCCCAAACCGTAGATGAACGATCCAGCGAACCACCTACGAACAGTCCGTCGAGCGAAAGACTGAAAGCACGGCATCTCTACGAGTTGCAAGCATACGGTCTTCACAGTCCGATAGCGCTTCGCCGTCCAGAGCTAATCTCTGTCGGAGAATTAGACGGAGGAGATTAGAACCACATTGGGCTTCTAATTATGAGGATTAGAGGATCTAGGTCAAGCTCTAATTGATCAACTAGGACAGAACTAGAACTAGAGGATGCTCCAAAACTTGTGTGTTAAAAAGGTAGTATATATAGGTTGGAGGGGGGAAGGAGGGGTGCCACACGAAGGGGGAAAGAATTTCCCCCTTGCGCCAGCCTAGAGGGAGAGGATGAAGGAAATATGCCCTAGAGGCAATAATAAAGTTATTATTTATTTCCTTATATCATGATAAATGCTTATTATTCATGCTAGAATTGTATTAACCGGAAACATAATACATGTGTGAATATATAGACAAACAGTATGTCACTAGTATGCCTCTACTTGACTAGCTCATTGATCAGAGATGGTTAAGTTTCCTAACCATAGACAAAGAGTTGTCATTTGATTAATGAGATCACATCATTAGGAGAATGATGTGATTGACTTGACCCATTCCGTTAGCTTAGCACGCGATCGTTTAGTATGTTGCTATTGCTTTCTTCATGACTTATACATGTTCCTATGACTATGAGATTATGCAACTCCCGTTTACCGAAGGAACACTTTGTGTGTTACCAAACGTCACAACGTAACTGAGTGATTATAAAGGTGCTCTACAGGTGTCCCCGAAGGTACTTGTTGGGTTGGCGTATTTTGAGATTAGGATTTGTCACTCCGATTGTCGGAGAGGTATCTCTGGGCCCTCTCGGTAATGCACATCACTTAAGCCTTGCAAGCATTGCAACTAATGAGTTAGTTGCGGGATGATGTATTACGGAACGAGTAAAGAGACTTGCCGGTAACGAGATTGAAACTAGGTATTGAGATACCGACGATCGAATCTCGGGCAAGTAACATACCGATGACAAAGGGAACAATGTATGTTGTTATGCGGTCTGACCGATAAAGATCTTCGTAGAATATGTGGGAACCAATATGAGCATCCAGGTTCCGCTATTGGTTATTGACCGGACATGTGTCTCGGTCATGTCTACATAGTTCTTGAACCCGCAGGGTCCGCAAGCTTAACATTTCGATGATAGTTATATTATGAGTTTATATGTTTTGATGTACCGAAGATTGTTCGGAGTCCCGGATGTGATCACGGACATGAAGAAGAGTCTCGAAATGGTCGAGACATGAAGATTGATATATTGGAAGCCTATGTTTGGATATCGGAAGTGTTCCGGGTGAAATCGGGATTTTACCGGAGTACCGGGAGGTTACCAGAACCCCCTGGGAGGTTAATCGGCCTTAGTGGGCCTTTACGGAGAAGAGGAGAGGCGGCCAAGGCTGGGCCACGCGCCCCTACCCCCTAGTCCGAATAGGACAAGGAGAAGGGGGTGGCGCCCCCCTTCCTTCCTCTCTCCCTCCTCTTTACCCCTCCCAAGTCCTAATCCGACTAGGAAAGGGGGGGAGTCCTACTCCAGGTAGGAGTAGGACTCCTCCTGGCGCGCCCTCTATCCTGGCCGGCCGCACCCCCCTTGCTCCTTTATATACAGGGGCAGGGGCACCCTAGAGACACAACAATTGATCAGTTTGATCTTTTAGCCATGTGCGGTGCCCCCTCCACCATAGTCCACCTCGATAACACTGTAGCGGTGCTTAGGCGAAGCCCTGCGTCGGTAGAACATCATCATCATCACCACACCGTCGTGCTGACGAAACTCTCCCTCAACACTAGGCTGGATCGGAATTCGAGGGACGTCATCGGGCTGAACGTGTGCTGAACTCGGAGGTGCCGTACGTTCGGTACTTGATCGGTCGGATCGTGAAGACGTACGACTACATCAACCGCGTTGTGCTAACGCTTCCGCTTTCGGTCTACGAGGGTACGTGGACAACACTCTCCCCTCTCATTGCTATGCATCACCATGATCTTGCGTGTGCGTAGGATTTTTTTTGAAATTACTACGTTCCCCAACAGTGGCATCCGAGCCTGGTTTTATGCGTAGATGTCATATGCACGAGTAGAACACAAGTGAGTTGTGGGCGATATAAGTCATACTGCTTACCAACATGTCATACTTTGGTTCGACGGTATTGTTGGATGAAGCGGCCCGGACCCACATTCCGCGTACACTTACGCGAGACTGGTTCTACCGACGTGCTTTGCACACAGGTGGCTGGTGGGTGTCAGTTTCTCCAACTTTAGTTGAACCGAGTGTGGCTACGCCCGGTCCTTGCAAAGGTTAAAACATCACCAACTTGACAAACTATCGTTGTGGTTTTGATGCGTAGGTAAGAACGGTTCTTGCTAAGCCCATAGCAGCCATGTAAAATTTGCAACAACAAAGTAGAGGACGTCTAACTTGTTTTTTCAGGGCATGTTGTGATGTGATATGGTCAAGACATGATGCTAAAATTTATTGTATGAGATGATCATGTTTTGTAACCGAGTTATTGGCAACTGGCAGGAGCCATATGGTTGTCGCTTTATTGTATGCAATGCAATCGCCCTGTAATGCTTTAATTTATCACTAAGCGGTAGCGATAGTCATAGAAGCATAAGATTGGCGAGACGACAACGATACTATGATGGAGATCAAGGTGTCGCGCCGGTGACGATGGTGATCATGACGGTGCTTCGGAGATGGAGATCACAAGCACAAGATGATGATGGCCATATCATATCACTTATATTGATTGCATGTGATGTTTATCTTTTATGCATCTTATCTTGCTTTGATTGACGGTAGCATTATAAAATGATCCCTCACTAAATTATCAAAGTATAAAGTGTTCTCCCTGAGTATGCACCGTTGCGAAAGTTCTTCGTGCTGAGACACCATGTTATGATCGGGTGTGATAGGCTCTACATTCAAATACAACGGGTGCAAAACAGTTGCACACGCGGAATACTCAGGTTAAACTTGACGAGCCTAGCATATAATAGATATGGCCTCGGAACACGGAGACCGAAAGGTCGAGCATGAATCATATAGTAGATATGATCAACATAGTGATGTTCACCATTGAAACTACTCCATCTCACGTGATGATCGGACATGGTTTAGTTGATATGGATCACGTGATCACTTAGAGGATTAGAGGGATGTCTATCTAAGTGGGAGTTCTTAAGTAATATGATTAATTTAACTTCAATTTATCATGAACTTAGTGCCTGATAATATCTTGCTTGTCTATGTTGATTGTAGATAGATGGCTCGTGTTGTTGTTCCGTTGAATTTTAATGCGTTCCTTGAGAAAGCAAAGTTGAAAGATGATGGTAGCAATTACACGGACTGGGTCCGTAACTTGAGGATTATCCTCATTGTTGCTTAGAAGAATTACGTCCTGGAAGCACCGCTGAGTGCCAGGCCTGTTGCTGATGCAACTGACGACGTTAAGAACGTCTGGCAGAGCAAAGCTGATGACTACTCAATAGTTCAATGTGCCATGCTTTACGGTTTAGAACCGGGACTTCAACGATGTTTTGAATGTCATGGAGCATATGAGATGTTCCAAGAGTTGAATTTAATATTTCAAGCAAATGCCCGGATTGAGAGATATGAAGTCTCCAATAAGTTCTATAGCTACAAGATGGAGGAGAATAGTTCTGTCAATGAGCATATACTCAAGATGTCTGGGTACTGCAATCACTTGATTCAACTGGGAGTTAATCTTCCGGATGATAGCGTCATTGACAGAATTCTCCAATCACTGCCACCAAGCTACAAGAGCTTCGTGATTAACTATAATATGCAAGGGATGGATAAGACAATTCCTGAGCTCTTCGCAATGCTAAAGGCTGCGGAGGTAGAAATCAAGAAGGAGCATCAAGTGTTGATGGTCAATAAGACCACCAGTTTCAAGAAAAAGGGCAAAGGGAAGAAGAAGGGGAACTTCAAGAAGAACAGTAGCTCAAGAGAAGAAACCCAAGTCTGGGCCTAAGCCTGAGACTGAGTGCTTCTACTGCAAGCAGACTGGTCACTAGAAGCGGAACTGCCCCAAGTATTTGGCGGATAAGAAGGATGGCAAGGTGAACAAAGGTATATGTGATATACATGTTATTGATGTGTACCTTACTAATGCTCGCAGTAGCACCTGGGTATTTGATACTGATTCCGTTGCTAATATTTGTAACTCGAAACAGGGGCTACGGATTAAGCGAAGATTGGCTAAGGACGAGGTGACGATGCGCGTGGGAAATGGTTTCAAAGTCGATGTGATCGCAGTCGGCACGCTACCTCTACATCTACCTTCGGGATTAGTATTAGACCTAAATAATTGTTATTTGGTGCCAGCGTTGAGCATGAACATTATATCTGGATCTTGCTTGATTCGAGACGGTTATTCATTTAAGTCAGAGAATAATGGTTGTTCTATTTATATGAGTAATATCTTTTATGGTCATGCACCCTTGAAGAGTGGTCTATTTTTGTTGAATCTCGATAGTAGTGATACACATATTCATAATACTGAGGCCAAAAGATGCAGAGTTGATAATGACAGTGCAACTTATTTGTGGCACTGCCGTTTAGGTCATATCGGTGTAAAGCGCATGAAGAAACTCCATACTGATGGACTTTTGGAACCACTTGATTATGAATCACTTTGTACTTGCGAACCGTGCCAAATGGGCAAGATGACTAAAACGCCGTTTTCTGGTACTATGGAGAGAGCAACAGATTTGTTGGAAATCATACATACAAATGTATGTGGTCCGATGAATGTTGAGGCTCATGGCGGATATCGTTATTTTCTCACCTTCACAGATGATTTAAGCAGATATGGGTATATCTACTTAATGAAACATAAGTCTGAAACGTTTGAAAAGTTCAAAGAATTTCAGAGTGAAGTTGAAAATCATCGTAACAATAAAATAAAGTTTCTACGATCTGATCGTGGAGGAGAATATTTGAGTTATGAGTTTGGTCTTCATTTGAAACAACGCGGAATAGTTTCTCAACTCACGCCACCCGGAACACCACAGCATAATGGTGTGTCTGAACGTCGCAATCGTACTTTATTAGATATGGTGCGATCTATGATGTACCTTACTGATTTACCGCTATCGTTTTGGGGTTATGCTTTAGAGACGACCGCATTCACGTTAAATAGGGCACCATCGAAATCCGTTGAGACGACGCCTTATGAACTATGGTTTGGTAAGAAACCAAAGTTGTCGTTTCTAAAAGTTTGGGGCTGCGATGCTTATGTGAAAAAGCTTCAACCTGATAAGCTCGAACCCAAATCGGAGAAATGTGTCTTCATAGGATACCCAAAGGAGACTGTTGGGTACACCTTCTATCACAGATCCAAAGGCAAGACTTTTGTTGCTAAATTCGGAGTTTTTCTAGAGAAGGAGTTTCTTTCAAAAGAAGTGAGTGGGAGGAAAGTAGAACTTGATGAGGTAACTGTACATGCTCCCTTATTGGAAAGTCGTTCATCAGAGAAACCGGTTTCTACGACACCTACACCAATTAGTGAGGAAATTAATGATGATGATCATGAAACTTCAGATCAAGTTGTTGCTGAACCTCGTAGGTCAACCAGAATAAGATCCGCACCAGAGTGATACGGTAATCCTGTTCTGGAAGTTATGTTATTAAGCCACGACGAACCTACGAACTATGAAGAAGCGATGGTGAGCCCAGATTCCGCGAAATGGCTTGAGGCCATGAAATCTGAGATGGGATCCATGTATGAGAATAAAGTGTGGACTTTGGTTGACTTGCCCGGTGATCGGCAAGCAATTGAGAATAAATGGATCTTCAAGAAGAAGACTGACGCTGACGGTAATGTTACTGTCTATAAAGCTCGACTTGTTGCAAAAGGTTTTTGACAAGTTCAAGGGATTGACTACAATGAGACCTTCTCACCCGTAGCGATGCTTAAGTCTGTCCGAATCATGTTAGCAATTGCCGCATTTTATGATTATGAAATTTGGCAAATGGATGTCAAAACTACATTCCTGAATGGATTTCTGGAAGAAGAGTTGTATATGATGCAACCGGAAGGTTTTGTCGATCCAAAGGGAGCTAACAAAGTGTGCAAGCTCCAATGATCCATTTATGGACTGGTGCAAGCCTCTCGGAGTTGCAATAAACACTTTGATAGCGTGATCAAAGCATTTGGTTTTGTACAGACTTTGGGAGAAGTCTGTATTTATAAGAAAGTGAGTGGGAGCTCTGTAGCATTTCTAATATTATATGTGGATGACATATTGTTGATTGGAAATGATATAGAATTTCTGGATAGCATAAAGGGATACTTGAATAAGAGCTTTTCAATGAAAGACCTCGGTGAAGCTGCTTATATATTGGGCATCAAGATCTATAGAGATAGATCGAGACGCTTAATTGGACTTTCACAAAGCACATACCTTGACAAAGTTTTGAAGAAGTTCAAAATGGATCAAGCAAAGAAAGGGTTCTTGCCTGTGTTATAAGGTGTGAAGTTGAGTAAGACTAATGCCCGACCACTGCAGAAGATAGAGAGAAAATGAAAGATATTCCCTATGCTTCAGCCACAGGCTCTATCATGTATGCAATGTTGTGTACCAGACCTGATGTGTGCCTTGCTATAAGTCTAGCAGGGAGGTACCAAAGTAATCCAGGAGTGGATCACTGGAGAGCGGTCAAGAACATCCTGAAATACCTGAAAAGGACTAAAGATATGTTTCTCGTTTATGGAGGTGACAAAGAGCTCATTGTAAATGGTTACATTGATGCAAGCTTTGACACTGATCCGGACGATTCTAAATCGCAAACCGGATACGTGTTTACATTGAATGGTTGAGTTGTCAGTTGGTGCAGTTCTAAACAAAGCGTCGTGTTGGGATCTACGTGTGAAGTGGAGTACATAGCTGCTTCAGAAGCAGAAAATGAAGGAGTCTGGATGAAAGAGTTCATATCCGATCTAGGTGTCATACCTAGTGCATCGGGTCCAATGAAAATCTTTTGTGACAATACTGTTGCAATTGCCTTAGCGAAGGAATCCAGATTTCACAAGAGAACCAAGCACATCAAGAGACGCTTCAATTCCATCCGGAATTTAGTCCAGGTGGGAGACATAGAAATTTTCAAGATACATATGGATCTAAATGTTGCAGACCCGTTGACTAAGCCTCTTCCACGAGCAAAACATGATCAGCCCCAGGGCTCCATGGGTGTTAGAATCATTACTGTGTAATCTAGATTATTGACTCTAGTGCAAGTGGGAGACTGAAGAAAATATGCCCTAGAGGCAATAGTAAAGTTATTATTTATTTCCTTATATCATGATAAATGTTTATTATTCATGCTAGAATTGTATTAACCGGAAACATAATACATGTGTGAATACATAGACAAATAGTATGTCACTAGTATGCCTCTACTTGACTAGCTCGTTGATTAGAGATGGTTAAGTTTCCTAACCATAGAAAAAGAGTTGTCATTTGATTAATGAGATCACATCATTAGGAGAATGATGTGATTGACTTGACCCATTCCGTTAGCTTAGCACACGATCGTTTAGTATGTTGCTATTGCTTTCTTCATGACTTATACATGTTCCTATGACTATGAGATTATGCAACTCTCGTTTACCGGAGGAACACTTTGTGTGCTACCAAACGTCACAACGTAACTGGGTGATTATAAAGGTGTTCTATAGGTGTCTCTGAAGGTACTTGTTGGGTTAGCGTATTTCGAGATTAGGATTTGTCACTCCGATTGTTGGAGAGGTATCTTTGGGCCCTCTCGGTAATGCACATCACTTAAGCCTTGCAGGCATTGCAACTAATGAGTTAGTTGCGGGATGATGTATTACGGAACAAGTAAAGAGACTTGCCGGTAATGAGATTGAAACTAGGTAATGAGATACCGACGATCGAATCTCGGGCAAGTAACATACCAATGACAAAGGGAACAACGTATGTTGTTATGCGGTTTGACCGAAAAAGATCTTCGTAGAATATGTGAGAACCAATATGAGCATCTAGGTTCCGCCATTGGTTATTGACCTAAGATGTGTCTCGGTCATGTCTACATAGTTCTCGAACCCGTAGGGTCCGCACGCTTAACGTTTCGATGACAGTTATATTATGAGTTTATATGTTTTGATGTACCGAAGGTTGTTCGGAGTCCCGGATGTGATCACGGACATGACAAGGAGTCTCGAAATGGTCGAGACATGAAGATTGATATATTGGAATCCTATGTTTGGATATCGGAAGTGTTCCGGGTGAAATCGGGATTTTACCGGAGTACCGGGAGGTTACCGGAACCCCCCGGGAGGTTAATGGGCCTTAGTGGGCCTTTACGGAGAAGAGGAGAGGCGGCCAGGGCTGGGTCGCGCGCCCCTCCCCCCTAGTCCGAATAGGACAAGGAGAAGGGGTCGCCCCCCCTTCCTTCCTCTCTCCCTCCTCTTTCCCCCTCCCAAGTCCTAATC
Organism: Triticum dicoccoides; assembly: GCF_002162155.2. Classification (NCBI taxonomy): domain Eukaryota; kingdom Viridiplantae; phylum Streptophyta; class Magnoliopsida; order Poales; family Poaceae; genus Triticum; species Triticum dicoccoides. Next base: position 660,137,395 of record NC_041388.1, on the reverse strand, counting down.
CAACTAGGAAAGGGGGGGAGTCCTACTCCCGGTAGGAGTAGGACTCCTCCTGGCGCGCCCTCTCTCCTGGACGGCCCCACCCCCTTTCTCCTTTATATACAGGGGCAGGGGGGCACCCTAGAGACACAACAATTGATCAGTTTGAGCTTTTAGCCGTGTGCGGTGCGCCCCTCCACCATAGTCCACCTCGATAATACTGTAGCGGTGCTTAGGCGAAGCCCTGCATCGGTAGAACATCATCATCGTCACCACACCGTCGTGCTTATGAAACTCTCCCTCAACACTCGGCTGGATCGGAGTTCGAGGGACGTCATCGGGCTGAACGTGTGCTGAACTCGGAGGTGTCGTACGTTCTGTACTTGATCAGTCGGATCGTGAAGACGTACGACTACATCAACCGTGTTGTGCTAACGCTTCCTCTTTCTATCTACGAGGGTACGTGGACAACACTCTTCCCTCTCGTTGCTATGCATCACCATGATCTTGCGTGTGCGTAGGATTTTTTTTTTGAAATTACTACGTTCCCCAACAGAGGAGTCATCCCTCTAGTCCAATTCGACCTCCCCTTGTGGCCAAATTGCCTTCCACCTCTTGGCCTTTTAAGGCCCATTGATATTTAATTAATTATAAAAGTCTCCTAACTATTATTAGAGCCTTTTACTACTAATTTGAAATCTTTGGAAATATTTTCTACATATATATTATTTATTGGTAATATCCAATATTGCCCGATAGCTCTGAAACCCTTCCGATGACCCCGAAACGCTTCCGGTTCCTTTCAAAACTATTTTGAATATTAAAAAAACTATTTCACAAATTAATCTTCGTTACTCCCGTACTACTAACACTCAGAAGATCATGATCACCTTAAGCTTGTGACCATCTAGATTCGGTAAAACATAGACATAAACAAAACCCCTTTGAAGAGGCCTACACATAAAGCACTAAAGTTTATCAGCCAAAAAAGCAACTGATATGTCACTGCCAAGATAAGGAAAGATTTCTGTGGTTCAAAGGTAATGTATCTATACCAATATAAAAAGACCCAAATGGGTAGATCCAAACCATCTCGACCGTCAAATCTTGTTATCTAGTGGTTTAAATCGCTCCAATGTTGAGCACCAAACACGTTTAACGCTCTAATTACCCACCACTGTCATTGGTTATAAACACGTTTTGACTCAACGCTATCCCTTAAAATCTGCCATGTAACTAATATCCTACCATTCCCGCGAAAAAGTAATTGATATCTTACCAAATAGCAACATGCAACAAATATATCTTACCTAATATAACATGCAACTAATATCCTATCTAATATAATCGTGCATTGCACGTCTATTATTACTAGTTTGATCTAAGGCACGATTGTGATGAAGTGAGATCAATGTCACGTTTTAGCTTCACAATTTCACCCAAGATGAGCGTTCCTGTACTACACGGACAAGAAGACCATAACCAAATCCCTACTTTCGGATCAACTAGTCCAATTTTTACTCGAAATCTACAAACTTCAAAACATTCACTGCCATGTTGTCCCTTAGTGCCATACCAGTCACTAAAACCAAAAGTTTTAATATTTATATCCACATTAGTCGCCCACAGTGTTACGACAATAGAATTATCGTTTATTGTGTACTGATCATGGTCAAATTCATTTATTTTCTTCGCATGGGCCTACCTTTATTCAATCAAGCACAATGAAAGTAAGGTACCTTCACATTTCATAGAAAATCTGGCGTTTATTTTCACAAAATGAGGATACACATTATGTTACACTAATGGACAATAGATCACCTCATTTTCTCTGTAGAACCTGTAAATCCCTTCGATGTTCTCAGTTGCTGCCATGGGATTCCCCCGAGTTGGCACTGTCGATATCCATGAGGGATACATCCTCCACGGTATTCCCGTGCTCGGTTTCATCCTGCAGTACCAAATATAGCAATAAGCTGGAGCCATCCCCTACAGATAAATTAAATAGTGCTAATCATCACAAAGGATATATATATACCATGTCATCATCGGTGTCAATGATGTCTTTAGGGATGAGTTCATCGTGGGAATCAACTTCGGGTGTTGCTGCATCAACTTCGGTGGGTAGGTGGTCAGGTTCTCTGTTCTCCAAGGAGGCGGTGAATTTTCTGAATTAGAGTGACACCAGAGGAAGGCAACTAGTCCACTGTGAACATGAGCATGATGCCAATGTCTAGAAACTATGACAGAACAGAGCATCGATAACTTGGAAAAAAATATCTTGGGTGGGAGCGACCTTGTGCCATTGCAAACACATGTCACATATTCTTCCCTGACAAAAAGAGCATTCTTCTGACGGGATCTTGTCTCGTGCGCATCAGTTACACACATACACCACTTGTCAAGAGAAGAAGCAGTGAATCAAAATCTCAATGTCCCTCCAAAAGTTCTAACATCCACAGACTAGAATATTTCAGTTAAAGAACTCTCTCTTTGTCTCAACAAAAATGTTGTTGCAGTTAAATCAAAACTGAAAAGTACAACCACCCACAGTAAAGAAGCTAGGAACATATTAGTAATTTGGTTAAAGAAGCCATCCACACCAAATAAGCTACAGGGATGTAGAAAACCATAGAAAAAGAAAGCTCTTTATCCGAACCAACAGTTAAACCACATGAGAGATTACATAACGAGTAACACTTGTGGTGTCATGGAATTTTAAACAATAAGCAGTCTCACTTGGATGTAATCTAGCATAAGTGATTTGATTCCTTAAAATGATCGTACCATTACATTTATCAAACACTAAAGCCTTTTACTTGCCTGCAATCATGCAAATAGAAGCAGCATTTCTCCAATGAAATACGTGAGCATCCTCCCATATTCTCGAATGAAATACTTGACGGCGGCCAAATCGAAACGAACAGAAGGGGAGAGTGGCGAGAGAAGTCATCACCTTGGCAACAGCCAACAGGGGAAGCTTCATGGTGGTGATGTTGAGCACCTTGGCCGTTGAACCAGCAGCAGGTTCTCCTTGGTTCCCTTGACCAGACCAGATCGGAGCAGATGGCACAAACCACACGAATCAGATCAGACCGTGGTCTTCCTCCACCTCGCCGGACAGCTGACGTGGTCTTCTTCCACCTTGCTGAACCACCGCCGCCGTGTTTCTAGATCGAAACCTCGTCTTCTTCCACCCAAGGCCGAGATCATCCTCCTACCCGTAAGCAACCCCTCTTACTCCATTCTTCTCTGCAAGATCGTCCGTTGTGTGTTCTTGGATCGTGTACAATGTACATACATTCTTAGATCATGTTCCTTGTGTGTTTTATTCCCTGCAAACCGGATTCATCAAGCTCATCAAACTGCACTGCACATTGGAAAGACCGTGTTAAACTTCATATCATGCCAACCAATCAAAGAGGCTCTTATTACAGGCATAACTACCAACCCCTGCGATAACACAGAGCATTAGTACAGTTAAGACAAATGAAGCACATCACTTGGGATAAGAACTGTGAGAATAGCTTAGGATATGGCAACTGTATTATACCCAGATGGTCACCGGCCGGGTAGTAGCTCAGGATATATAACAGTTTGGGGGTATCAACAGGTTTTGTTAATTCAGAGAGCTTCAACGTGCAGACAGTAAACGACCATGTAACAGGAAGATAAGATCCCAAAATCCAATTTGGAGCATCTGACACACGTGTTACCGTAAGGTCTAATATCTAATTTGACTAACACTGAAAGGAAAAAACAATGTACTACTAAACTTCCTCGTTGCGGACAACACGCCTGTCTATAACACATTCAGTGCAGCCAAACAGTAAGCCATTATGTTTCAGAATATGAGGAAGATATGCATCATTCAAGCAGGTTGGCACGAGGCACTGTGGTGGTCAAATTGGTAAAAAGCCATAATTACTTTCATTATAAAGCTTCAACTTACGAGCTGAAGATCCACAGGAGAAGCGAAATATGCTTATGTTTTTACTCTAGCGGGAATAGAATGGATGGCATTTTTGTGAAAAGTCTAGGAATGCCATGGATAGGTTGTCTCTGACTCGAGTGCCAGTGGTTAACTGGAAAGAAAAAAATGGTAACAGGATAGTGTAAGATATGATGATTTGGGGGCATCAACGGGTTTTGTTCATAGGGGTTTGTTACACAGGTAATAAACACAAAACCATTTATGGTGCAGAACCATAAAAAAAAATAGATCTCCCATGTAGCAGTAAAATCACACATCCAATTTGGAGCATTTGACACAACATTGCCGGCAGGGGGTACATCTACTTTGGTTCGTAAAACACATTCAATGAAAGCAAACAGTACATAATTTCATTTCTCAATGCAAGCAAATAGCATCAGGCTGGCTAGGACAAGCCGCTGTGTTGGGCAATCCCTAATTGCAGCCTCAATAAGCCCCAACTTGTGGCCTGAACAGCTAAATAGATGCTAGAATATGCTCATGTTTAACAAGTAACACATAAATGGATGGCATTTTGTGCATAGTCCATCCATGCCGGATAGTGTGGTCCCTATCTAACTCGGGTGCGACTGGTGAATCAAAAAGGAAAAAAAACTAAATTGGCCTAGAACAACACGACATCGAGTCAGGGAGCGACCTTGTGCCTGGCATGATGATAATGCTAAATAACCAGAAGGAGTAACCAGAATAGCCCCACGGTCGCCCACTGCTCAATGACCATCATAAAACAATAAAAGTTGTTCACTTTTAATTGTTTCAATGCTTATTTACTGAAAAGGGACAAGCTTGTTAAAAAAGGAAATGTATATGACCTTTATTCATTTCATTTAACTCTAGCAACCAGGAGATAAAACCAAGTGCAGTATCATATTCTTGGAAGTTTAAAGCCTAAACCAAAACCATGGTGGTGCCAAATCTAAGAGCAAGTGTATATGTAAATAACAACAGAAGTTAGAAGAGACCAATTACATTTACAAGAACGATTGTCACAATCACATAATTGTGGTGGCTGGAAGACCACTAAAACAAATCCGAACACTAAATCATCGACTCGATTACCGGCACGACAGTTGTCGACGGCTCGATGGCCAGCATAAAAACAATAATAGTTGCTAACTTTTATTGTTTTGGTACCTTATTCATCAAAAAGAGCCACACTTATTCAATTATCTTTTAGGTGCTATAAAAAGAAAATGTATATGACCTTTATTCATTTCAGGGCACACAAAGCATAAGGAGCAGGGGAGATGAACCAGCGGCTTACCTATGTTCACACAGGTATTCTTCTCGTTCGGGATTGCTCCGCCCTCTCGGAGAGCAGACTTCAGGTGATGGTGGCTGCATGCCCACGATCTCCAGCTTAGGAACCAAAATTTTGCTTTGCAATGGAGCCAAGTTATAGTTATTTATTTGTATTTTATTTTATTTTCAGATTACTTTCTGTTTTAGTTACTAATATATTTTATTTTGTTTTCAAACTCTAAGGAGGGCTCTAGTAAGTACCGGAGAGTATCGAGTGGTAGGGCGACCCACGTCAGCAACTATGCCATGACCGAGTCGTCCGGCTCCCGTCAGCTCGCTACAGACGAGGAGTAGACATTGGATGAAGATGTCGGAGTGGACTTTGATGTACCGGATCCGCTCGCTACCGAGTCGGCCGACATGGTTGCCTCGGATGGCTCGGGTCTACCTCGAGCAACTCTTCCAAGAGGGAGAAATCCGGGCGTGGTCCGGGGAAGGTCCCAAAACCAATAGCTATCGGCGACTGTCCTGTCATTAGACTGAGCGGAGATTGGTAAGCATTTGATTTGCAAATTATTTTGGATACCACAGCTTTTCCAATCACATATGCTTGTCTTTTTCATCATATAGTCAGTGTGAATTTATCCCTGCCAAGCCTAAGGGGGCATGATTGCCGAACCCATCATCGGCTCCCTCTTGAGGAAGTACTTCCCCAGGTTGACCAAGCCGGGTGATGACCACCCGCCGTCGCCAGGTTTAACCTGTGAGCACTACCAGCACACCAAGGATGAGCATAATGTCACCATGGCCACCCGGATCATCGACGGTTTTTATGTAAGTATCTTCGCCACTGCATTTTTCCATATCCAAATTCTTGTAATTAACTGCCATATGATTTCTTGTTGGAAGCATTTTCTTGCGTGGATGGTGAGAAAGAGAAGGTGACAAAAGCCCTCGTGAAATCTGCCCGGAAGATACTCTCCGACATCAAGCACACGCTGCGGTATAAAGCCGTGATGAAGTGTCGGACTTTCGATGACAAGGGGCTTAAGATGACGAGGAAGTCTGCTTGCCAGACCAACTTGGAGAGAGAATAATACTTGTCGGTGGTAAGTGACAACATTGATTGCTAGTACTTTGATTGATCTGCCTCTTGTTAGTCAATGATTCAATTTTGTCTGACTAGGTGAGGGAACCCTGGGTGAAGGAAGATTGTTGGGAGGCCCTGGTTGACATGTGGTGTGACCCGGCATGGCAGGCGTAGCATGTGGAGAAGGAAACGATTGCGCCAGAATGCCAGGCCCGGCTCATGTCAAGGGGAGCTGGAACCTAACCACTCTGAAGCAACACATGGTATGTGGATTTAAGATGTTAACTTTTTGGCACAGTGTGTCTCCGTTCATTAAACTTGATGGTTAATTTTGCAGGAGGCGACGCTTGGTCGCCCGGTCCACATCCCGGAGGCCTGGAAAGAAGGCCACAAGGGGAAGGATGGCGCCGAGTTCTGTAGCCTGTCGGCGTAGGAGAAGTACGGGTCCTTCAAAGAGGTCTTCCAGGAGGTGCACGGGCAGGACGCCGAACCTACGTCCAAGTCCCTTGATCCTGAGCTGCTCATCATTGCTGGCAAGGATAAGGGCCGTGGCCGCCACCTCCTTTGAAACGGGGCGATTGAGGGAGTCCTGGCTATGTGATATGGGCCGGACTGATGGGCCATGAAGATACAAGGTAGAAGGCCTTCCCCCGTGTCCGGATGGGACTCTCCTTTGCGTGGATGGCAAGATTGGCATCCGGATGTGTAGTTTCCTTCTTCTGTAAACCGATTCTGTACAACCCTAGGCCCCTCCGGTGTCTATATAAACCAGAGTGTTTAGTCCGTAGAGGCAATCAGAACTCATATAGGCTAGACATCTAGGGTTTAGCCATTACAATCTCGAGGTAGATCGACTCTTGTAACCCCCATACTCATCAAATACAATCAAGCATGACGTAGGGTTTTACCTCCATTAAGAGAGCCCGAACCTGGGTACACATCTTGTCCCGTTTGTCACCTGTTACCTTCGATCCTCAGACGCACAATTCGGTACCCCCTACCCGAGATCGGCCGGTTTTGACACCGACAATGGTGCTTTCATTGAGAGTTCCACTCTGTCATCAGCAGAAGGTTTGATGGCTCGTTCAATCATCAACAATGATGTTGTTTCCGGGGAAACCTTCCCCTCGGTCAACTTTTTGTGTTCGGTGGCTTTGCTCTGCGTGCCAATTCGATTGGTCACCTTGAATAGATCAACAGCTACGTCCCTGGTCATCAGATCAGATTTAGGAGCCTGAATTACATTGCCGACATCCGAGGAGACTTGATCTTTGAAGGTTTCACGGCCTCGACCACTGTTCCTCATCTCCAAGAAGGAAACCCATTGGATCCGTCATCAGGCACCTCTCAAAGACCAACTATCATCCTTGCCATGGCCTTAGATCCAGAGCAGACCACCTCATCCGAAGATGGGTGTCTGAAACCCACAAGACTCTCTCCTACTATGGAGTTCTTTTCTGGAGACCCAGAGGCAACTATGTCTTCGGTGAGCCTGGAATCAAGTAGGACTCTCCCTATCATTGGAGAGCCGAACTCGCCTCTGGATGCCGACTCCGAACTCCCAAGGTCTGTGTCTGGCGAGCACAGCCTGGTAGAATCTGCCATGCCTAGCCCCGCGGGTCCTCGGTTCCCCGTCCTGCCTTCACTCTTAAGCGAGGCCTTGGACTTAATGCGATCCCTCGCCATTGCGGAAGTATTGCTTCTGAACTACATACAACCCGAACCAAGGGCTGAGCACAAGGAATTTTGCGTCCCACCCACCACCCACTTGATAGCCACTGTCGAAGACTTAATCGACATGCTCGATTACGCCTCTGGAGACATCGACGGCATGGATGACGACGCTAGAGACAAACCAGGCCAAGACCCGCCCTTTACCGGGCGTTGGATGGCCACCTCCACATACGATGTGTATATGGTGGATACACCTAAAAAGGATGACGACGACAGGAAGGATCCAAGCGAAGACAAGCCCGGCGAGGCACCACCAAAACGTCGACGTCAGCGGCGCCGCTCAAAATCGCGTCACGAAAAGGAAAGCAATATCGACACCGGAGACAATAACACTCCGGACAATGCCGAAGATGCTGAAGATCCTGAAAACCCGATCGAGCCTGCGTCCGAGCAGGATGAATGGGAGGAGGGACAAGTTAACCCCGACGAGTCGGTCGGGAATGAGGATTCGGAGGATAGTAACTATCTACCGATCTCCAAGGAGGATGTCAGCCTCGGCAACGAAGATTTCATCGTGTCAGAGGAACCCCTCGAGCAAGAACGCTTCAAGCGATAGCTAATCGCAACTGCGAGGAGCCTAAAAAAGAAACAACAATAGCTTCAGGCTGAACAAGATACGCTCAATGACAGATGGACCTAGGTCCTAGCCATCGAGGAATATGGCCTTGAGCGCCCTACAAAGAGTTATCCGAAGTGTTGGTTACTGCCACAATTCGATGACGAGGCCCTTGAGCCAATACCGTCAAGATACGACCGCGTTAATGAACCAGATCGACCACCACGTGGGCGAGACAAAGCGGGTGCTTACGCCGAACACCAACCCGCGCCACCTCGCCATAGAGGCAAAGAGGCAGCGGCTCCCAGATACACCTATGACTTACGCCAGGACCTGGACAATAGAGCCGGTCAGGCTAGATCAATCTGTGGATCAAGGGGGCGTGCCCCAACGCGAGAGGACGGCCATCAAGCTCGGCGCGATAGGCATAACCTCACCCGGGCTGAAAACCGAACACGGATGTCATCTGAACTCCGCCGTGACGTTGCCTGATCCAGAGGCGCCGCACACACCTTATGCTTTACCGATGAGGTAATGCAGCACCAGTTTCCAGAAGGGTTTAAACCCGTAAAAATTGAATCATACGATGGAACGACAGATCCCGCGGTATGGATTGAGTGAAGGAAATATGCCCTAGAGGCAATAATAAAGTTGTTATTTATATTTCCTTATATCATGATAAATGTTTATTATTCATGCTAGAATTGTATTAACCGGAAACTTAGTACATGTGTGAATACATAGACAAACAAAGTGTCCCTAGTATGCCTCTACTTGACTAGCTCGCTAATCAAAGATGATTAAGTTTACTAGCCATAGACATGTGTTGTCATTTGATGAATGGGATTGATACGTCTCCAACGTATCTATATTTTTTGATTTTTCCATGCTATATTATATTCTGTTTTGGACATTATTGGGCTTCATTATACACTTTTATATTATTTTTGGGACTAACATATTAACCGGAGGCCCAGCCCAAAATTGTTGTTTTTGCCTATTTCAGAGTTTCGCAGAAAAAGAATATCAAACGGAGTCCAAACGGAATGAAACCTTCGGGAACGTGATTTTCGGAACGAACGTGATCCAGAGGACTTGGACCCTACGTCAAGACATCAACCAGGAGGCCACGAGGTAGGGGGGCGCGCCTACCCCCCTAGGCGCGCCCTCCACCCTCGTGGGGCCCCTGTTGCTCCACCGACGTACTCCTTCCTCCTATATATACCTATGTACCCCCAAACTACCAGATACGGAGCCAAAACCCTAATTCCACCGCCGTAACTTTCTGTATCCACGAGATCTCATCTTGGGGCCTTTTTCGGAGCTCCGCCGGAGGGGGTATCGATCACGGAGGGCATCTACATCAACACCATAGCCCCTCCGATGAAGTGTGAGTAGTTTACTTCAGACCTTTGGGTCCATAGTTATTAGCTAGATGGCTTCTTCTCTCTTTTTGGATCTCAATAGAAAGTTCCCCCCTCTCTTGTGGAGATCTATTCGATGTAACCTTCTTTTTGCGGTGTGTTTGTTGAGACCGATGAATTGTGGGTTTATGATCAAGTTTATCTATGAACAATATTTGAATCTTCTCTGAATTCTTTTATGTATGATTCGTTATCTTTGCAAGTCTCTTCGAATTATCAGTTTGGTTTGGCCTACTAGATTGATCTTTCTTGCAATGGGAGAAGTGCTTAGCTTTGGGTTCAATCTTGTGGTGTCCTTTCCCAGTGACAGTAGGGGCAGCAAGGCACGTATTGTATTGTTGCCATCGAGGATAACAAGATGGGGTTTATATCATATTGCATGAGTTTATCCCTCTACATCATGTCATCTTGCTTAAAACGTTACTCTGTTCTCTTGAACTTAATACTTGATACATCTCCAACGTATCTATAATTTTTGATTGCTCCATGCTATATTATCTACTGTTTTGGACTATATTGGGCTTTATTTTCCACTTTTATATTATTTTTGGGCCTAACCTATTAACCGGAGGCCCAGCCCAGAATTGCTGTTTTTGCCTATTTCAGTGTTTCGGATAAACGGAATATCAAACGGAGTCCAAACGGAATAAAATCTTCGGGAACGTGATTTTCTCACCGAACGTGATCCAGGAGACTTGGACCCTGCTCCAAGGAACAAAAGAGGCGGTCACGAGGGTGGGGGGCGCCCCCCCTAGGGCGCGCCCCCTGCCTCGTGGGCCCCTCGTTGCTCCTCTGGCGTACTTCTTCCTCCTATATATACACACGTACCCCCAAACGATCAGAACAGGAGCCAAAAACCTAATTCCACCGCTGCAACTTTCTATATCCACGAGATCCCATCTCGAGGCCTGTTCCGGAGCTCCGCGGGAAGAGGGCCATCATCACGGAGGGCTTCTACAGCATCATAGCCTCTCCGATGAAGTGTGAGTAGGTTACCTCAGACCTTCGGGTCCATAGTTAGTAGCTAGATGACTTCTTCTCTCTCTTTGAATCTCAATACAAAGTTCTCCCCCTCTCTTGTGGAGATCTATTCGATGTAATCTTCTTTTTGCAGTGTGTTTGTTGAGACCGATGAATTGTGGGTTTATGATCAAGTCTATATATGAATAATATTTGAATCTTCTCTGAATTCTTTTATGTATGATTGGTTATCTTTGCAAGTCTCTTCGAATTATCCGTTTGGTTTAACCTAAGTGCTTAGCTTTGGGTTCGATCTTGCAGTGTCCTTACCCAGTGACAGAAGGGGCAGCAAGGCACGTATTGTATCGTTGCCATCGAGGATAACAAGATGGGGTTTATTTCATATTGCAAGAACTTATCTCTCTACATCATGTCATCTTGCTTAAGGCATTACTCTGTTTTTAACTTAATACTCTAGATGAATGCTGGATAGAGGTCGATGAGTGGAGTAATAGTAGTAGATGCAGAATCGTTTCGATCTACTTGTCACGGACGTGATGCCTATATACATGATCATGCCTAGATATTCTCATAACTATGCTCAATTCTGTCAATTGCTCAACTGTAATTTGTTCACCCACCGTAGAATACTTATGCTCTTGACAGAAGCCACTAGTGAGATCTATGGCCCCCGGGTCTATTCTCATCATATCAATCTCCATTACTTTAATCTTGCTTTGCTTTTTTACTTTGCTTTTACTTTTTACTTTGCATATTTATACCAAAAATATTATATCTATCAGATCTCACTCTCGTAAGTGACCGTGAAGGGCTTGACAACCCCTAATCGCGTTGGTTGCGAGTAGCTATCGCTTTGTGCAGGTACGAGGGACTTGAGCGTGGGCTCCTACTGGATTGATACCTTGGTTCTCAAAAACTGAGGGAAATACTTATGCCACTCTGCTGCATCATCCCTTCCTCTTCGGGGAAAACCAACGCAAGCTCAAGACGTAGCAAGAAGGATTTCTGGCGCCGTTGCCGGGGAGTCTACGCAAAAAGTCAACGTACCAAGTACCCATCACAATCCGTATCTCTCGCATTACATTATTTTCCATTTGCCTCTCATTTTCCTCTCCCCCCAATTCACCCTTGCCATTTTATTCGCCCTCTCTCTCCCTATCCTCCCTCTCTATTTGCTCTTTTCCCTCTCCATGTCAGAATCAAAAAGAGTTGGGGGTTCTCTCCCAAGTTCTAGTACTTTAGAAAATCCTGCTTCTTATCTAAACTCATGAATCAGAATTCTATGGAACAACTTGCCGGAGTTATCAATTAAAACCTTAGTAATTTTGATGAAGATGATTCTGGAATTTTTCGTTATTTACTTGATGAATCTTTGAAAGATGCTTGGGATAGGCTGATAAGGATCCGGGGTAGCTATGTACCCCAATATCAAATTGAGGTTTACTTAAAAAGCTTTTATGTTGGGCTACCCGCTTCGTTCAAACAAGTTTTAGATTCTATTTTCGCGGGGGGTTTCTTGAAGGGGACCCCATAGATACCTATGAGAGGATGAAAACTATATGTGGGCACCCCATTAATGAGAAAGCTGAAATCACATCTCTCTTGCTTTCTTACCAAAAAGAATCTATTAAAGAAATAAAAGCTAGCCTAGATGCCAATTTCCGCCACATTCTTAATCTATCTTCTACCATTAATGGACATGTACTCTGTCAAAATAGAAAGATTAATTCCATAGATAACAAGTTTGCTCTCTTTCTCTCTATAACCAAAGATGGCAATACCTAGATCTATCCTCGCTTTTATGCCTAGCTAGGGGCGTTAAACGATAGCGCTTGTTGGGAGGCAACCCAATTTTATTTTTATTCCTTGACTTCTGCTCCTGTTTAGTAATAAATAAATTATCTAGCCTCTGTTTTGGTTGTGTTTTTTGTGTTTAATTAGTGTTTGTGCCAAGTAGAACCGTTGGGAAGACTTGGGGAAAGTCCTGTTGAACTTGCTGTAAAAAACAGAAACTTTAGCTCTCACGAGAACTGCTGTCATTTTTATTTGAAGAGTTATATTTAGTTAATTCTTTTTTCAGATGATTAATAGATAAATTCCTCACGTACAGAAATTTATTTTAGAATTTTGGGGTTCCAGATCTTGCGCTAGCTACAGATTACTACAGACTGTTCTGTTTTTGACAGATTCTGTTTTTCGTGTGTTGTTTGCTTATTTTGATGAATCTATGACTAGTAAAATAGTTTATAATCCATAGAGAAGTTGGAATACAGTAGGTTTAACACCAATATAAGTAAATAATGAGTTCATTACAGTACCTTGAAGTGGTCTTTTGTTTTCTTTCGCTAACGGAGCTCACGAGTTTTCTATTTTGAGTTTTGTGTTGTGAAGTTTTCAAGTTTTGGGTGAATTCTTTTGATGGATCATGGAACAAGGAGTGGCAAGAGCCAAAGCTTGGGGATTGCCATGGAACCCCCAAGATAATCCAAGGACACAAAGAAGTCAAAGCTTGGGGATGCCCCGGAAGGCATCCCCTCTTTCGTCCACTTCCATCGGTAATTTACTTGCAGCTATATTTTTATTCACCAACATGATATGTGTTTTTCTTGGAGCGTCTTGTATTATTTGTGTCTTTGTGTCTTAGTATGCCACAATCATCCTTGCTGTACACACCTTTTGAGAGAGCCATACATGAATTAAAATTTGATAGAATACTCTATGTGCTTCACTTATATCTTTTGAGCTAAGTAGTTTTGCTCTATGTGCTTCACTTATATCTTTTGAGTGTAGGAGCTTTGCTCTATGTGCTTCACTTATATCTTTTGAGCTAAGTAGTTTTGCTCTATGTGCTTCACTTATATCTTCTGAGCGTAGTAGTTTTGCTCTATGTGCTTCACTTATATCTTTTGAGCGTTATAATTTTGCTCTATGTGCTTCACTTAGATCTTTTAGAGCATGGTGGTGGATTTGTTTTAAAGAAATTATTGATCTCTCATGCTTCACATAAATTATTTTGAGAGTCTCTTAATAGCATGGTAATTTGCTTAATAATAATATGCTTGGTATTCAAGATTTGTGAAACTTTCTTTTGAGTGTGTTGAATACTAAGAAAAGATTGAAGCATGATAATTGTTTTGAGATATGGAGGTGATAATATTAAAGTCATGCTAGTTGAGTAGTTGTGAATTTAAAGAATACTTGTGTTAAAGTTTGTGATTCCCGTAGCATGCACGTATGGTGAACCGTTATGTGATGAAGTCGGAGCATGATTTATTTATTGATTGTCTTCCTTATGAGTGGCGGCCGGGGACGAGCGATGGTCTTTTCCTACCAATCTATCCCCCTAGGAGCATGCGCGTAATACTTTGCTTTGATAACTTCTAGATTTTTGCAATAAGTATATGAGTTCTTTATGACTAATGTTGAGTCCATGGATTATACACACTCTCACCCTTCCACCTTTGCTAGCCTTTCTAATACCGCGCACCTTTCGCCGGTATCATACACCTACCATATACCTTCCTCAAAACATCCACCATACCTACCTATTATGGCATTTTCCATAGCCATTCCGAGATATATTGCCATGCAACTTTACACCATCTAGTTCATCATGACACACTCCATCATTGTCATATTGCATATCCCGGTACACCACCGGATGCATTCACATAGAGTCATATTTTGTTCTAAGTATCGAGTTGTAATTGTTGAGTTATAAGAAAAATAAAAGTGTGATGATCATCATTATTAGAGCATTGTCCACTGAGGAAAGAATGATGGAGACTATGATTCCCCCATAAGTCGGGATGATACTCCGGACGAAAAATAAAATAAATAAAAAAAGGAGGCCAAAGAAGCCCAAATAAAAAGAGGCCATAAAAAAAGAAAAGGCCCAAATAAAAAAATGATGAGAGAAAAAGAGAGAAGGGACAATGTTACTATCCTTTTACCACACTTGTGCTTCAAAGTAGCACCATGATCTTCATAGTAGAGAGTCTCTCATGTTATCACTTCCATATACTAGTGGGAATTTTACATTATAGAACTTGCCTTGTATATTCCAATGATGGGCTTCCTCAAAATTGCCCTAGTTCTTCGTGAGCAAGCAAGTTGGATCCACACCCACTTAGTTTCTTTTTGAGCTTTCGTGTACTTATAGCTCTAGTGCATCCGTTGCATGGCAATCCCTACTCACTCACATTGATATCTATTGATGGGCATCTCCATAGCCCGTTGATACACCTAGTTGATGTGAGACCATCTTCTCCTTTTTTGTCTTCTCCACAACCACCATTCTATTCCACCGATAGTGCTATATCCATGGCTCACGCCCATGTATTGCGTGAAGATTGAAAATGTTTTGAAAAAGTTAGAGTATGAAACAATTGCTTGGCTTGCCATCGGGGTTGTGCATGATTTAAATACTTTGTGTGGTGAAGATGGAGCATAGCCAGACTATATGATTTTGTAGGGATAACTTTCTTTGGCCATGTTATTTTGAGAAGACATAATTGCTTTCTTAGTATGCTTGAAGTATTATTATTTTTTATGTCTGTATAAACTTTTGTCTTGAATCTTACTAATCTGAATATTCATACCACAATTAAGAAGATTTGCATTGAAATTATGCCAAGTAGCACTCCGCATCAAAAATTCTCTTTTTATCATTTACCTACTCGAGGATGAGCAGGAATTAAGCTTGGGGATGCATGATACGTCTCCAACGTATCTATAATTTTTGATTGCTCCATGCTATATTATCTACTGTTTTGGACTATATTGGGCTTTATTTTCCGCTTTTATATTATTTTTGGGACTAACCTATTAACCGGAGGCCCAGCCCAGAATTGCTGTTTTTTTGCCTATTTCAGTGTTTCGGATAAACGGAATATCAAACGGAGTCCAAACGGAATAAAATCTTTGGGAACGTGATTTTCTCACCGAACGTGATCCAGGAGACTTGGACCCTGCTCCAAGGAACAAAAGAGGTGGTCATGAGGGTGGGGGGCGCCCCCCTAGGGCACGCCCCCTGCCTCGTGGGCCCCTTGTTGCTCCTCCGGTGTACTTCTTCCTCCTATATATACACACGTACCCCCAAACGATCTGAACAGGAGCCAAAAACCTAATTCCACCGCCACAACTTTCTATATCCATGAGATCCCATCTCGGGGCCTGTTCCGGAGCTCCGCCGGAAGAGGGCCGTCATCACGGAGGGCTTCTACATCATCATAGCCCCTCCTATGAAGTGTGAGTAGTTTACCTTAGACCTTTGGGTCCATAGTTAGTAGCTAGATGGCTTCTTCTCTCTCTTGGAATCTCAATACAAAGTTCTCCCCCTCTCTTGTGGAGATCTATTCGATGTAATCTTGTTTTTGTGGTGTGTTTGTTGAGACCGATGAATTGTGGGTTTATGATCAAGTCTATCTATGAATAATATTTGAATCTTCTTTGAATTCTTTTATGTATGATTGGTTATCTTTGCAAGTCTCTTCGAATTATCCGTTTGGTTTGGCCAACTAGATTGGTAGTTCTTGCCATGGGAGAAGTGCTTAGCTTTGGGTTCGATCTTGCGGTGTCCTTACCCAATGACAGAAGGGGCAGCAAGGCACGTATTGTATCGTTGCCATCGAGGATAACAAGATGGGGTTTATTTCATATTGCATGAATTTATCTCTCTACATCATGTCATTTTGCTTAAGGCAATACTCTGTTTTTAACTTAATACTCTAGATGCATGCTGGATAGCGGTCGATGAGTGGAGTAATAGTAGTAGATGCAGAATCGTTTTGATCTACTTGGCACGGACGTGATGCCTATATACATGATCATGCCTAGATATTCTCATAACTATGCTCAATTCTGTCAATTGCTCAATAGTAAATTGTTCACCCACCGTAGAATACTTATGCTCTTGAGAGAAGCCACTAGTGAAACCTATGGCCCCCGGGTCTATTCTCATCATATCAATCTCAATTACTTTAATCTTGCTTTGCTTTTTTACTTTGCATTTACTTTTTACTTTGCATCTTTATACCAAAAATACAAAAAATATTATATCTATCAGATCTCACTCTCGTAAGTGACCGTGAAGGGCTTGATAACCCCTAACCGCGTTGGTTGCGAGTAGCTATCGCTTTGTGCAGGTACGAGGGACTTGAGCGTGGGCTCCTACTGGATTGATACCTTGGTTCTCAAAAACTGAGGGAAATACTTACGCTACTCTGCTGCATTATCCCTTCCTCTTCGGGGAAAACCAACGCAAGCTCAAGATGTAGCAATACTCTAGATGCATGCTGGATAGCGGTCGATGTGTGGAGTAATAGTAGTAGATGCAGGCAAGAGTCGGTCTACTTGTCTCGTACGTGATGCCTATATACATGATCACACCTAGATATTCTCATAACTATGCTCAATTCTGTCAATTGCTCAACAGTAATTTGTTTACCCACCGTGAATACTTATGCTCTTGAGAGAAGCCACTAGTGAAACCTATGGCCCTCGGGTCTATTTTCCATCATATTAATCTTCCAACAGTTAGTTATTTTTATCGCCTTTTATTTTAATTTGCATCTTTATCATAAAAAATACCAAAAATATTATCTGATCATATCTATCAGATCTCACTCTCGTAAGTGACCGTGTAGGGATTGACAACCCCTTATCCCGTTGGTTGCGAGGATTTATTTGTTTGTGTAGGTGCATGGGACTCATGCCTGGCCTCCTACTAGATTGATACCTTGGTTCTCAAAAATTGAGGGAAATAATTACGCTACTTTGCTGCATCACCCTTTCCTCTTCAAGGGAAAACCAACGCAGTGCTCAAGAGGTAGCAAGAAGGATTTCTGGCGGGGAGGTCTACACAAAAGTCAACACACCAAGTACCCATCACAAACCCTTATCTCCCGCATTACATTATTTGCCATTTGCCTCTCGTTTTCCTCTCCCCCACTTCACCCTTGCCGTTTTATTCGCCCTCTCTCTCTCCATCCTCCCTCTCTTTCTCTATTTGCCTCTTTTTGCCCGTCTCTTGTTTGCTCGTGTGTTGGATTGCTTGCTTGTCACGATGGCTCAAGATAATACTAAATTGTGTGACTTTACCAATACCAACAACAATGATTTCCTTAGCACTCCGATTGCTCCTCTTACCGATACTGAATCTTGTGAAATCAATGCTGCTTTATTGAATCTTGTCATGAAAGATCAATTCGCCGGCCTTCCTAGTGAAGATGCCGCTACCCATCTAAATAGCTTCATTGATTTGTGTGATATGCGAAAGAAGAAAGATGTGGGTAATGATATTGTTAAATTGAAGCTATTTCCTTTTTCGCTTAGAGATTGTGCTAAAGCTTGGTTTTCGTCTTTGCCTAAAAATAGTATTGATTCTTGGAATAAGTGCAAAGTTGCTTTTATCTCTAAGTATTTTCCTCCCGCTAAGATTATCTCTCTTAGAAACGATATTATGAATTTTAAGCAACTTGATCATGAAAATGTTGCACAAGCTTGGGAGAGGATGAAATTAATGATACGTAATTGCCCTACGCATTGTTTGAATTTGTGGATGATTATACAAAAACTTTATGCCAGACTGAATTTTGCTTCTAGAAATCTTTTAGATTTGGCCGCGGGAGGTACTTCTATGGAAATCACTTTAGGAGATGCTACTAAAATCCTAGATAATATTATGGTTAATTATTCTCAATGGCACACTGAAAGATCTACTAATAAGAAAGTGCATGCGATAGAAGAAATCAATGTTTTGAGTGGAAAGATGGATGAACTTATGAAATTATTTGCTAATAAAAGTTTTTCTTCTGATCCTAATGATATGCCTTTGTCTACTTTGATTGAGAATAATAATGAATCCATGGATGTGAATTTTGTTGGTAGGAATAATTTTGGTAACAACGCGTATAGAGGACAGTTTAATCCTAGGCCGTATCCTAGTAATTCTTCTAATAATTATGGTAATTCCTAAAATAATTCTTATGGAAATTATAATAAGATTCCCTCTAATTTTGAATCTAATATTAAAGAATTTATTACTTCGCAAAAGAATTTCAATGCTTTGACTGAACAAAAATTGCTTAAAATTGATGAGTTGGCTAGGAACGTTGATAGAATTTCTCTTGATGTTGATTCTTTGAAACTTAGATCTATTCCACCTAAGCATGATATCAATGAGTCTCTCAAAGCCATGAGAATTTCCATTGATGAGTGCAAAGAAAGAACCGCTAGGAGGCGTGCTAAGAAAGATTGCTTTATAAAAGCGTGTTCTTCTAGTTTCCATGATAATAAAGATGAAGATCTAAAAGTTATTGTTGTGTCCCCTATTAAAACTTTGTTTTGCAATATGAATCTGGATAATGATGGGACTGAATATGATCCACCTTTACCTAGACGGCGTTCCAAAAATTCAGAGTCTTTAGATCTTGATGCTAAAATTGTTAAAAGTGGGATTGAAGAAGTCAAAACTTTAAATATTAATGAACCCACTATTTTTGATTTCAAGTAATTTAATTATGATAATTGCTCTTTGATATATTGTATTTCCATGTGTGCAATCCGTGCTAAATTCTCCTCATGCTTATAGTCAAAATAAAGCTTTTACTAAACATATCGTTGATGCTTTGATACAATCTTATGAAGAAAAACTTGAGTTGGAAGTTTCTATCCCTAGAAAACTTTATGATGAGTGGGAACCTACTATTAAAATTAAAATTAAAGATCATGAATGCTATGCTTTGTGTGATTTGGGTGCTAGTGTTTCCACGATTCCAAAGACTTTGTGTGATTTGCTAGGTTTCTGTGATTTTGACGATTGCTCTTTAAACTTGCACCTTGCGGATTCCACCATTAAGAAACCTATGGGAAGAATTAATGATGTTCTTATTGTTGCATAGGAACTATGTGCCCATAGATTTTATTGTTCTTGATATCGATTGCAATCCTTCATGTCCTATTATTCTTGGTAGACCTTTCGTTAGAACGATCGGTGAAATTATTGATATGAAGGAAGGAAATATTAGATTCCAATTTCCGTTAAGGAAAGGCATGGAACTCTTCCCTAGAAATAAAATTAAATTACCTTATGAATCTATTATGAGAGCCACTTATGGATTGCCTACCAAAGATGGCAATACCTAGATCTATCCTTTCTTTTTATGCCTAGCTAGGGGCGTTAAACGATAGCGCTTGTTGGGAGGCAACCCAATTTTACTTTTATTACTTGCTTTTTGCTCCTGTTTAGTAATAAATAATTTATCTAGCCTCTGTTTTGGTTTTGTTTTTTGTGTTTAATTAGTGTTTGTGCCAAGTAGAACCATTGGGAAGATTTGGGGAAAATCTTTTTAATCTTGCTGTAAAAAACAGAAACTTTAGCACTCACGAGAATTGCTGCCATTTTTATTCGGAAAATGGTATTTAGTTAATTCTTTTTTCAGATGATTAATAGATAAATTCATCACGTCCAGCATTTTATTTTAGAATTTTTGGGGTTCCAGATCTTGCGTTAGCTACAGATTACTACAGACTGTTCTGTTTTTGATAGATTCTGTTTTTCGTGTGTTGTTTGCTTATTTTGATGAATCTATGGCTAGTAAAATAGTTTATAAACCATAGATAAGTTGGAATACAGTGGTTTTGACACCAATATAAATAAATAATGAGTTCATTACAGTACCTTGAAGTGGTGTTTTCTTTTCTTTCGCTAACGGAGCTCACGAGATTTTCTACTTTAAGTTTTGTGTTGTGAAGTTTTCATGTTTTGGGTGAAAGATTTGATGGATTATGGAACAAGGAGTGGCAAGATACTAAGCTTGGGGATGCCCATGGAACCCCAAAATAATCTAAGGACACCTAAAAGCCAAAGCTTGGGGATGCCCCGGAAGGCATCCCCTCTTTCGTTTACTTCCATCGGTAACTTTACTTGGAGCTATATTTTTATTCACCACATGATATGTGTTTTGCTTGGAGCATCTTGTATGATTTGAGTCTTTGATTTTTAGTTTACCACAATCATCCTTTCTGTACACACCTTTTGAGAGAGACACGCATGATTCAAAAATTATTAAAGTACTCTATGTGCTTCACTTATATCTTTTGAGTTATATAGTTTTTGCTCTAGTATTTCACTTATATCTTGTAGAGCACGGTGGTGGTTTTTTTATAGAAACTATTATTCTCTCATGCTTCACTTGTATTATTTTGAGAGTCTTAAATAGCATGGTAATTTACCTAAATAATCCTAATATGCTAGGTATTCAAGACTAGTAAAAACTTTCTTATGAGTGTGTTGAATACTAAGAGAAGTTTGATGCTTGATGATTGTTTTGAGGCATGGAGATAGTGATATCCAAGTTGTGCTAGTTGAGTAGTTGTGAATTTGAAAAATACTTGTGTTGAAGTTTGCAAGTCCCGTAGCATGTACGTATGGTAAACGTTATGTAACAAATTTGAAACATGAGGTGTTCTTTGATTGTCCTCCTTATGAGTGGCGGTCGGGGACGAGCGATGGTCTTTGCCTACCAATCTACCCCCCTAGGAGCATGCACATAGTGCTTGGTTTTTGATGACTTGTAGATTTTTTCAATAAGTATGTGAGTTCATTATGACTAATGTTGAGTCCATGGATTATACGCACTCTCACCTTTCCATCATTTCTAGCCTCTTCGGTGCTGTGCATTTCCCTTTCTCACATTGAGAGATGCATGGTGCAAACTTCGCCGGTGCATCCAAACCCCGTGATATGATATGCTCTTTCACACATAAACCTCCTTATATCTTCCTCAAACAGCCACCATACCTACCTATTATGGCATTCCCATAGCCATTCCGAGATATATTGCCATGCAACTTTCCACCGTTCCATTTATCATGACACGTTCATCATTGTCATATTGCTTTGCATGATCATGTAGTTGACATAGTATTTGTGGCAAAGCCACCATTCATAATCCTTTCATACATGTCACTCTTGGTTCATTGCATATCCCGGTACACCGCCGAAGGCATTCATATAGAGTCATACTTTGTTCTAGTATCGAGTTGTAATCATTGAGTTGTAAATAAATAGAAGTGTGATGATCATCATTTTCTAGAGCATTGTCCCAAGTGAGGAAAAAAACAAAAAGCCATAAAAAAGGAGAAGGCCCAAAATTTGAGAGAAAAAGAGAGAAGGGGCAATATTACTATCCTTTTTACCACACTTGTGCTTCAATGTAGCACCATAATCTTCATGATAGAGAGTCTTTTGTTTTGTCACTTTCATATACTAGTGAGAACTTTTCATTATAGAACTTGGCTTGTATATTCCAACAATGGGCTTCCTCAAATGCCCTAGGTCTTCATGAGCAAGCAAGTTAGATGCACACCCACGTAGTTTCCTTTGTTGAGCTTTCATATATTTATAGCTCTAGTGCATCCATTGCATGGCAATCCCAACTCATTGCATTAACATCAATTGATGTGCATCTCCATAGCTCATTGATTATCCTCGTTGATGTGAGGCTTTCTCCATTTTTTGTCTTCTGCACATAACCCCCATCATTATATTCTATTCCACCCATAGTGCTATATCCATGGCTCACGCTCATGTATTGCGTGAAGGTTGAAAAAGTTTGAGATTACTAAAGTATGAAACAATTGCTTGGCTTGTCATCGGGGTTGTGCATGATGAGAGCATTCTTTTGTGATGAAAATGGAGCATGACTAAACTATATGATTTTGTAGGGATGAACTTTCTTTGTCCAAGTTATTTTGAGAGGACATAATTGCTTAGTTAGTATGCTTGAAGTATTATTATTTTTATGTCAATATTGAACTTTTATCTTGAATCTTTCGGATCTGAATATTCATACCACAATTAAGAAGAATTACATTGAAAATATGCCAAGTAGCATTCCACATCAAAAATTCTGTTTTTATCATTTACCTAATCGAGGACGAGCTGGAATTAAGCTTGGGGATGCTTGATACATCTCCAACGTATCTATAATTTTTGATTGTTCCATGCTATATTATATTACCTAATCGAGGATGGGCTTTATTATACACTTTTATATTAATTTTGGGACTAACCTATTAACCGGAGGCCCAGCCCAGAATTGCTGTTTTTTGCCTATTTCAAAGTTTTGCAGAAAAAGAATATCAAACGGAGTCCAAACGGAATGAAACCTTCGGGAACGTGATTTTCGAAACGAACGTGATCCAAAGGACTTGGACCCTACATCAAGACATCAACCAGGAGGTGATGAGGTAGGGGGCACACCTACCCCCCTGGGCGCGCCCTCCACCCTCGTGGGCCCCATGTTGCTCCACTGACGTACTCCTTCCTCCTATATATACCTACGTACCCCCAAACGACCAGATACAGAGCCAAAACCCTAATTCCACCGCCGTAACTTTCTGTATCCACGAGATCCCATCTTGGTGCCTTTTCCGGAGCTCCGACGGAGGGGGCATCGATCACGGAGGGCTTCTACATCAACACCATAGCCCCTCCGATGAAGTGTGAGTAGTTTAATTCAGACCTTCGGGTCCATAGTTATTAGCTAGATGGCTTCTTCTCTCTTTTTGGATCTCAATACAAAGTTCTCCCCCTCTCTTGTGGAGATCTATTCGATGTAACCTTCTTTTTGCGGTGTGTTTGTTGAGATCGATGAATTGTGGGTTTATGATCAAGTTTATCTATGAACAATATTTGAATCTTCTCTAAATTCTTTTATGTATGATTGGTTATCTTTGCAAGTCTCTTTGAATTATCAGTTTGGTTTGGCCTACTAGATTGATCTTTCTTGCAATGGGAGAAGTGCTTAGCTTTGGGTTCAATCTTGCGGTGTCATTTCGCAGTGACAGTAGGGGCAGCAAGGCATGTATTGTATTGTTGCCATCGAGGATAACAAGATGGGGTTTATATCATATTGCATGAGTTTATCCCTCTACATCATGTCATGTTGCTTAAAGCGTTACTCTGTTCTCTTGAACTTAATACTCTAGATGCATGCTGGATAGCGGTTGATGTGTGGAGTAATAGTAGTAGATGCAGGCAGGAGTCGGTCTACTTGTCTCGGACGTGATGCCTATATACATGATCATACCTAGATATTCTCATAACTATGCTCAATTCTATCAATTGCTCAACAGTAATTTGTTTACCCACCATGAATACTTATGCTCTTGAGAGAAGCCACTAGTGAAACCTATGCCCCCGGGTCTATTTTCCATCATATTATTCTTCCAACACTTAGTTATTTTTATTGCCTTTTATTTTACTTTTCATCTTTATCATAAAAAATACCAAAAATATTATCTTATCATATCTATCAGATCTCACTCTCGTAAGTGACCGTGTAGGGATTGACAACCCCTTATCGCGTTCGTTGCGAGGATTTATTTGTTTGTGTAGGTGCGAGGGACTTGTGCGTGGCCTCCTACTAGATTGATACCTTGGTTCTCAAAAACTGAGGGAAATACTTACGCTACTTTGCTGCATCACCCTTTCCTCTTCAAGGGAAAACCAACGCAGTGCTCAAGAGGTAGCAGGGATCACAACATTAGAGAATGATGTGATCGACAAAACCCATCCGTTAGCTTAGCACTATGATCGTTTAGTTTATTGCTATTGCTTTCTTCTTGACTTATACATGTTTCTCAGACTATGAGATTATGCAACTCCCGAATACCGGAGGAACACCTTGTATGCTATCAAACGTCACAACGTAATTGAGTGATTATAAAGATGCTCTGCAGGTGTCTACGATGGTGTTTGTTGAGTTGCCATAGATCGAGATTAGGATTTGTCACTCTGTGTATCGGAGAGGTATCTCTGGGCCTTCTCGGTAATGTACATCACTATAAGCCTTGCAAGCAACGTAGCTAATGAGTTAGTCATGGGATGATGCATTACAGAACGAATAAAGAGACTTGCCGGTAACGAGAAGGAACTAGGTATGATGATACCGACGATCAAATCTTGGGGAGGTAACATACCGATGACAAAGGGAACAACGTATGTTGTTATGTGGTTTGACCGATAAAGATCTTCGTAGAATATGTAGGAACCAATATGAGCATCCAAGTTCCGGTATTCATTGTTGACCGGATATGTGTCTCGGTCATGTCTATATATTTCTTGAACCTGTAGGGTCTGCACGCTTAACGTTCGATCACGATTTGTATTATGAGTTATGTGATTTGATGTAATGAAGGTTGTTCAAAGTCCAGGATGAGATCACGGACATGACGAGGAGTCTTGAAATGGTCGAGACATAAAGATTGATATATTGGACCATGTTATTCGGATACCGGAAGTGTTCCGGATGGTTTCGGATAAAACTGGAGTGCCGGAGGGGTTACCGGAACCCCCCGGGGAAGTAATGGGCCTTAGTGGGCCTTAGGGGAGAGAGAGGGCAGCAACTAGGGGAGGGGGCGCGGCCCTCTTTCCCTCTCCCTCTCCCTCTCCTTCCTTCTTCTCCTACTTGGACTAGGAAAGGGGGGACCGATTCCTACTTGGAGTAGGATCCCCCCCTTGGGCGTGCCCCTTGTGGCTGGCCGGTCTCCTCCTCCCCTCCTTTATATACAGGGGAGGGGGGCACCCCATAGACACACAAGTTGATCTTTTGCCGTGTGCGGTGCCCCCCCTCCACAGTTTTACACCTCGGTCATATTGTCATAGTGCTTAGGCGAAGCCCTGCGTCGGTAACCTTATCATCACCGTCAACACATCGTCGTGCTGGCGGAACTTACCCTCAGCCTTAGATGGATCAAGAGTACGAGGGACATCACCGAGCTGAACGTGTGCAGATCATGGAGGTGCCGTGCGTTCGGTAGTTGATCAGTTGGATTGCGAAGACGTTCGACTACATCAACCGCGTTACTAAATGCTTCCGCTTTCGATATACGAGGGTACGTAGACAAAATCTTCCCTCTCGTTGCTATGCATCTCCTAGATAGATCTTGCGTGATCGTAGGAATTTTTTTGAAATACTGCGTTCCCCAACATTGAGGATTTTCTTCTCCATATTCACATGGCTCGCGGTGACGATCTCCACGCCATCAAATACCTCCCCCTAAAGCTGAAGGGACCTGCACTACACTGGTTAAACATCCTCCCAGAGAACTCCATTGGTAGCTGGGAAGATCTGGAGGATGCCTTTAGAGACAACTTCCGAGGTACCAATGTCTAGCCTCCGGATGCCGATGACCTTAGTCATATAGTCTAGCAACCCGAGTCAGCCCGCAAACTCTAGACTAGGTTCTTAATTAAAAAGAACCAAATTGTCGATTTTCCGGACTCCGAAGCCCTCGCGGCCTTTAAACATAGCGTCCGCGATGAATGGCTCACCCAACACCTCGGTCAGGAAAAGCCGAAGTCTATGGCAGCTGTTACCACACTCATGACGCGCTTATGCGCGGGAGAGGACAGTTGGTTGGACCATAGAAGCAACAGTACCGGCGACCCTGGCACCTTGGAAGCTAGGGATGGCAATGGCAGGCCACGACGCAATAAACATAAGCATCGAAACAACAATGAAGAAACTGAAGACACAACGGTTAACGCTGGATTCAGTGGCTATAAATCCGGTGAGCGGAAGAAGCCATCCAAAGGAAATAAAGATAGTCCATCCAATTTGGACAAAATACTCGATCGGCCTTGCCAGATCCATGGCACTCCTGACAAGCCCGCCAATCATTCCAACAAAAACTGTTGGGTCTTTAAACAGGTCGGAAAGTTAAATACCAAACATAAGGGGAAAGGGCCGCCAAGCGAGGACGAAGATGAGCCCCGCCCAACAAACATAGGGGTCATAAGAAATTTCCCCCTGAGGTAAAAATAGTGAACATGATATATGCCACGCATATCCCCAAGAGGGAGCGCAAACGCGCACTAAGGGACGTCTACGCCATAGAGCCTGTTGCCCCTAAATTCAACCCGTGGTCAGCTTGTCCGATCACCTTCGATCGCAGGGACCACCCAACCAGTATCCGTCATGGAGGTTCAGCAGCTCTGGTCCTCGATCCAATCATCGATATATTCCATCTCACTCGTGTCCTTATGGACAGTGGCAGCAGTCTTAACCCATCAAGAATCAAGCCTAGTAACACCACACTACTAGGGAAAACCCTAGTAGTAGCACGGGTTTAATGCCCACTAGTAGCACGGGCAGCCGCGCTACCAATAAGGCGCTACAGCTATTACTTAGCAGTAGCGCGTGCGACAAGCGCTACTGCTAAGACACATAGCCGCAGTTCTTGTTCTATCCCGCGCTACTGCTAATCTAGCTAGTTGTAGCATGTTTACTGTCCATCGCTACTAGTACTCTTTTTTTCATTTTTAGTGTATTTATACGCCATTATACAAATTTTGGTACAATACCAATTATGAGGTTTATATCATTATGTCCATAACACTGTGTCAAATGAAGGTGGATTAGGTTCAAGTGGAGGCAATATGTGGTGCATGTCAAAAGTATACTACTAATCCGAACTTGATCTAGTTTGGACTAGTCGTACTTTCGATGTGCACCACATGTTGCCTCCACTTGAATCTATTCCGCCAGCACAAGCTATTTAATCATCATCATAGTCATTACCACCAACAGTATTTATTTAATCACCATAGTCATAGTGTAGCACATCATCATCTTCAAACTCATTCTAGCAAGCTAATCACCACCAACACTAGATGCGTAGCTATCTAATCACCACCAACACTACCTAATAATAATCATCATTGTTATTACCACCAACACTAGCTATTTAATCATCATAGTCATAGTGTAGCCCATCATCATCTTCAAACTCATTTCTAGCTAGCTAATCACTCCTGCTGCTCTCTCTCACGTAAAATAACATAAAACATGTGTAGCTCTCCTCCTTCATCAAGTTGGAGCATGCAGATGAACCTGTCTCCTAATCGTGGGTTGTGCTTCTGATTGCTTCCCCCTAGTACTTCTCTATGATCGTTCACAATTTTGCTCCAGACTTTCACTGTTAAGCATTCCTCGCTATTAGAAATCCTGAATGCACTAAAGTGCATTGTATGATATCTTGGCCATAAGCTAACAATATTCATGGTACCTTTAGTCTCGATCCAACCAGGCACAACATTCATCGGGAGTCCCTGTTGAAGAACATCGTATAGTAACATACTTAGAAATGAAGTTTAGCTTAAAAAATAATGTATGCAAAAGATGCACTGAGGACAAATAGTAAAAATCTTACCATCTTTCCTAAATAGATGTGACCGTAGTTCAGTACGAACACTATTGGTCGCATGTTTTGAGTACTAACATTTCTAAGTGCAGGAAGAAAATTTGTCTTGACAGTATGAAGATCCTCAAGCCATGAAACATAATGACTTATCTCCTCGCAGTTTAGTTCAGCCCCGGGACAGTAGTAGGTGCTGTCTACCAAGCGTTGGACATGTTTGCTTGAACGGAAATAAGCTGACAATAGAAATTAGTTGTCAACTATTTTTGAATAAACAATATCAAAGACATAAATATGGTTGAGAAACTCACATAATGGTATAACTGGAGGTGTCTGCACATCAACCCAGATGTCGATATTACCTTGAATATCATCTTCCGGAGGAATATCAAAGGTGATAACCATATCAGGATCAAATGCATAAGTCTTGCATAGTGCTTGCCAAGTTTTGCATCCAAAATAGGTGTAGTCGTCTGCGCTGTATAATTGTGCGTGGAAAATACGGCCATGCTCGGTCTTCAAGTAAACTCTCTTTACCTCCATAGTATGACTAAAACCTATCTTATCCAAGAAAAAAACTCTTGCATGGCAGGGGATACGCTAGTAGAATAGTAAAATAAATAAATTATAAGTTGAAGCAAATGAAGGAGATGTCATGCTTAATTACGAAAAAAGACTTGCCGTTGTGACTTACTGTATCCACTTCGAAGTTCTCATCCAGCTTGATGCTGAAGCGCCTATCATCATCTAGGAAGATTCCGTTGCACAGGCCGCACTCGTCTTTGCAGTTTTTGCAAATACCGGAATCCTTTTCGTCGTTAGACATTTCCTATGTTCGTAGTTGAAACATTAATTGAAAATCGATCGAAGACAACTACCAGGATACTCAACACACAAATTCGGGGCACTCGATATTTCCGACATATTCTGGCACAAGTCATGCCAAAATTCACGGAAAAATCTGGCATGACCTTTGCTAAAATAGCACATATCAAGCGCCTGAAATTTGCCGGAACGGAAATGAATCAACACTCCAGCAAAACATAGGCCACTCGGAGGTGTAACCTGCAAACATGACCGGCCACTTGGGCAAGCACATATCCTATTTGAGCAACACAAGATATACACTTCAAAATATCTTATAGGACTCATATTGACATGACAATTCAATAAGGGAAACCAAATCGTAAAATAAATAAGTATTCAAATTAGCATGCATTCAATAAGCAAAAGTAAATCATCTCATGCGTCCGTACATCGTCAAATATTATCACTAAATCATCCCGAATAGTATCATACATATAACATCACTAATACAACTAAAACCCTAGTGCACGACGGGTATCGACGCGGGCGGTGGACACCCACAGAGAAGGAACCATCATAGGATCATAGCTCCAGTGAGATCCCTGGAGAACCTGCCAGGTATTGGAGAACCTGTGCTCCAATGCAAACAAGTAGCGACGGACATGCACGTCCTCCTCACTGACACGGTGACGCACCACCTCCGCGGGGTCCTCAAGCCTCTGGACCGTCACTGGACCACGCGACCGCCACCAAAGAAGGTTCGGGTCAATGACGGGCTGACTCCTCACCAACCTACGCCCCTCGGTAGGTAGCGCCTCCCAGTACCACCCCGGTGGAGCCCAGTCCCGAACATGGCCCATCTTGTGACGCAGGTGTCCTCCGCCGACTCGACAATGAGGATGCGGGATAGGCATCGTCGACGTAGATGCGGAAATAATTGCTTTAACTAAAAAAGTAAACTAGTTCTATTAATTTTCGTACTAAAAATAAAATAGTTGTATTAACTCAACTAGTTCAAGTAAGCACTTACTATAAATAAAAATAAACTAGATTTTACTAAAAATAAACTAGTTCAACTAGTTATATTAATTTTCTTACTAATTCTATTAAACACTTACTAAAAACAGTAAAAAAACTAGTTAGATGAACTCTAAAATTTAACCCTAACCGATGAACTCTAAAATTTAATGAACCCTAACTAATTTGATGAACTCTAAAATTTAACCCTAACTAATTTGATGAAATCTAAAATTTAATGAACCCTAACTAATTTGATGAACTCTAAAATTTAACCCTAACTAATTTGATGAACTCTAAAATTTAACCCTTACTAATTCGATGAACTCTAAAACTAATTCTATTTAACAACTACTGCCATAATTAACATCTAATTTGATGAACCCTAACTAATTAGATGAATTCCGAAATTTAACCCTAAGAAACCTAGCTAGGCAGAGGTAGGGGGAGGAGGAGGAGGGCGTGCTCACCTCAGGCTCTGGCAGAGTTAGGGAGAGGGGCACGCGGCGTCGAGGTCGGGGACGGGGTCGGGGTCAGGGCGGCGGGCACACGGCGGAGGGCGGGGATGTAGGGGGGGCGTCGAGGTCGGGTGTCGGTGTCAAAATCGGCGGATCTCGGGTAGGGGGTCCTGAACTATGCGTCTAAGGCGGATGGTAACAGGAGGCAGGGGACACGATGTTTTACCCAGGTTCGGGCCCTCTTGATGGAGGTAAAACCCTACGTCATGCTTGATTGTTCTTGATAATACGAGTAGTACAAGAGTTGATCTACCATGAGATCGGAGAGGCTAAACCCTAGAAGCTAGCCTATGGTATGATTGTATGTTGTCCTACAGACTAAAACCCTCCGGTTTATATAGACACCGGAGGGGGCTAGGGTTACACAAGGTCGGTTACAAAGGAGGAGATATACCTATCCGTATGGCCTAGCTTGCCTTCCACGCCAAGTAGAGTCCCATCCGGACACAGGACGAAGTCTTCAATCTTGTATCTTCATAGTCCAACAGTCCGGCGAAAGGATATAATCTGGCTTTCCGGATACCCCCTAATCCAGGACTCCGTCAGTATCCCCTGAACCAGGCTTCAATGGCGATGAGTCCAGCGCGCAGTGTTGTCTTCGGCATTGCAAGGCGGGTTCCTCCTCCGAATACACCACGGAAGAGTTTGAATACAAGGATAGTGTCCAACCCTGCAAAATAAGTTCCACATACCACCGTAGAGAGAATAATATTACCACAAATCTAATCTGCTGACACATTTTGGCAGCATGGCATCACGCCACGGCCTGGTAATTATTTGAACCGTTTTTCTTTAACCAGCCCCGCACATAACGCGAGGCGGTTTATTGACACTTCTTGTCAAAGCAGAGATCATGTTCCCCTTATTACGGGATTCTCATCAATACGGACGTGGGTAACCCAACCGCCCCATCAATTATGGCGCTTGGGGGGATAAGCTAGTTTTGCCAAGCTAGTGGGGGCGCATAGTTTAGTCCTCCCTTATAAAGGGATAAGATATCACCTTTTTCTACCCACGCCTTCTTCCTCCTTTCTCATCCATTCTCGCGCACTCGAGCTCCAGCGCCCAAGTCTGCATCCTTCTCCCCAACTCTCTCCAAACATGTCCGGAGCCGGAGGCAAGTGGATGGGCTCGTCCGTCATGGGGGGACACATCAAAAAGCTACGTGGAGCCGGATACTTAGCCGCGGATATCGCGCCCCGGCTGCCAGCCGCGGGGCAGGTCGTCCCTCCCCCGGAACCTCCCGAAAGGTTGGTTTTCCTCCCCCATTTCGTCCGCGGATTGGGGTTTCCCCTCCAGCCATTCGTCTGTGGCCTCATGTTCTATTACGGGTTAGAATTTCATGACTTGGCCCCGAATTTCATCCTCAACATCTCGGTGTTCATCTTCGTGTGCAAGGCTTTCCTCCGCATCCGGCCCCACTTCGGCCTATGGCTGAAGACCTTCAACATCAAGCTGAAGGTAGTAGGCGGCCAACAAGCAGAATGCAGCGGAGCCATGGTGGGAAAAATGCCCAACGTTACATGGCTCGAGGGCTCCTTCATGGAGACCGTAAAGGGGTGGCAATCGGGATGGTTCTACATCACCAAGCCGCGCGACACCAACTGGGTGGCGGCCCCCGAGTTTTGATTCGGAATCCCCACGCGGGTCATTTCCTGGTAGGAGTAGGGCCTGTCTTGGGGATCTTTGGTGGAGCTGGACGGACTCCAGAAGTGTATTCGGAACATGACGAGCAAGAAACTTAAGCTTGTCAACATAGTTCAGGTCATGCTCTTCCGCCGGATCCTCCCGTGTCAACAACGGGCTTTCAACTTATGGGAGTTTGACCCGGCCCAGCACCAGACTCTACGCGAGCTCTTCGACACAATGCATAAGGACGTCTGGAAGGTGCTGTTCAAGGGCGCAGAGGTCCCTCCTTCTCTTACCGAGGACCGCGGGCTAAGCGCGAAGCGCCCTGCGAATCCGGTAAGTACTGTACATCTGGTAGGGTATTTATTTCCCATAGCTTAACCATGTGCGGGGTCTGAGCTCCCATGCCTTTGACGGGACTGGGTGGAGACATCAGAGCAGATTAACTCTCCGGCCCCTCTGCCCGAAGACCCTGCGGATGCTCTCCTGACGAAGATGCGAACTCCGGCTCCTTATGAGGTGCCGGAGAAGACCAAGAAGAAGGCTAAGGGAACTCGAAGGAGTTCCCAGCGCCAGGTGGTATCGGACTCATTGTCCGATAACTCCGAGATGCACTCCTACCGTGAAGACGAGGAGAAGGAAGATGAAGATTCTTCCCCTACAGCCGGGGGAGACAAGAAAAGGAAGGCCGCCCCAACCGGGGAGGCCGAAGGGTCCAAGAAGGGAAGGACTCTCCTTCCAGACTATTCCACCGCCGCCGCCGACGGCGAAGACGAGTGGCTGCTCAGGGCCAAGCCCCTGGCGAAGTTGTAAGTATTCTGATACCAGAGTAACTCATGGCATACTTTTGTTGCACTGCTTCCCCTAATGTCAAACATGATTATGCAGTCCGCCCCAAGCCCGTATCGACGTATCCTCGTCGGACGGTTCCTTGGACTCGTCGGACATGGATAGTGATACACTTCCAACCACCTCCTCTCCTTGCCCTACGGACAATGCCGAGGTATTGTCTCAAGTGGCACCGAGCCGGGGGGAGACAGTCCTGGAGGCGCCTCGAGGCGACCTTCCGGACTCCAGGAGCAAAGGGAGTAAGGCTCCCAAGGGCTCCAAGTTCGGCCCTCAGCCGATAACCGTGCCGGAACCTCCAGTGGTTCCGGACTCGGGCAGGCGGCCCCCTTCCAAGAAGGGCAAGCCGTCCGTGTCGGTGACCTCTGTCCAACCAAAGGCACCGGACGACCTGCTAGGAGCGCTTCGCGGCGCTTCCATCGACGAAGAGCACCGCACTATTATGAGTGCAGTGATCAAGAAGGTTCAGTCCGCCAAGAGCGGACTGAATGAAGCCTGTGCCAGCCTTCTAACAGGCTTTGAGGTAAGTATTTAAAATATAGCAAAAATATTACTGCATAGACAGTAGCCCCTGATGCTCTGTTTGGTGTTCACAAAGAAAAGCTGAATAGAGGATCAATAATATCTGCATGAGTCTAATATAAGTATGTCTGTATGCATATGCAGGCTTTGCTGCTGACCTCTGCCGCACTGACTGCGGAGGTCGCCGCACTGAAGCAGGACCTCGAGCGGTCCGAGAAGGAGCTCAGCCTTGCCAAGAGGCAGCTCGAGGAGAACAAAGGTAAGTAATACCTTGTCTATATAAAAAAATAAAATGTGGTTGTGAACTGACAAGATCATCATGAATGTGCCAGGGGCCACGACCTAAGTGGCGACCCTGAAGCAAGCGCTGTCCGAGGCCGAAAACAAAGCGGCCAAGGAGCGCACCGAGCGGGAAAAACAAGAGGCATGGGTGGGTGAGGTGCAGCAAGAGCTCCAGGCTCTCGTGAAGAAGCACAAGGCTTTGGAACTTGACTCAAAGACGCGAGAGTCCGAGCTTGCCGCGGCCCTCGAGAGCACAAAGCATGCCAAGGCTGAAGCCCAAAAGGCTCTCTAGGAAATTGAGGCGATGAGGAAGATAGCGGCGGGTAAGGCATTCAATATGCAAAGCAAGCATGTGAAAGTAAATTACTTGTTACTTACCCGAGTCCGGAGCTCTCTAGGAGCACTTGCAGATTTGCCCCGCAGCGTGTCGGATGCCGTGAAATATTACCAGGCCGAGGAGGGAAGCTCGGCGGAGAAGCTGTTCTGGTCTCAGTATACTGGGACCAAACATCCGATGCCTATGAGAGACCAGCTGAAGCAACTGGTCGAGCTGCCCAAGGCGGCCGAATAGGCCATGAGGGGCCTTATAGTATGGATGTGGCCTGGCGACTCCCTTCCCAATAGCTACTTCGGCCTGGTGAGGCGGCTTGTGGATGCATGCCCACGGCTGGAGGCCATAAAGCGGTCTGTCTGCATCGAAGGTGCACGCCGGGCCTTTGCCCGTGCGAAGGTGCACTGGGCCAAGATGGACGCCGAGAAGCTGGTGAAGGAGGGGCCGCCGCAGGGCAAGGAGCATCGCCACCCTGAGATGTATTATGAGGGCGTCCTGAAGGGTGCCCGTCTTGTTGCGGACGAGTGTGCGAAGATTGTATTTTTTGAATAAACTTGCTCGTGTGATCCTGTATTATGAAAACTTGTTCATATGCGCTATGTAACGCTTGTTTGAATTTAAAATATTACCTTCTGTGCGGCTATTTGTCAAATCTGAGAGATGGCCAGTCGTCGGCTTCTGCCCCCATGCCACGAGGGCTGGGGTGTTCGGGATAAATCTTGGCACTCTTTTTCCCATTGTTGGGTCCTTCGAGGGAGGCGCTCAGCACAACGAACAAGGTAATCAGACTATAATGCTCTATGACTCTCACTTAGCCATAGAAGTCTACAATTTTAAATTTTGGCGAAGCCCCTAGTATTCGGAAGGACGAATTCGGGGCGCTATACACGCCTTAGGCCGGACAAAGCCGACTCCTCGCTCGAAGCGGCATAAGTCTTTAGGGACTCGAGACCTCTCGAACAGCGACCAACTCTCGCCTTATCATGGCAGTCAGTTTTAGCTTTCTCTACTGAGGTTTTTAGCCCAGATGAACCGGGGCACAACCGCAGTAGTTCTCCCAGTGCTACCTTAGCTGATATAGCGGAACGTAAGGTACAAAAACATGGGAGCCAGGCAAACCCAACTATTGACCCAAGACATGATTCGGAGCTGATGCATATAGTGCTATAAGTTTGGGGTGCCGCATTGTCGAAAGTGTTCGGACTTCTCACGCCGTATTATGGGGTACGCTTAAGCCCTTGGCGTATTGGCCGTACCAGAGTGTACGGGTGCTAAATGTCATGAATGAATATATATATATATATATATATATATATATATATATATATATATATATATATATATATATATAAAGTGTTAGTATTCATCACCCAGAGTGCAGAATAGGTTATTCTTCACTCGAGGTAATCTTACGATGATTTCATATTGAATTACGTTTGGAATTCAAATAGTTACATTCCTATTGATTCACTACGTAAAATTTGGCATAAGAAAATTAAAATATAGGTCATAAGACAAGAAAATTTGCAGTTTATGTGTATTTTACACTATGTTTTTACGTTTATAATTTACATAACATAAAATATTTTTTACGACGATTATATATTTTCTTACGGTCTCTTTTTACGTTGGAAATAAGATAAAACTTACGAAATGTAAAATTACGGTGCATTGATGGTAAAATAGAGGAGGGTGAAGAATAACTATTCGTCACCTAGGGTGACGAATAGTGCGACCCTATATATATATATATATATATATATAAAGAAAGAATAGAGAATGCGGTTATAGTCTAGTTCTATACATTGTTTATTCAAAAAGGTGCATCGAAGCAGAATGATACAAGTAGTGCGATAAGCAAAAGGTAGGACTATTTGACATGGCCCCTCCAAGGGCAAGCTGAGAAATGGTATTTAAAGCAAGTATTTTACTTGTTATCGGAGACCACCTGGGAGTTCCGTGGTGCGACGTGGCTTTTTGCCTCTCTGGTTGTTGCATCGTGTGTCCGGCAATCGTACTGCCGGACGGGGGTTTCCAGAGATTAAAGTCCTGAAAGAAAGAAAAGTAACAAAGCGGGAAGCCCATAGTGCGGTTGAGCCGTGTCTTCGGGCGTGCCGTAGTCGTGCCCCCCTCCCCACCTGTGCCCATGGTATTTCCAATGTGTAATTATGTACGCGTGGCATGGATTTCGCCGTTTGGCTGGGACTAGGGTGGGGGACGCATTGCTATGCGGGCTCGGAACGTGCCAGGTGGTCTTCTCACCGATTACTCCGGGTGCACTTGAAGGTGTCCGGGTCTTTAATCACCGAACTGGTGGATTGCCTTAAGAGGCTGCTTTGCGCTTCTACTACGAGGGTCGCAGTGTGCTCCTCCGTGCGGAGAGAGCGCTCTGTGTTTCCATTGACTGTGATGACCCCCCGAGGTCCTGGCATCTTGAGCTTGAGATATGCATAGTGCGGTACCGCGGTGAATCTCGCAAATGCGGTTCGCCGGCCCGAGCAGTGCATGATAGCCGCGGCGGAACGGGACTATATCGAAGATTAACTCCTTGCTTCGGAAGTTATTTGGGGATCCGAAGACCACTTCTAGTGTGATTGAGACTGTGCAATGGGCCTCTACACCTGGTATGACGCCTTTAAAGGTCGTTTTTGTGGGCATGATCCTTGAGGGGTCTATACCCATTTTGCACATTGTGTCCTGATAAAGCAGGTTCATGCTGCTGCCACCGTCCATAAGGACTTAAGTGAGGTGAAATCCGTCGATGATTGGGTCTAGGACAAGTGCGGCGAATCCGCCATGACGGATACTAGTGGGATGGTCCCTGCGATCGAAGGTGATCGGACAGGGGGACCATGGGTTGATCTTTGGGGCGACTGGCTCCAACGCGTATACATCCCTTAACGCACGCTTCCGCTCCCTCTTGGGGATGTGGGTTGCGTATATCATGTTCACCGTCTGCACTTGTGGGGGGAACCTCTTCTGCCCTCCGGTGTTCGGCTGTCGGGGCTCCTCCTCGTCATCGCTATGTAGCCCCTTATCTTTGTCTTCGGCGCTTAACTTGCCGGCCTGCTTGAACACCCAACATTCCCTGTGGGTGTGGTTGGCTGGCTTGTCGAGGGTGCCATGTATTTTGCATGAGCGATCGAGTATACGGTCCAAACTAGACGGGCCCAGAGTGCTTCTTTTGAATGGCTTTTTCCACTGACCGGGTTTAGAGCCTCTGAATCCGGCATTGACTACCGTATCCTCGGTATTGTCGCTAGTGACGCGGCGCTTATGTTTGTTGCGACATGACCTGCCATTGCTATCCTTGGTATCTGAAGTACCGTGGTTCTTTGATATGTTATTGCTGCGAGCCAGCCAGCTGTCTTCTCCCGTGCAAAAGCGGGTCATGAGTGTTGTGAGGGCTGCCATGGAATTCGGCTTTTCCTGGCCAAGGTGCCGGGCGAGCCACTCATCGCGGATGTTGTGCTTAAAAGCTGCTAGGGCCTCTGCATCCAGATAGACAACGATTTGATTTTTCTGTGTCAAGAACCATGTCCAGAATTGCCTGGTCGATTCCTCTGGCTGCTGAATTATGTGGCTCAAGTCATCGGCATCTGGTGGTCGCTCATAAGTGCCCTGGAAGTTGTCGAGGAATGCGGCTTCCAGATCTTCCCAACAGCCAATGGATTCTGCTGGCAGGCTGTTCAGCCAATGCCGAGCTGGTCCTTTGAGCTTGAGTTGAAGGTATTTGATGGCATGTAGATCGTCACCGCGGGCCATGTGGATGTGCAGGAGGAAGTCCTCGATCCATACCGCAGGATCTGTTGTACCGTCGTATGATTCAATATTTACGGGTTTGAAACCCTCTAGGATTTGGTGATCCATTACTTCGTCTGTGAAGCATAGGGGGTGTGCGGCGCCTCTGTACTGGGCTATGTCGCGACGCAGCTGAAATGAGTCTCGTCCATTGTGTTCGGCCCGGCCGGATTTACTTTTACTGCATCCGACATGACGGTTATCGTCTCGCGTAGTGGCGCGCCATTGTGATCCGTAGATCGATCTTGGGTGTTTTGCTTTGTCGTCCAATACGTCTCACAGGTCTAGTGTGTTTCCCCGTGCCTTGACATTTTTATTTGAGTGGCGTCGGGGTGCGGGCTGAGCTTTTGGCTGAAATGCCTCTCTGTCGCGGCCACGAGGTGGCCGATCAGCCGCGTCATACGCTGGAGATGTAGGTTTTAATGCTTCGTCCTCCAGTCGGGGTAGCAACCTGCGCTTTGGGTAACTCTTGGAGGGGCATTCGAGTTCATATTCCTCGGCCACAAGGACATTAGTCCATCTGTCAGCTAGCAAATCTTGATCAGCTTGAAGCTGCTGCTGCTTTTTCTTAAGGCTATTTGCCGTGGCTATAAGTCGGCGCTTGAAGCGGTCTTGCTCGACGGGATCCTCAGGCATGACAAATTCGTCATCATGGAGGCTTGCCTCATCTTCGGAGGGAGGCATGTAATTATCATCCTCCGCCTCTCCATCTGCCGCTCTCTCGGGAGGTCTGGCTTCTCCATCCTCCTGCTCTAAATCTTGCTGGAGGGGATTGTTGTCGTCTTCAGCACTGTTCGGAGTGCCATTATCTCATGTGCCGGTTTCACCGCTTTTGCTTTGGCGAGACTTAGAGCGGCGCCGCTGACGTCGGCGCTTGGGTTGTTTCTTGGAGGGGTCATCCTCCGCTGTCTCGTCGCCATTGCCTTCTTTGGGTGTGTCCACCATGTATATATCATATGATGAGGTGGCTGTCCAGTGCCCTATGGGTAGTGGTTCCTCTTCGTCTCCCGCATCGTCGTCCATATCGTCGATGTCTTCGGGGTTGAAGTCGAGAATGTCGGTCAAATTGTCGACAATGGCTACTAAGTGGGTGGTGGGTGGGCGGCGAATTTCTTCGTCATCCGCATCCCAATCCTGCCGAACATAGTATGGCCAGGACTCTCCTGATAGGGAGAGAGACCTTAATGAGTTTAGTTTGTCGCCGAAGGGTGAGTACTGAAAGATATCCGCGGAGGTGAACTCCATGATTGGTGCCCAGTCAGATTCAATAGGCACGGGCACAGGCGGTTCGGAGT
Source organism: Triticum dicoccoides (assembly GCF_002162155.2). Taxonomy (NCBI): domain Eukaryota; kingdom Viridiplantae; phylum Streptophyta; class Magnoliopsida; order Poales; family Poaceae; genus Triticum; species Triticum dicoccoides. The sequence goes on along the minus strand of NC_041388.1, from coordinate 660,098,139 downwards.
CCATGGCCGGGGAAGAATCTGGCAGTTTGGCGTCACGGCTCCCGTGAAGGGTAAGGTCGATATTCGGCTCGATCGCCGCTGAGAATACGGCCTCCATGGTGGAGTCTATGCACCCGTCCATGGATGGCGCAATTGGCTCCGAATTGAGGGTCGGAGTGGTCGCCGGTGCGGTCTCCTGAACACTGTCCGATGGTAGAGCTAAATCATGCTCATCGTGACCGTGCGGCGCACTCGGCAGGGGCTCGAATCCGTCGAAGATCAAGTCTCCGCGGATGTCGGACATGTAGTTTAAGCTTCCAAACCTGACCTGGTGGCCAGGGGCGTAACTCTCGATCTGCTCCAGATGGCCAAGCGAGTTGGCCCGCAGTGCAAAGCCGCCGAATACAAAGATCTGTCTAGGGAGAAAAGTCTCACCCTGGACCGCATCGCCATCGATGATCGAAGGAGCCATCAAGCCTAACGGTGACAACACAGAGGAACTCTCAATGAAAGCAACAATGTTGGTGTCAAAACCGGTGGATCTCGGGTAGGGTGTCCCAAACTATGCGTCTAAGGCGGATGGTAGCAGGAGGCATGGGACACGATGTTTTACCCAGGTTCGGGCCCTCTTGATGGAGGTAAAACCCTACGTCCTGCTTGATTGTTCTTGATAATACGAGTAGTACAAGAGTTGATCTACCATGAGATCGGAGAGGCTAAACCCTAGAAGCTAGCCTATGGTATGATTGTATGTTCTCCTACGGACTAAAACCCTCCGGTTTATATAGACACCAGAGGGGGCTAGGGTTACACAAGGTCGGTTACAAAGCAGGAGATATACATATCCCTATTTCCTAGCTTGCCTTCCACGCCAAGTAGAGTCCCATCCGGACACGGGATGAAGTCTTCAATCTTGTATCTTCATAGTCCAACAGTCCGGCCAAAGGATATAATCCGGCTATCCGGATACCCCCTAATCCAGGACTCCCTCATCGGGGTCCGGGGTGACGTCGACGTCGCGGTCGGGGCGGCGTCGAGGGTGTGCGGAGAGTGACGGGTCATGCCCGGCGACCGACGGCAATGCAGGGCAGTGACAGCGGAGGAGTAGGGATTTGGGTGAAGTGGTCATGGGGGAAGAACGAACCGCGCGGTTATGTCAAAAGTAGCAGTAGCGCGTTCCAGGAAGTGCGCTGCTGGTACGATAGCTATAGCGCGTTTTCTAACAAGCGCTACTGCTATTCCTTTCTCTTTTTTATTTGCTTTCCATTTAATTTAATTTTCGTTAGCAGTAGCGCCTTTGTTCGTAAACGCGCTGCTACAAAACAAGTAGCGGTAGCACGGTTCTACGTAGATCGCTACTATTATGTGTAGCCTATCGGCTAAGCCGTGGGAATTTTAGTAGTAGCGCTTTTATCTTCAGGAAGGCTACTGCTACAATTGTATCTATAGCGCCGTTTACACCAGCGCACTACTGCTACTTAGCACCAGCGTGCTTTTTAACACGCGCTACAGCTAAAGTTCTGTGTATAAGGTTTTCCCTAATAGTGCCACCTTTAAAGGAGTGATACCCGGCGTTGAAGCCCGCTGCACGGGCTCATTAACATTGGAAGCAGTATTCGGTTCTTCGATAACTTCCGAAGTGAAGACTTGATCTTCGACATCGTCCCCTTCCGCAGTGGTTATCACGCATTGCTCGGACGTACCGCCTTCGCCCACTTCAATGCAGTCCTGCATTATGGTTACTTAAAGCTCAAAATGTCGGGACCCCACGGCGTTATCACAGTCAATGGAAACATGGAGCGCTCCCTATATACTGAGGAGCACACCACGGCCCTTGCAGCCGAGGTACAGAGCGACATCATCAAGCTAAACACCTCATCAGCCATCAAGCCTCCGGACAACGTCAAATGAGTCCGGCCTACCCTGCTGAACGACGGCCTGGTTAGTCCAGCGCTAGACTCGCAGTTCCGCCTCCATCAATCGCCCCATCTAACCGCGGCATATGTACTGCGTGTGCATAACTACGCAGTTAAAATACCATGGGCAACGACGGAGGCACTTTGCGGACGAGGTTCATAGTGCGGCTGGACCCTATTCGAACCTTAAACCGTTTTCCCTTTCCCTTTTCTTCTCATGTTACTGGTTCGTTAAAAACCTAATAAACCTCATAGTCGTACAAGGGCCCCTTTCCGGGCCCCTTCTATACAAACGATCACCAATTGCTCCTCTCAAAGGACCGTGCACCACGGTGAAAAGCGGCATAGACGTGCGGCAGGTTGTCGAGGGGATCTTCAAGACTACCTTTTTGTTTTTAGGCCCTGCATACAACTTTCCCTTATTCACAAATTCTCTGCATGTAAAATAGCCTTGATGTTTATGGCATCATCTGTAATAGCACGTTTTGACGTATCAAACAGATTATAATGGAAACAATTTTTTCACCAACCCTTGTTCGGTATTGGTTTATTTCATAATCTGCATTCCTCCTTTGTGTTAAGGTTGCCATACTTATACCTTGGTACGGCTTAAATGCCTGGGGCTCTATTCGGCTACATATATTTCCAAAAAAATGCCCGAACACTTCTATAGTGTACTTCGGCGTCCCGAATTTGGCATTATATGCATCAGCTCTGAATCATTTCTTCGGTCAATAGTTGGGTTGCCCGGCTCCTGTGATTACTACCTTACATTCCGCTTGTTCGTCTAGGGTAGTAAAGGGAGAACTACTGCGATTGTGTTTTTGGTTCATCTGGTCAAAACACCTCAGTAGAGAAAGCCGAAAACTGACTGTCATGATACGGCGAGAGCTGGTCAGTGGTTAGGTGACTTTCTTTGAATCTCTTGCAATTTCTTCTGTATTATACGAAGGACTGGCCTTCGTCCAATCACGTGCTTAAGGCATCCCAGTTCGGATAGTCGCATACGCACCAGGGGCTAGTTCTTAGTCCCGTCGTCAAACTCCTATGGCTAAGTGAAAGTGATAAAGCCGCATAGTCCAATTGTCTAGTTCGCTGCGCAGACACCTCCTTTATGGACCAAGATGTTGATCATGCACTATTTTGAACACCCCCGTAGCATCTATGTGGGGGCTGAAGCCGATGACAGGTAAACTCTCAGAATTAAAAACAGTCGCACAGGAGGAACGTAATTTCAGATAAAGGCATAAATATATTACAAAGCCTTGGTTCACAAAACAACGTCTGAACATCTCAGATACATTCACTCAAACATGATATCCTTCGAGCATTTGCCCTCTACTATCCGGGCACCCTCCAGGACATCATCACAGTACTGCTCCGACTTGCGGTGGTCCTTGCCTTCGGGTGGGCCCTCGATCTCCATGACGATGGCCTTAATCTTCGCCCAGTGCATATTGACACGTGCAAATGCCATCCGCGCACCCTCTATGTACACCGAGCGCTTTACAGCTTCGACTCGGGGCAGTGCGTCGGCGAGTCGCTTCACCAGGCCGAAGTAGCTGCTAGGAATGGGTTTGGTTGGCCACAGCCGGACTATGATGTCCTTCATGGCCAAACCGGACATCCTATGCAGCTCCGCCAGCTGCATCATCTGGTTGTTCAACATCGCCGGATGCTCCGGCGCCAGGTATTGTGACCAGAACAACTTCTCCATCGTGTTCCCCTCCTGGGCCCGGAAGAACTGCGCGGCGTCAGTAGCACTCTTCGTAAGATCCGTAAAGGCGTATGGAGAACTCCACAGTCGAGTAAGCAAGGCATATCTTTGACCGCCAAATACACTCTGCAAAAGAAATGGCTTACCAGCCGCGATCTGTTCGTCCTGCCGGATCTCCTCCCGAGCTGCCTAAGACTCGGTTCGTGCCTCCTTGGCCGATTTGAGGGCTTTGGTGAGTTCAATCGCTTGGGTCGTATTCTTCTCCTCCACGCCTTGCACTTGCCGATGGCATCCTTGAGCTCTTGCTCTACCTCGGCCACCCTCTCCTCGTGCTGGCGGTGGGCGACCTGTTCGGTCTTCAAATCCGCAGGCGCTTTACTAGCGGCCGCTTTGCTCTCCCTTGCCTGCTCATTGGCTTGAGCAAGGGCGCCCTTTAGGGTCTCGACCTCGGCCGTGCTGCGTGCAATCATGATCATGGCAGCACATGAGCTTAAACTCCGCATTTACATATCACTTCAGGCATGTAGGAAGATCTTTTAACATACCTTGTGGCTCGTCGAACCGCTTGTGTACGCGGTCGATATCATCGTCGGCCAGCTTCAGCTTCTGCTTAAGTTCGGAAACTTCAGCAGCCTGGGTGATCGCCGCCAACAGGGAAGCATATTTATCCAATAGACAAGAACGTCATATCGTGCGATTATTACTTGATCCTCTATTCGGCCTTTTTCAAAACCAAACACAGTCTCAGGGGCTACTGTCTATATACATGCATATTTCCTTCATATGAAAAAGCGTCTAAGATTATTATGTCGCATAACTCGAAGCCTGTTAGCAGGCTGGTGAAGGCTTCGTTCAACTCGCTCTTCGCAGACTGAATCTTCTCAACCACCACACCCATCAGGGTGCGGTGCTCCCCCTTTTGGGGAACGTAGTAATTTCAAAAAAATTCCTACGCACACGCAAGATCATGGTGATGCATAGCAATGAGAGGGAAGAGTGTTGCTACGTACCCTCATAGACCGTAAGCGGAAGCGTTATGACAACGCGGTTGATGTAGTCGTACTCTTCATGATCGACCGATCCTAGCACCGAAGGTACGGCACCTCCGCGACCTGCACACGGTCGGCTCGATGATGTAGTGTCGAGGGAGAGCTTCGTCAGCACGATAGTGTGTGATACGTCTCTGTCGTATCTATAATTTATGATTGTTCCATGCCAATATTCAACAACTACCATATACTTTTTGGCAACTTTTTATACTATTTTCGGGACTATCATATTGATCCAGTGCCCAGTGCCAGTTCCTGCCTGTTGCATGTTTTTGGTTTCGCAGAATATCCATATCAAACGGAATCCAAACAGGATAAAAATGGACGAAGACTTATTTTGGAATATTTGTGATTTTTGGGAAGAAAATCAACGCGAGACGGTGCCCGAGGTGGCCACGAGGGTGGGCCCACGGCCAGTACAGGCAGGCGCGCCCCCACCCTCGTGGGCCCCTCGTAAGGCGGTTGATGCTCTACTTTGGCCGCAAGAAAGCTAATTTTTGGAAAAAGATCTTGTAGCGACCAGACCTCAAACAGTCTGACCTTTGTGCATAAGTGTCATCCCTAGATCGGTAATGCTGACACACGCAGTACTTGGAGGATTTATAACAGAGTGGCAATCACACACTTATTACATCGAATGTCTCAAAAGAGAACTTATTACAATAAATATGGCTTAAGGCCATCTAATACGATAACAGCGGAAGGCTTGGAAGATAAAGTGAGTCCATCAACTCCAACGGCATCACTGAGTGAACAACCACGACCTAATGCTCCTTACTCGTCGTCTGAAAAGTCTGCAACATGATACGTTGCAGCCCGAAAAGGGTTCAGTACATAGAATATGCTGGCAAGGTAACACAAGAGAGTAATGAACAAAATAAAGCTATCACTATATGCATATATGGCTGGTGGAGGCTGTATGGTTGATATGTTTTTGCGTAAAGCCAATTTTTCCCTACTGCAAAGGAATAAATTTTATTTAACTATCATGGTAGTCTTTAAACATTGAGAAGGTTCACCCAACTCAATCCCAATTAAAAGTAATCATCATTAAACCCAATCAAATTATATTAAGACCGATGAGATCCACATGATAATCCAAGAACTAGATACTCAAGATGTCCATAACCGGGGACACGGCTAACCATGATTAGTTTATACACTCTGCAGAGGTTTGTGCACTTTTCCCCACAAGACTCGATCTCCTCCGTTGGATTTCTTGCACTACATAATGTTTGAGAAACGGATGACTGAGACACAGTCTTTCAGAAGCGTTAGCACCTTACGATGGGTAGACCGGTACACCTACATCCCCTACATCAGCTAGTCTACCACTGTAAGAGTTCACACGGCTAAATCAACTATGCTAGAGCCCATAATGGCATGTGGCTGCACATGGAAGTTTCCAGTATGAATAATCTCATGATCCCTTTGAGCCTGGGTGGCGGTCCATAGGAAAATCACACGGTACCCTGGGATTTCCAAAAATACAGGCAATCACTGGGTTCCCCAGGTGCCTCAATCCACCCAGATGTGTATTAAAGTTGCCACCTTAGTTGAACCATTAAATTAACAATCTCACATCTGTCATGGAACACTCAATCCCAATCCACGTCTACTTGCATAGCATAGCATAGCAATATAAGCAACATAGAAGTAACTCCCAGGGTTTGATAATAAAGAGGTGAATAGATACTACCTCATCTACTTCCCAAACCCCATAGTTTAATTCAGATCCTAACCATGCAATGTTTGAGGGTTGATCTAATGCAATGAAAACTGGGTAGTAAGAGGTATGATCAACGTGTTACTTGCCTTGCTGATGATCCGTGAAACCTAGAGACTCGATGTAGCACGCTTCGCACTCCGGGTACTCTATCGCAATCAAACAAGCATACAATAAGCAATCAAGCAAAAGCACGGGTAAAACTCAAATAAGAGATCTAACCAGAAAGTTCAACTTAAGAACTCCCCTTTGCAAAAAGAACCAAATCAAACCAAGCAACAAAACTCAAACGGCGAGAGAAACAAGCTTCGTTTACTAATCTAGACCTAGGTTAATTTTTACAGTAGAAAAAACTTGTTTAAGTTGGTTAAACGAAAATAGGGTTTCGAGACGAAACTATAGGCGCTTGAATCGCCTAATTCCGATAAACGAGCGAAAAGTTATACTAGAACGAAAATCGGATCAGAAATCGCGATCGAAAATAATCGCGGAAAATCCGAGAAAAAGAGAAACTGACGAACAGGCTAACGAACGAACGTTCAGTGTCTGCGGCTAAACGGTGAAAACCGTTCGTAAAACCGAACGTAAAAACGGGCGTTCGCTAAATAACTAAACCGGAAAAATATAAACCGAACCGGATCTAAAAAATGGATCTAGGATTTATGAAATAAAACCAATTGGTTTTCTTTTAAAAAAACCGGCGGCTACCTCGAACTCCGGCGGGGTCCGGCGTGTCGGCGACGGCGTGGGGCTCCGGCGAGAGGCGGCGCGGGGGCAAGGCGGCAGTGCGGCGGCTCGCGGCGGCGGGGCGGGCTAGGGTTTCAGGTGGCTGGGGCGGATAGGCGCATCGGGGCATCGGGCTTTGAAGGCCGGCCCGAGAAGTCCTGGCCGAGTACGGCCCTAAGTCGGTTCACTTTTTTTAAATAATTTTGAGGTGCAGAAAAAGAAAGAAAAGAAATACTAAGTGGACTCCAAAAATCCTGAAATAAATTTTCCCCGTCCTCTAAAAATAAGTCGGACAAGTTGAACATTTATTTGGGCCTAAAGTAGAATTTTGAAAAATGCATATTTTCCTAATTCAAATAAAATAGCGACAAAACTCCAAATAAAATCTTGTTCGATTTGAATAATGTCTGATATTTCTTTATTTTGAGGAAGTCATTTTATCCACTCTCTTTTATGTTTAATAAGAGAAATATTTCAGAGAAAAATAATTAAAATCAAATGATCCTCTTTTCATAATTCGACAAAATCTCAAATATGAAAATAACGAAATCCCCAACTCTCTCCGTAGGTCCTTGAGTTGCGTGAAATTTCTAGGATCAACCAAAATGCAATAAAACATGATATGCAATGATGCTCTAATGTATAACATTCCAAATTGAAAATTTGGGATGTTACAGATCTGGGCGAAGGTTTCAACCCAATTGGAGTTACCAATCTCCGGATATAAAAGAAACGGTAAAAGGGCAGCAGAGGAGAACGCACAAACAGAGAGAGACAGAGAGACAGATCCAATCTCGGAGGGGCTATCGCCCCTCCCACACCATGGAGGCCAAGGACCAGAGGGGAAACCCTTCTCCCATCTAGGGAGGAGGTCAAGGAAGAAGAAGACGAAGGGCCCCCCTCTCCCCTTCTCTTCCGGTGGCGCCGGAACGCTGCCGTGGCCATCATCATCACCGCAATCTTCACCAACAACTTCACCGCCATCATCACCAACTCTCCCCCCCTCTATGTAGTGGTGTAACCTCTCTCTTACCCGTCGTAATCTCTACTTAAACATGTTGCTCAATGCTATATATTATTTCCCAATGATGTATGGCTATCCTATGATGTTTGAGTAGATCTGTTTTGTCCTAATGGTTATTTGATGATCGTGATTGGTTTGAGTTGCATGTTTTATTAGTAGAGCTGTCCTATGGTGCTCTCCGTGTCGCGCAAGCGTGAGGGATCCCCGCTGTAGGGTGTTGCAATACGTTCATGATTCGCTTATAGTGGGTTGCGTGAGTGACTGAAACACAAACCCGAGTAAGGGGGTTGTTGCGTATGGGATAAAGAGGACTTGATGCTTTAATGCTATGGTTGGGTTTTACCTTAATGATCTTTAGTAGTTGCGGATGCTTGCTAGAGTTCCAATCATAAGTGCATATGATCCAAGTAGAGAAAGTATGTTAGCTTATGCCTCTCCCTCATATAAAATTGCAATAATGATTACAAGTCTAGTTATTGATTGCCTACGGACAAATAACTTTCTCGTAAAAAAAAGCTCTATACTAAAACTAACTTAGTTGTGTTACCTAAACAGCCCCCACTTCTTATTTACTTGCTCTTATTTATCTTGCAAACCTATCCAACAACACCTACAAAGTACTTCTTGTTTCATACTTGTTCTAGGTAAAGCGAACGTCAAGCGTGCATAGAGTTGTATTGGTGGTCGATAAAACTTGAGGGAATATTTGTTCTGCCTTTAGCTCCTCGTTGGGTTCAACACTCTTACTTATCAAAAACTATTGCGATCCCCTATACTTGTGGGTTATCAAGACCTTTTTCTGGCGCCGTTGCCGGTGAGCAATAGCGTGGGGTGAATATTCTCGTGTGTGCTTGTTTGCTTTATCACGAAGTAATTTTTATTTGTTGTTCTTAGTTGTTCTTTATCTTTAGTTATGGATATGGAACATGAAATACCAAAAAAATTAGGTGTACTTGCTACTCATGGAGATGGGGAACCTCCTAAAACCCTCGATGCTGGTTATGTGAAAGATATTATGTACTACTTTAATAATCCTGAGAAAACCCCATTCAATTATGTAATGGGAGTAATGTTGGATCAACGTGAATACTTTAGGGATTATCGCTTGACACAAAAAGGGAAACTATTACGGGATCAAATTCATATATTGAATTCATATGCTAGGCAACTATGCTTGAGATATGATTATACTTGTTGCTCTAGGATGAAGGCTCCACACCTTCCCTTTTTATGCGAATTTAATGATAATAAAACCTTAGCTTCTTATGCTAATGGTATATATGATTACTATGATGTGGAACAAATAGAAGAATTTGTTGCTTTTATGGGTGCTTATGAAATTGAATCTATATTTACAGAGTTTGAAGATTTTGATGATCCGGTTTATAGACCTGAAAATTTAGCTATCCTTAAATATTGCTATGAGAATTATGAATACAATTCCGATATTAATGCACTTATTGAGAAAGTCTCGGCTGTCCAAGAAGAGACTAATATTTTGCAGGAATCTATGGAAGAAGAAGTTGATGAAACTGTGAGCTCATTGGATGAAAAAGATGAGGAGGAGAGCGAAGAACAAAAGGAGGAAGAGCGGATTGATCACCCGTGCCCACCTTCTAATGAGAGTAACTCTTCAACTCATACATTGTTTAATTTCCCTTCGTGCTTATCGAAGGATGAATAATATGATAATTGCTATGATCCCGTTGATTCGTTTGAAATATCCCTTTTTGATGATGCTTGCTATGCTTGTGGCCAAGATGCCAATATGAATTATGCTTATGGAGATGAACTTGCTATAGTTCCTTATGTTAAACATGAAATTGTTGCTATTGCACCCACGCATGATAGTCCTATTATCTTTTTGAATTCTCCCAACTACACTATATCGGAGAAGTTTACCCTTATTAAGGATTATATTGATGGGTTGCCTTATACAGTTGCACATGATGATTTTGATAGATATAATATGCATCTGCTTGCTGCTCCTACTTGCAATTATTATGAGAGAGGAACTATATCTCCAACTCTCTATGTTTCCAATATGATAGAATTGCAAGAAACTGCTTATACTATGCATTGGCCTTTACTAGGTGTGCATGAATTGTTCTTTCATGACATGCCGATGCATAGGAAGAGAGTTAGACTTCATGATTGCTTGATATATGTTACTTTGTGCTCACTACTAAATGCTAAATCATTGTTAATTAAAATTGGCTTTGATATGCCTTGGGATCCGGGTGGAATCATTACTTGAGCACTATATGCCTAGCTTAATGGCTTTAAAGAAAGCGCTGCCAGGGAGACAACCCGGAAGTTTTAGAGAGTCATTTATTTCTGTTGAGTGCTTTTATATAGTTTAAAAACAACAAAAATATAGAGAGGAACCCAAAACTTTTTCAAAAAGGAAAGTGAAAGTGAGAAATACAAGCATTGTTGAAGTGGGAGAGCTCCTTGAAATTTGTTCATGCTCACGGCAACTTTGTGAATCTTGATTACAGAAACTTCTCAACAAAAATAATTATCCCCTTGTACAATTCCATTGTACTAGAAAAAGGGCCCGTGCGTTGCAACGGGAGAAACAAATCGTGTACGTCCTAGTTTGTGTTTCTACTTGATTGGCACATATTATGACTAAAATTTGTTTGCAGATCAAAAAGAGCAATCCGCTTTAGTACCAACTTCAACTTTGCACATTTTTAAACTTGTAATGTAGTGTAATCATGTGTCCTGAATAGCTAGCACGGACACGAAATCATCTGATCGTCAGCCGCTCTAGATTAGCTCATTTGTACACTTCTTGTGCTCTTGTTCTTGCATGTCCCGTCGCAAACGCTCACTCAACAGAAGAGATGAGAGAGATACAGTAGTATTCACAAGAGTGTACGCAAGCAAGCTTTGGTTTCTAACCCACAGAAGACCAATTTTTTTAACCTACAAAAGAGATATTTAGTTTGTATGGGCATCATCCTTTTGCACATATTGTCGGAATGCCATTCAAAGAAATACCTAGCATGGACCTGAAAGAGATACAAACATACATTTTTCTCAATATTAGTACAATACATAGTCCGGGGTACCATTTCTTTCTCAATCAGCATGATTACCTGGCAAGATCACAATTTTGTGTTGCTGAAATTTCATGACAACAGAGAGGGGATTCAAGAAGAGAACTGCCAAATAAAGAGCTGAAGAAGCCCATCTCATCGTCATATGCCACTAGTTGTTTGACTTGGTGGATGAAACAAACTAATACCCTCAAAGAATTTTACCTTTGGCCATGGTGAAGATTATATTTTGATAACCGTACCACAAGACAATATCATTTTGCAACAGACCAATAATTGGTTTGAATTGTAAAATAAACGTTCAGTTCCTCTGAATTCTGAAGTGAAAAGCAACCTTATTGTATTGGCCACACCTAGCTAGCTGCACATTGCTGCATCATAGTAAGAATGCCATGGTTATGAACATTATCAAACTTATTATTGTCAAAACAACAATATTCCAGAAGAAAATGCCATGGTTGTGTATGTTATCACAAACTCAAAAATTAAAATTGTCGTTCCAAGTTGCATGGTCTCTGTCCTGTTGGTGAACTGGCACATCCTAGGAGCAGAAGTATTATAGACACGCTAAGCCTCTAACTATTGTCATAGGCTTGTATCAAGCTGCAGAAGGCCACAAAAAGCATTTACTCAGGCATGTTGGCATGGCTCTGGAGCTTTGCCCGTAAGTTAATGGTGGACAGAATTTTAGTAGTGAAAGAAGCAAACCAGTGTGTCATCCATATCCTCAAATTGCATATGAATCAAAAAGTGAAACTAATGCTCGAGAACCAGTCATTTATTTAGCATCGATCAGTGAGCAGCAACATAGAAGGACTATTTATTTTGTTTCTGGCAGCGAGCAGAAATATATATAAGAGGGTCAACGCTGTCTTACAAACTCCCAGACATGCACGCTCATGTTGCCTGCAAGTAACAAAAGAGTAAGCACTAAACTTATAATTCAATATAATGTAAAAATGTCAATGAATAACATGTAAAGTGATAAGTGCACCATGGAACATTTTCACACTAGAGTGCGACACCAAATGCATGGTATAGGAGGAAACTCTTATTATCAAATGATTCAGATACATATGACTACAACACACAGTACTCTTGGAATGCTAGCTGAAGAAAGATTTCATGGTAGAACAGTTATTATTAAAAAATCATGAGGCCAAATGGCCAACAATTTAGTGCCCCTTGTAATTTTGGGCCAACAGTGTTCATATATTTCCAGTGTATATATCCCAAAGTAGTTGTGTCCCTTTCTAGCTTTTTATTGTATCACCAATTGATTGACCACTAAACTAATAGAATATTCCTGAGAAAAGTTTCTTCTAGTTAGAATTGAAGCCTTCTGAAGCTAGAACTCATCTAATATCAACAATGCCTTGCCCAACATCAAGAAATAAGGACGAGAATGCAGAGTGAATGGTTCAACATAGGATGAAAAAAGTTAAAGCATTCCTAACTTGCTGTGGTGGACAGAATAGCGCAAACGCAGCTCAATCTCATCCTCGTTGAATTCGTTGATGAAGAGGTCCAAGTTTTAACACATAAAGGAGGAGCAAACAATTCCCCTATGCATTGCTGCCTGAGAACAATAATAGCAGCTTCTCAGATTGATCTACGTAGGCTAATGTAACTAAGAGGGGAGGAGAAGAGGCGTACTGCCATGTTACTGACCCAGCACTGGCGGATATGCGCGCCTCCTACTTGCGCTTCTGACTTGGTGCCCGATTCCGCCTCCAGGACCTCGCGCGTGGCAAGCCAGCGATGTGCGGTCGTCATGGATCAGACTGGGAGGAGCAGTGGAGGGAGGAACCGGTCTGGTAAAAGCAAGGATGGGGGCTTGGGGATTACTGGATCAGCACCGGTGCTTTTGCA
>NC_041388.1:660072905-660084711 GCF_002162155.2 Triticum dicoccoides | reverse complement strand
CACGACAGCTCCACCACCACTGGCATTGAGACGCTTGCAGCCTTGTGGGACAGGATATGGAAGCAGACGGGGAGGGGAGAAGGAGGCGGACATGGAGTAGGGGAGGAGGAGGCAAGATGGCGGAACTGCAGCCATGGCGGCGAGCTGGTGGAGGTGCGGCGGCCATGGCGGTGAGCTGGTGGAGGTGCAGCGGCCACGGGGCGAGCTGGCGGAGGTGTGGCGGCAGCGGCGGTGGCGTGGCTCGGCTGGGCACGGGTGAGGGGTCGAGGAGGAAGATGCGTACGGGCGTTTTGTTTTCCAGCGAACCGTTTTTTCTTTTCCGTAGCAGATTAATTATGGACTGCGGGTTTAATTCCTAAAAATCACAAGGACATTTTTGTAAAAAAGCCGTGACGGTGAACCCGGAGATTCAATCCGTGCTTTATTATTAGGGAGAGATTATAAAAATAATGTGCAAAGGTTTGCCTTTAGGATGTTTACATTTGCTTGATGGTTTGTACGGTGCAGGACAGAAACTTTGGCTGTAGTGCGCGATTTTACATTTTTTACTGGAACGTCAAATGGTTCTGATTATTTTTGAACTGTCTTTCTATACGAATTGTTTATTTTTCCTAATTTTGGCAGAATTTTTCAAGTATCAGAAGTATGGTGAATGTTCAGATTGTTACAGACTGTTCTGTTTTAGACAGATTCTGTTTTTGATGCATAGTTTGCTTGTTTTGATGAAACTAACGATTTATATCAGTGGATTTAGCCATGTAGAAGTTATATTACAGTAGACACAATGTAGAAACAAAATATGAATTGGTTTGCAACAGTAATTAGAGTAGTGATTTGCTTTATTATACTAACGGATCTTACCGAGTTTTCTATTGAAGTTTTGTGTGGATGAAGTGTTCGATGATCGAGAAGGTCTCGATGTGAGAAGAAGGAAGAGAGGCAAGAGCTCAAGCTTGGGGATGCCCGAGGCACCCCAAGTAAATATTCAAGGAGACTTAAGCGTCTAAGCTTGGGGATGCCCCGGAAGGCATCCCCTCTTTCTTCAACAAGTATCGGTATGTTTTCGGATTCGTTTCGTTCATGCGATATGTGCAATCTTGGAGCATCTTTTGCACTTAGTTTTCATATTTCTTTTATGAACCATGCTGCTATGAGATAGTCCTTGGTTGATTTATAGAATGCTCTATGCACTTCACTTATATCTTTTGAGTATGGCTTTATAGAATGCTTCATGTGCTTCACTTATATCATTTGAAGTTTGGATTGCCTGTTTCTCTTCACTTAGACAACCACCGTTTGTAGAATGCTCTTTTGCTTCACTTATATTTGTTAGAGCGTGGGCATATATTTTGTAGAAAGAATTAAACTCTCTTGCTTCACTTATATTTATTTAGAGAGATGACAGGAATTGGTCATTCACATGGTTAGTCATAAAATCCTACATAAAACTTGTAGATCACTGAATATGATATGTTTGATTCCTTGCAATAGTTTTGCGATATAAAGATGGTGATATTGGAGTCATTCTAGTGGGTAGTTGTGGATTGTAGAAATACTTGTGTTGAGGTTTGTGATTCTCGTAGCATGCACATATGGTGAACTGTTATGTAATAAAGTCGGAGCATGATTTATTTATTGATTGTCTTCCGTATAAGTGGCGGTCGGGGACAAGCGATGGTCTTTTCCTACCAATCTATCCCCCTATGAGCATGCGCGTAGTACTTTGTTTCGATAGCTAATAGACTTTTGCAATAAGTATGTGAGTTCTTTATGACTAATGTTGAGTCCATGGATTATACGCACTCTCACCCTTCCACCATTGCTAGCCTCTCTAGTACCGGTCAACTTTTGCCGGTACCATAAACCCACCATATACCTTCCTCAAAACAGCCACCATACCTACCTATCATGGCATTAGCATAGCCATTCCGAGATATATTGCCATGCAACTTCCATCATCATCATATACATGACTTGAGCATTCATTGTCATATTGCTTTGCATGATCGTAAGATAGCTAGCATGATGTTTTCATGGCTTGTCCATTTTTTGATGTCATAGCTACGCTAGATCATTGCACATCCCGGTACACCACCGGAGGCATTCATATAGAGTCATATCTTTGTTCTAGTATCGAGTTGTAATATTGAGTTGTAAGTAAGTAAAAGTGTGATGATCATCATTATTGGAGCATTGCCCCAGTGAGGAAAGGATGATGGAGACTATGATTCCCCCACAAGTCGGGATGAAACTCCGGACGAAAAAAAAGAAAAAAGAGAAAGGCCAAAAAAGAGAAGGCCCAAAAAAATAAAAAAAATGAGAGAAAATGAGAGAAGGGGCAATGTTACTATCCTTTTACCACGCTTGTGCTTCAAAGTAGCACCATGTTCTTCATATAGAGAGTCTCTTGAGTTATCACTTTCATATACTAGTGGGAATTTTCATTATAGAACTTGGCTTGCATATTCCGATGATGGGCTTCCTCAAACGCCCGAGGTCTTCATGAGCAAGCAAGTTGGATGCACACCCACTTAGTTTCAGTTTGAGCTTTCATACACTTATAGCTCTAGTGCATCCGTTGCATGGCAATACCTACTCACTCACATTGATATCTATTGATGGGCATCTCCATAGCCCGTTGATACGCCTATTTGATGTGAGACTATCTTCTCCTTTTGTCTCCTCCACAGCCACCATTCTATTCCACCTATAGTGCCATGTCCATGACTCACGCTCATGTATTGCGTGAAAGTTGAAAAGGTTTGAGAACGTCAAAAGTATGAAACAATTGCTTGGCTTGTCATCGGGGTTGTGCATGATGTGAATATTTTGTGTGGTGAAGATGAAGCATAGCCAAACTATATGATTTTGTAGGGATAACTTTCTTTGGCCTTGTTATTTTGAAAAGACATGATTGCTTTATTAGTAGGCTTGAAGTATTATTGTTTTTATGTCAAATGATAGACTATTGCTTTGAATCACTCGTGTATAAATATTCATGCCATGATTAGATATGTGATCAAGATTATGCTAGGTAGCATTCCACATCAAAAATTATCTTTTTATCATTACCTACTCGAGGACGAGCAGGAATTAAGCTTGGGGATGCTGATATGTCTCCATCGTATCTATAATTTTTGATTTTTCCATGCCAATATTCTACAACTTCCATATACTTTTGGCAACTTTTTATACTATTTTTGGGACTAACATATTGATCCAGTGCCCAGTGCCAGTTCTTGTCTGTTGCATGTTTTTGGTTTCGCGGAATATCCATATCAAACGGAATCGAAACAGGATAAAAACGGACATAGAATTATTTTGGAATATTTGTGATTTTTGGGAAGAAACTCAACGTGAGACGGTGCCCGAGGTGGCCACGAGGGTGAGGCCCACGACCACTACAGGCAGGCGCGCCCCCACCCTCGTGGGCCCCTCGTAAGGAGGTTGATGCTCTACTTTGGCCGCAAGAAAGCTATTTTTTGGAAAAAGATCTGGGCGAAGGTTTCAACCCAATCGGAGTTACGGATCTCCGAATATAAAAGAAACGGTGAAAGGGCGGCAGAGGAGAATGCAGAAACAGAGAGAGACAGATCCAATCTCGGAGGGGCTCTCTCCCCTCCCATGCCATGGAGGACAAGGACCAGAGGGGAAACCCTTCTGCCATCTAGGGGGGAGGTGAAGGAAGAAGAAAGATGAAGGGGCCCCCTCTCCCCTTCTCTTCCGGTGGCACCGGAACGCTGCCGTGGCCATCATCATCACCGCAATCTCCACCAACAACTTCACCGCCATCATCACCAACTCTTCCCTCCTCTATACAGCGGTGTAACCTCTCTCTTACCCGCTATAATCTCTACTTAAACATGGTGCTCAACGCTATATATTATTTCCCAATGATGTATGGCTATCCTATGATGTTTGAGTAGATCTATTTTGTCCTAATGGTTATTTGATGATCGTGATTTGTTTGAGTTGCATGTTTTATTATTGGTGCTATCCTATGGTGCTCTCCGTGTCGCGCAAGCATGAGGGATCCCCGCTGTAGGGCGTTGCAATACGTTCATGATTCGCTTATAGTGGGTTGCGTGAGTGACTGAAACACAAACCCGAGTAATGGGATTGTTGCGTATGGGATAAAGAAGACCTAATGCTTTAATGTTATGGTTGGGTTTTACCTTAATGATCTTTAGTAGTTGCGGATGCTTGCTAGAGTTCCAATCATAAGTGCATATGATCCAAGTAGAGAAAGTATGTTAGCTTATGCCTCTCCCTCATATAAAATTGCAATAATGATTACCGGTCTAGTTATCGATTGCCTAGGGACAAATAACTTTCTCGTAACAAAAAGCTCTATACTAAAACTAACTTAGTTGTGCCTTTACCTAAACAGCCCCTACTTTTTATTTACTTGCTCTTATTTATCTTGCAAACCTATCCAACAACACCTACAAAGTACTTCTAGGTTCATAGTTGTTCTAGGTAAAGCGAACGTCAAGCGTGTGTAGAGTTGTATCGGTGGTCAATAGAACTTGAGGGAATATTTGTTCTGCCTTTAGCTCCTCGTTGGGTTTGACACTCTTATCGAAAACTATTGCGATCCCCTATACTTGTGGGTTATCAGCGTGATGACAGTGATAATGATGCTACCGGAACAGGGCTTCGCCTAAGCACCGCTACGATATGACCGAGGTGGATTATGGTGGAGGGGGCCACCGCACATGGCTAAGAGATCAATGATCAACTTGTGTTTCTATGGGGTGCCCCTCCCCCGTATGTAAAGGAGTGGAGGAGGGGGAAGGGGCCAGCCTCCTAGGTGTGCCCCAACGGGAGTCCTACTCCCACCAGGAGTAGGATTCCCCCTTTCCCTAGTTGGATTAGGAGAGAAGGAAGGGGGAGGAATGATGAAGGAAACGGGGGTCGGCCCACCTCCCAATTCGGATTGGGCTTGGGGGCGCGCCCCCTCCTTTGCTCCCTTCTCCTCTCTCCCACTATGGCCCCATAAGGCCCGTATTCCTCCCGGGGGGTTCCGGTAACCTCCCGGTACATCGGTAAATGCCCGATCTCACCCGGAACCATTCCGATGTCCAAATATAGTCATCCAATATATCGATCTTTATGTCTCGACCATTTCTAGACTCCTCGTCATGTCCGTGATCATATCAGGGACTCGGAAATACCTTCGGCACATCAAAACACATAAACTCATAATACGATCATCACCAAACGTTAAGCGTGCGGACCCTACAGGTTCGTGAACTATGTGGACAAGACCGAGACACGTCTCCGGTCAATAACCAATAGCGGAACCTGGATGCTCATATTGGTTCCTACATATTCTACGAAGATCTTATCGGTCAAACCGCATAACGACATACATTGTTCCCTTTGTCATCGGTATGTTAATTGCCCGAGATTTGATCATCGGTATCTCAATACCTAGTTCAATCTCGTTACTGGCAAGTCTCTTTACTCGTTCCGTAATGCTACATCTCGTAACTAACTCATTAGCTACATTGCTTGCAAGGCTTATAGTGATGTACATTACCAGAGGGCCCGGAGATACCTCTCCGACAATCAGAGCGACAAATCCTAATCTCGATCTAAGCCAACTCAACAAACACCATCGGAGACATCTGTAGAGCACCTTTATGATCACCCAGTTATGTTGTGACGTTTGGTAGCATACAAAGTGTTCCTTCGGTATTTGGGAGTTGCATGATCTCATAGTCATATATAGGAACATGTATAAGTTATGGAGAAAGCAATAGCAACAAACTAAATGATCATCGTGCTAAGTTAACGGATGGGTCAAGTCAATAACATCATTCTCTAATGGTGTGATCCCGTTAATCAAATGACAACTCATGTCTATGGTTAGGAAACATAACCATCATTGATTCAACGAGCTAGTCAATTAGAGGCAAACTAGTGACACTCTGTTTGTCTATGTATTCACACATGTACTAAGTTTCTGGTTAATACAATTCTAGCATGAATAATAAACATTTATCATGATATAAGGAGATATAAATAACAACTTTATTATTGCCTCTAGGCCATATTTCCTTCAGTCTCCCACTTGCACTAGAGTCAATAATCTAGATTACATTATAATGATTCTAACACCCATGGAGTCTTGGTGCTGATCATGTTTTTCTCATGAGAGAAGCTTAGTCAACGGGTCTGCAACATTCAGATCCGTATGTATCTTGCAAATCTCTATGTCTCCCTCCTTGACTTGATCACAGATGGAATTGAAGCATCTCTTGATGTGCTTGGTTCTCTTGTGAAATCTAGATTCCTTTGCCAAAGCAACTGCACCAGTATTGTCACAAAATATTTTCATTGGACCTGATGCACTAGGTATGACACCTAGATCGGATATGAACTCCTTCATCCAGACTCCTTCATTTGCTGCTTCCAAAGCAGCTATGTATTCCAGTTCACATGTAGATCCCGCCACGACGCTCTGCTTGGAACTGCACCAACTGGCAGCTCCATCATTTAATAAAAATATGTATCTAGTTTGTGACTTAGAGTCATCCGGATCAGTGTCAAAGCTTGCATCGACGTAACCATTTATGACGAGCTCTTTGTCACCTCCATATAGAGAAACATATCCTTAGTCCTTTTTAGGTATTTCAGGATATTCTTGACCGCTGTCCAGTGATCCACTCCTGGATTACTTTGGTACCTCCCTACTAAACTGATATCAAGGCACACATCAGGTCTGGTACACAACATTGCATACGTGATAGAGCCTATGGCTAAAGCATAGGGAACACCTTTCATATTTTATCTATCTTCTGAAGTGGTCGGGCATTGAGTCTGACTCAACTTCACACCTTGTAATACAGGCAAGAACCCTTTCTTTGCCTGATCCATGTTGAACTTCTTCAAAACTTTATCAAGGTATGTGCTTTGTGAAAGTCCAATTAAGTGTCTTGATCTATCTCTATAGATCTTGATGCCCAATATATGAGCAGCTTCACCGAGGTCTTTCATTGAAAAATTCTTATTCAAGTATCCTTTTATGCTATTCAGAAATTTAGTATCATTTCCGATCATATAGTATCAGAAATACTATGGAGCTCCCACTCACTTTCTTGTAAATACAGGCTTCTCCAAAAGTCTGTATAAAACCATATGCTTTGATCACACTATCAAAGCATATATTCCAACTCCGAGGGGCTTGCACCAATCCATAAATGGACCGCTGGAGCTTGCACACTTTGTTAGCACCTTTTGGATCGACAAAACCTTCTGGTTGCATCATATACAACTCTTCTTTAAGATATCCATTAAGGAATGCAGTTTTGACATCCATTTGCCAAATTTCATAATCATAAAATGCGGCAATTGCTAACATGATTCGGACGGACTTAAGCATCGCTACGGATGAGGTCTCATCATAGTCAACTCCTTGAAGTAAACTTGTCGAAAACCTTTGCCAACAAGTCGAGCTTTGTAGACAGTAATATTACCCTCAGCATCAGTTTTCCTCTTGAAGATCCATTTATTCTCTATGGCCTGCTGATCATCGGGCAAGTCAACCAAAGTCCATACTTTATTCTCATACATGGATCCCATCTCAGATTTCATGGCCTCAAGCCATTTTGCAGAATCTAGGCTCATCATTGCTTCCTCATAGTTTGTAGGTTCATCATGGTCAAGTAGCATGACTTCCAGAACAGGATTACCGTACCACTCTGGTGCGGATCTTACTCTGTTTGACCTACGAGGTTCGGTAGTAACTTGATCAAAAGTTTCATGATCATTATCATTAGCTTCCTCACTTATTGGTGTAGGAATCACTGGAAATTATTTTAGTAACTACTTTCCAATAAGGGAGAGGGTACAATTACCTCGTCAAGTTCTACTTTCCTCCCACACACTTCTTTCGAGAGAAACTCCTTCTCTAGAAAGGATCCATTCTTAGCAATGAATATCTTGCCTTCGGATCTGTGATAGAAGGTGTACCCAACGGTCTCCTTTGGGTATCCTATGAAGACACATTTCTCCAATTTGGGGTCGAGCTTATTAGGTTGAAGCTTTTTCACATAAGCATCGCAGCCCGAAACTTTAAGAAACGACAACTTGGGTTTCTTGCCAAACCACAGTTCATAAGGTGTCGTCTCAACAGATTTAGATGATTCCCTATTTAACGTGAATGCAGTCGTCTCTAAAGCATAACCCAAAATGATATCGGTAAATCAGTGAAAGACATCATAGATCGCACCATATCGAATAAAGTGCGGTTATGACATTCGGACACACCATTACGTTGTGGTGTTCCAGGTGGCGTGAGTTGCAAAACTATTCCGCATTGTTTCAAATCAAGTCCAAACTCATAACTCAAATATTCACCTCCACGATCAGATCGTAGAAATTTGATTTTCTTGTTACGATGATTTTCCACTTCACTCTGAAATTCTTTGAACTTTTCAAATGTTTCAGACTTATGTTTCATTAAGTAGATATACCCATATCTGCTCAAATCATCTGTGAAGGTGAGAAAATAATGATATCCGCCGCGAGCTTCAATGTTCATTGGACCACATACATCAGTATGTATGATTTTCAATAACTCTGTTGCTCGCTCCATTGTTCTGGAGAACGGAGTTTTAGTCATCTTGCCCATGAGGCATGGTTCACAAGTACCAAGTGATTCATAATCAAGTGATTCCAGAAGTCCAACAGAATGGGGTTCCTTCATGTGCTTTACACCAATATGACCTAAACGGCAGTGCCACAAATAAGTTGCACTATCATTATCAACTCTGCATCTTTTGGCTTCAATACTATGAACATGTGTATCACCACTATCAAGATTTAGTAAAAATAGACCACATCAAGGGTGCATGACCATAAAAGATATTATTCATATAAATAGAACAACCATTATTCTCTGATTTAAATGAATAACCGTCTCGCATCAAACAAGATCCAGATATAATGTTCATGCTCAACGCTGGCACCAAATAACAATTATTTAGGTCTAAAACTAATCCCGAAGGTAGATGTAGAGGTAGCATGCCGACGGCGATCACATCGACTTTGGAACCATTTCCCACGCGCATCGTCACCTCGTCCTTAGCCAATCTTCGCTTAATCCATAGCCCCTGCTTCGAGTTGCAAATGTTAGCAACTGAACTAGTATCAAATACCCATGCGCTACTATGAGCATTAGTAAGGTACACATCAATAACATGTATATCAAATATAACTTTCACTTTGCCATCCTTCTTCTCCGACAAATACATGGGGTAGTTCCGCTTCCAGTGACCAGTCCCTTTGTAGTAGAAGAACTCGGTCTCAGGCTTAGGTCCAGACTTGGGTTTCTTCACTTGAGCAGCAACTGGCTTGCTGTTCTTCTTGAAGTTCCCCTTCTTCCCTTTATCCTTTTTCTTGAAATTGGTGGTCTTGTTGACCATCAATACTTGATGCTCCTTCTTCATTTCTACCTCCACAGCCCTTAGCATTGCGAAGAGCTCAAGAATCGTCTTATCCATCCCTTGCATATTATAGTTCATCATGAAGCTCTTGTAGCTTGGCTGCAGTGATTGAAGAACTCTGTCAATGGCACTATCATCAGGAAGATTAACTCCTAGTTGAGTCAAGTGGTTGTGGTACCCAGACATTCTGAGTATATGTTCACTGATAGAACTATTCTCCTCCATCTTGCAGCTATAGAACTTATTGGAGACTTCATATCTCTCAATCCGGGCATTTGTTTGAAATATTAACTTCAACTCCTAGAAAATCTCATATGCTCCACGATGTTCAAAACGTCGTTGAAGTCCCGGTTCTAAGCTATAAAGCATGGTACACTGAACTATCGAGTAGTCATCAGCTTTGCTCTGCCAGGTGTTCACAACATCTGTCATTGCTCCTGCAGCGGGTTTGTCACCTAGCGGTGCTTCAAGGATGTAATTTTCTGTGCAGCAATGAGGATAATCCTCAAGTTACGGACCCAGTCTGTGTAGTTGCCACCATCATCTTTCAACTTAGCTTTCTCTAGGAACGCATTAAAATTCAACGGAACAACAACACGAGCCATCTATCTACAACAACATAGACATGCAAAATACTATCAGGTACTAAGTTCATGATAAATTAAAGTTCAATTAATCAAATTACTTAAGAACTCCCACTTAGATAGACATCTCTCTAATCATCTAAGTGATCCATTGATCCATATCAACTAAACCATGTCCGGTCATCACATGAGATGGGGTAGTTTTCAATGGTGAACATCACTATGTTGATCATATATACTATATGATTCATGCTCAACCTTTCAGTCTCAGTGTTCCGAGGCCATATCTGCATATGCTAGGCTCGTCAAGTTTAACCCGAGTATTCCGCGTGTGCAAAACTGGCTTGCACCCATTGTATGTGAACGTAGAGCTTATCACACCCGATCATCACGTCGTGTCTCGGCACGATGAACTATAGCAACCGTGCCTACTTAGGGAGAACACTTATACCTTGAAATTTAGTGAGAGATCATCTTATAATGCCACCGCCGAACTAAGAAAAATAAGATGCATAAAGGATAAACATCACATGTAATCAATATAAGTGATATGATATGGTCATCATCATCTTGTGCCTTTGATCTTCATCTCCAAAGCACCGTCATGATCACCATCGTCACCGGCTTGACACCTTGATCTCCATCGAAGCATCGTTATTGTCTTGCCAACTATTTCTTCTATGACTATCGCTGCTGCTTAGTGATAAAGTAAAGCAATTACATGGCGATTGCATTTCATAAAATAAAGCGACAACCATATGGCTCCTGCCAGTTGTCGATAACTGTGTTAGAAAACATGATCATCTCATACAATTAAATTTAGCATCATGTCTAGACCATCTCACGTCACAACATGCCCTACAAAAACAAGTTAGACGTCCTATACTTTGTTGTTGGAAGTTTTATGTGGCTACTACGGGCTGAGCAAGAACTGTTCTTACCTACTCATCAAAAACCACAACGCGGTATAGTGATTGCTTTTTGATCTTCAGAAAGAACCCTGTTCATTGAATCCTATTCAACTAAAGTTGGAGAAACTGACACCCACCAGCCACCTGTGTGTGAAGCACGTCGGTAGAACCAGTCTCGCGTAAGCGTAAGCGTAATTTCGGTCTAGGCCTCTTCATCCAACAATACCACCGAATCAAGAATCAACTAGTGACGGCAAGCAATATGTATATACCCACGCCCACAACTCCTTTGTGTTCTACTCGTGCATATAACATCTATGCATAAACCTGGCTCGGATGCCACCGTTGGGAAACATAGTAATTTCAAAATTTTCCTACGCACACGCAAGATCATGGAGATGCATAGCAACGAGAGGGAAGAGTGTTGTCTATGTACCCTCGTAGACCATAAGCGGAAGCATTATGACAACGCAGTTGATGTAGTCATACGTCTTCACGATCGACCGATCCTAGCACCGAAGGTACGGCACCTCTGCGATCTGCACACGTTCGGCTCGGTGACGTCCCATGAACTTACGATCCAGTAGAGTGTCGAGGGAGAGCTTCGTCAGCACAATGGCATGATGACAGTGATGATGATGCTACAGGAACAGGGCTTCGCCTAAGCACCACTACGATATGACCGAGGTGGATTATGGTGGAGGGGGGCACCGCACACGGCTAAGAGATCAGTGATCAACTTGTGTGTCTATGGGGTGCCCCCTCCCCTGTATATAAAGGAGTGGAGGAGGGGGAGGGGGCCAACCTCCTAGGCGCGCCCCAAGGGGAGTCCTACTCCCAGCGGGAGTAGGATTCC
>NC_041388.1:660063307-660072602 GCF_002162155.2 Triticum dicoccoides | reverse complement strand
GGATTAGGAGAGAAGGAAGAGGGATGAAGGAGGAAGGAAAGGGGGGCGCCCCCTTCCAATTCGTATTGGGCTTGCGGGGCGCGCCCCCTCCTTTGCTCCCTTCTCGTCTCTCGCACTATAGCCCCATAAGGCCCATATTCCTCCCGGGGGGTTCCGGTAACCTCCCGGTACATCGGTAAATGCCCGATCTCACCGAGAACCATTCCGATGTCCAAATATAGTCATCCAATATATCGATCTTTATGTCTCGACCATTTCTAGACTCCTGGCCATGTCCGTGATCATATCCGGGACTCGGAACTACCTTCGGTACATCAAAACACATAAACTCATAATACGATCGTCACCAAACGTTAAGCGTGCGAACCCTACGGGTTCGAGAACTATGTAGACATGACCGAGACACGTCTCCGGTCAATAACCAATAGCGGAACCTCGATGCTCATATTGGTTCCTACATATTCTATGAAGATCTTTATCGGTCAAACCGCATAACGATATACGTCGTTCCGTTTATCATCGGTATGTTAATTGCCCGAGAGTTGATCGTCGGTATCTCAATACTAGTTCAATCTCGTTACTGGCAAGTCTGTTTCCTCATTCCATAATGCAACATCCCATAACTAACTCATTAGCTACATTGCTTGCAAGGCTTATAGTGATGTAGATTACCGAGAGGGCCCAGAGATACCTCTTCGACAATCGGAGTGACAAATCCTAATCTCGATCTATGCCAACTCAACAAACACCATTGGAGACACCTGTAGAGCACCTTTATAATCACCCAATTACATTGTGACATTTGGTAGCACAAAAAGTGTTCCTCCGGTATTCGGGAGTTGCATGATCTCATAGTCATAGGAACATGTATAAGTTATGGAGAAAGCAATAGAAACAAACTAAACGATCATCGTGCTAAGCTAACGGATGGGTCAAGTCAATCACATCATTCTCTAATGATGTGATCCCGTTAATCAATTGAAAACTCATGTCTATGGTTAGGAAACATAACCATCATTGATTCAACGAGCTAGTCAATTAGAGGCAAACTAGTGACACTCTGTTTGTCTATGTATTCACACATGTACTAAGTTTCCGTTAATACAATTCTAGCATGAATAATAAACATCTATCATGATATAAGGAAATATAAAATAACAACTTTATTATTGTCTCTAGGGCATATTTGCTTCAGCTCCATGATGGAAGCACCTCGTAGTGCCTCCACCAAGGTGTATGGCGCCTCCGGATTAGTGGAGGTCGCTACTGGAGTCGACGCTCCCCCTCCTTCAAATGGGGTTGCTCGCTCGATTCCGGAGCCGCATGGGTCTCCGCAATAGTGTTTGGCTGGGGGTCAAACTGCTCATGGCCCCCGTCGTCCGTCTCCATAGGGGTTGAACCCCACATGTTCTCGGTAGCCGATGCATCACCCTCTGGCGTCGTCTTGACGGCCTCCCTCACCACTCCGTGGCCCGGAGAGGCCCTTCGGGACAACACTTCAGTGTCATCCACGGAGGTTGGTGGAGAGGCTCTCCACCATCTCTGGCGCCAGCGAACTCCCTTCTGATATAGATGGGTTGGGGAGGTGTCGGGCAAGACAAAAATACACACGACATAATATGTTATATAGAAAAAAACATAAAGAGCCGGATATATGTGAAGTATCCTTGGATACTTACGATGCAGCCAGGGGGTTCACCCTGGGGCGACGCTTGGGGATGGCTTCGGCATCCAAATCCGAGCCATTCGAGAGGGATATCTTCCCCCTCTTGGACGCATCTGCCTCCAGGTCTACGGAGGCCACCCTTTTCTTCTTCCTCCCCTTAAGGGGAGAATCCCTCTCTGCCTCCTCTATTGGGGAACATAGTAATTCAAAAAAAATTCCTACGATCACGCAAGATCTAATTAGGAGATGCATTGCAACGAGAGGGGAGAGTGTGTCCACATACCCTCGTAGACCGAAAGTGGAAGCATTTAGTAAGGCGATTGACGTAGTCGAACGTCTTCACGATCCAACCGATCCAAGTACCGAACGTACGGCACCTCCGTGTTCAGCACACGTTCAGCACGATGACGTCCCTCAAGCTCTTGATCCAGTTGAGGACGAGGGAGAGTTCCGTCAGCACGATGGCCTGGCGATGGTGATGATGAAGCTACTGGTGCAGGGCTTCACCTAAGCACTACGACGATATGACCGAGGTGTTGAACTGTGGAGGGGGAAACGCACACGGCTAAGAGATTGCCTATTGTGCTATTGGGGTGCCCCCTGGCCACGTATATAAAGGAGGGAGGGAGAGAGGAGGTCGGCCAGGAGGGGCACGACAAGGGGGGTCCTACTTGCACTCCTAGTCCAAGTAGGATTCGCCCCCCCCCCTTTTCCTTTCTTCCCCCGGAGGGAAAGGAAGGAGGGGAGAAGGAGAAGGAAGGAGGGGGCCACGCCCCTACCCCTTGTCCAATTCGGTTTGGGCAGGGGAGAGGCGCGCACCACCTCGTGGCCCTTCTTCCCTCTCTCCACTGAAGCCCACTAAGGCCCATTAACTTCCTTGGGGGGTTCCGGTAACCTCCCAGTACTCCGGAAAAATGCCCGAACTACTCGGAACCATTCTGATGTACAAATGCAACCTTCCATATATGAATCTTTACCTCTTGACCATTTTGAGACTCCTCGTCATGTCCGTGATCTCATCCGGGACTCCGAACAAACATTGGTCATGAAATCACATAACTCATAATACAAATCATCATCGAACATTAAGCGCGTGGACCCTATGGGTTCGAGAACTATGTAGACATGACCGAGACACATCTACAGTCAATAACCAATAGCGGAACCTGGATGCTCATATTGGCTCCTACATATTATAGGAAGATCTTTATCGGTCAAACTGCATAACAACATATGTCATTCCCTTTGTCATCGGTATGTTACTTGCCCGAGATTCGATCGTCGGTATCATCGTACCTAGTTCAACCTCGTTACCGGCAAGTCTCTTTACTCGTTCCGTAATGCAACATCCCGCAACTAACTCATTAGTCACATTGCTTGCAAGGCTCATAGTGTTGTGCATTACCGAGAGGGCCCAGAGATACCTCTCCCGATACATGGAGTGAAAAATCCTAATCTCGATCTATGCCAACTCAACAAACACCATCGGAGACACCTGTAGAGCATCTTTATAATCACCCAGTTATGTTGTGATGTTTGATAGCACACAAGGTGTTCCTCCGGTATTCAGGAGTTGCATAATATCATAGTCAGAGGAACATGTATAAGTCATGAAGAAAGCAATAGCAATAAAACTAAAGAATCATTATGCTAATCTAACGGATGGGTCTTGTCCATCACATCATTAATGTGATCCCGTTCATCAAATGACAACATATGTCTATGGTCAGGAAACTTAACCATCTTTGATTAATGAGCTAGTTAAGTAGAGACATACTAGGGACACTCTGTTTGTCTATGTATTCACACATGTACTAAGTTTCCGGTTAATACATTTCTAGCATGAATAATAAACATTTATCATGATATAAGGAAATATAAATAACAACTTTATGATTGTCTCAAGGGCATATTTCCTTCAGTCTCCCACTTGCACTAGAGTCAATAATCTAGATTACATAGTAGATTCTAACACCCATGGAGTCTTGGTGTTGATCATGTTTTGCTCGTGAATGAGGCTTAGTCAATGGGTCTGCAACATTTAGATGCATGTGTATCTTGAAAATCACTATGTCTCCCTCCTTGACTTGATCACGGATGGAATTGAAGCATCTCTTGATGTTTGTTTTTGTTCTCTTGTGAAATATGGATTCCTTCACCAAGGCAATTGCTCTAGTATTGTCACAAAAAAATTCATTGGACCCGATGCACTAGGTATTACACTTAGATTGGATATGAACTCCTTCATTCAGACTCCTTCATTTGCTACTTCCGAAGCAGCTACATACTCCACTTCACACGTAGATCCCACCACGACGCTCTGCTTGGAACTGCACCAACTGACAGCTCCACCATTCAATATAAGTACGTATCCGGTTCGTGACTTAGAGTCATCCGGATCAGTGTCAAATCTTGCATCTACGTAACCGTTTACGACAAGCTCTTTGTCACCTTCATAAACGAGAAACATATCCTTAGACCTTTTCAGGTATTTCAGGATGTTCTTGACCGCTGTCCAGTGATCCACTCCTGGATTACTTTGGTACCTCCCTGCTAAACTAATAGCAAGGCACACATTACGTCTGGTACACAGCATTGCATACATGATAGACCCTATGGCTGAAGCATAGGGAATGACTTTCATTTTTTCTCTATCTTTCGCAGTGGTCGGGCATTGAGTTTGACTCAACTTCACACCTTGTAACACATGCAAGAACCCTTTCTTTGACTGATCCATTTTCAACTTCTTCAAAACTTTATCAAGGTATGTGCTTTGTGAAAGGCCAATTAAGCGTCTTGATCAATCTCTATACATCTTGATGCCCAATATATAAGCAGCTTCATCGAGATCTTTCATTGAAAAATTCTTATTCAAGTATCCTTTTATGCTATCCAGAAATTTTGTATTATTTCCAATCAACAATTTGTCATCCACATATAATATCATAAATGCTATAGAGCTCCCACTCACTTTCTTGTAAATACAGGCTTCTCCAAAAGTCTTTGTAAAACCATATGCTTTGATCACATTATCAAAGCGTATATTCCAACTCCGAGAGGCTTGCACTAGTCCATAAATGGATCGCTGGAGCTTGCACACTTTGTTAGAACCTTTTGGATTGACAAAACCCTCTGGCTGCATCATATACAATTCTTCTTTAAGATATCCATTAAGGAATGCAGTTTTGACATCCATTTGCCAAATTTCATAAAAATAAAATGCGGCAATTGCTAACATGATTCGGACAGACTGAAGCATCGCTACGGGTGAGAAGGTCTCATCATAGTCAACTCGTTGAACTTGTTGAAAACCTTTCGCGACAAGTCGAGCTTTGTAGATAGTAACATTACTGTCAGCATCACTCTTCTTCTTGAAGATCCATTTATTCTCTATTGCTTGTCGATCATTGACCAAGTCAACCAAAGTCCACACTTTGTTCTCATACATGTATCCCATCTCAGATTTCATGGCCTCAACACATTTCACAGAATCTGGGCTCATCATCGCTTCCTCATAGTTTGTAGGTTGGTCATGGTCAAGTAACATGACCTCCAGAACAGGATTACTATACCACTCTGGTGCAGATCGTACTTTGGTTGACCTACGAAGTTCGTCATGATCATCATCATTAGCTTCGTCACTAATTGGTGTAGGAATCACTGGAACTAATTTCTGTGATGAACTACTTTCCAATTCGGGAGAAGGTATGATTACCTCATCAAGTTCTACTTTCCTCCCACTCACTTATTTCGAGAGAAACTCCTTCTCTAGAAAGGATCCTATTCTTAGCAATGAATATCTTGCCTTCGGATCTATGATAGAAGGTATACCCAACAGTCTCCCTTGGGTATCCTACGAAGATACATTTCTCCGATTTGGGTTCGAGCTTATCAGGTTGAAGCTTTTTCACATAAGCATCGCAACCCAGACTATAAGAAACGACATCTTCGGTTTCTTGCCAAACCACAGTTCATATGGTGTCGTCTCAATGGATTTATATGGTCCCTATTTAACATGAATGCATCCATCTCTAAAGCATAACCCCAAAATGATAGCGGTAAATCAGTAAGAGACATCATAGATCGCACCATATCTAATAAAGTACGGTTACAACATTCGGACAGACCATTACGATGTGGTGATCCAGGTGGCCTGAGTTGCGAAACTATTCCACATTATTTTAAATGAAGACCAAACTCATAACTCAAAATTCACCTCCACGATCAGATCGTACAAACTTTATTTTCTTGTTACGATGATTTTCCACTTCACTCTAAATTTTTTTGAACTTTTCAAATGTTCCAGACTTATTTTTCATTAAGTAGATATACCCATATCTGCTCAAATCATCTGTGAAGGTTAGAAAATAACGATACCTGCCGCGAGCCTCAACACTCATCGGACCGCATACATCAGTATGTCTTATTTCCAATAATTCACTTGCTCACTCCATTGTTCCGGAGAACGGAGTTTTAGTCATCTTGCCCATGAGGCATGGTTCGCAAGCATCAAGTGATTCACAATCAAGTGATTCCAAAAGTCCATCGGCATGGAGTTTCTTCATGCGCTTTACATCAATATGACCTAAACGGCAGTGCCACAAATAAGTTGCACTATCATTATTAACCTTGCATCTTTTGGCTTCAATATTATGAATATGTGTATCACTACAATCGAGATTCAACAAAAATAGACCACTCATCAAGGGTGCATGACCATAAAACAAATTACTCGTATAAATAGAACAACCATTATTCTCCGATTTAAATGAATAGCCGTCTCGTATCAAACAAGATCCGGATATAATGTTCATGATCAACGCTGGCACCAAATAACAATTATTTAGGTCTAAAACTAATCCCGATGGTAGATGTAGAGGTAGCAAGCCGACGGCGATCACATCTACTTTGGAACCATTTCCCACGCGCATCATCACCTCATTCTTAGCCAATCTTCGTTTAATATGTAGCCCTGTTTCGAGTTGCAAATATGAGTAACAGAACCAGTATCAAATACCCATGTGCTACTACGAGCATTAGTAAGGTACACGTCAATAACATGTATATCAAATATACCTTTCACTTGCCATCCTTCTTATCCACCAAATACTTGGGGTAGTTCCGCTTCCAGGGACCAGTCCCTTTGTAGTAGAAGCACTCAGTCTCAGTCTTAGGTCCAGACTTGGGCTTCTTCCCTTGAGTAGCAACTGGCTTGCTGTTCTTCTTGAAGTTCCCCTTCTTCCCTTTGCCCTTTTTCTTGAAACTAGTGGTCTTATTAACCATCAACACTTGATGCTCCTTCTTGATTTCTACCTCCGCAGCTTTTAGCATCACGAAGAGCTCGGGAATTGTCTTTTCCATCCCTTGCATATTATAGTTCATCACGAAGCCTTTATAGCTTGGTGGCAGTGATTGAAGAACTCTCTCAATGACACTATCATCAGGAAGATTAACTCCCAGCTGAGTCAAGTGGTTGGGGTACCCAGACATTCTGAGTATGTGTTCACTGATAGAACTATTCTCCTCCATTTTACAGCTATATAACTTGATGGAGACTTCATATCTCTCAACTCTGGCATTTGCTTGAAATATTAACTTCAACTCTTGGAACATCTCATATGCTCCATGACGTTCAAAACGTCTTTGAAGTCCTGATTCTAAGTCGTAAATCATGGCACACTGAACTATCGAGTAGTCATCAGCTTTGCTTTGCCAGATGTTCATAACGTCCGGAGTTGCTCCTGCAGTGGGTCTTGCACCTAGCGGTGCTTCCAGGACGTAATTCTTCTGTGCAGCAATGAGGATAATCCTCAAGTTACAGAC
Organism: Triticum dicoccoides; assembly: GCF_002162155.2. Lineage (NCBI taxonomy): Eukaryota > Viridiplantae > Streptophyta > Magnoliopsida > Poales > Poaceae > Triticum > Triticum dicoccoides. Next base: position 660,065,113 of record NC_041388.1, on the reverse strand, counting down.
CCAGTCCGTGTAGTTGCTACCATCATCTTTCAACTTAGCTTTCTCTAGGAACGCATTAAAATTCAAGGGAATGGTAGCACGAGCCATTGATCTACAACAACATAGACATGCAAATACTATCAGTACTAAGTTCATGATAAATTAAAGTAGAATTAATCATATTACTTAAGAACTCCCACTTAGATAGATATACCTCTAGTCATCTAAATGATCACGTGATACATATCAACTAAACCATGTCTGATCTTCACGTGAGATGGAGTAGTTTTCAATGGTGAACATCACTATGTTGATCATATCTACTATATGATTCACGTTCGACCTTTCGGTCCCAGTGTTCCGAGGCCATATCTACATATGCTAGGGTCATCAAGTTTAACCCGAGTATTCTACACGTGCAAAACTGGCTTGCACCTGTTGTATGTGAACATAGAGCTTATCACACCCGATCATCACATGGTGTCTCGGCACGACAAACTGTAGCAACAGTGCATACTCAGGGAGAACACTTGTACCTTGAAATATAATGAGGGATCATCTTATAATGCTACCGCCGTACAAAGCAAAATAAGATGCATAAAGGATAAACATCACATGCAATCAAAATATGTGACATGATATGTCCATCATCATCTTGTGCCTTTGATCTCCATCTCCAAGCACCGTCATGATCTCCATCGTCACCGGCTTGACACCTTGATCACCATCATAGCATCGTTGTTGTCTCGCCAACTATTGCTTCTATGACTATCACTACCGCTTAGTGATAAAGTAAAGCAATTACATGGCGATTGCATTTCATACAATAAAGCGACAACCATAAGGCTCCTGCCAGTTGCCGATAACTTCTACAAAACATGATCATCTCATACAACAGTTTATATCTCATCACATCTTGACCATATCACATCATAACATGCCCTGCAAAAACAAGTTAGACGTCCTCTACTTTGTTGTTGCAAGTTTTATGTGGCTGCTATGGGGTTCTAGCAAGAACCGTTCTTACCTACGCATCAAAACCACAATGATGTTTTGTCAAGTGTGTTGTTTTAACCTTCAACAAGGATCGGCCATAGTCAAACTCGATTCAACTCAAGTTGGAGAAACAGACACCCGCCAGCCACCTGTGTGCGAAGCACGTCGGTAGAACTAGTCTCATGAACACGGTCATGTAATGTCGGTCCGAGCCGCTTCATCCAACAATACCGCTGAATCAAAGTAAGACGTTGGTGGTAAGCAGTATGACTATTATCGCCCATAACTCTTTGTGGTCTACTCGTGCATATAACATCTACGCATAGACCTGGCTCGAATGGCACCGTTGGGGAACATAGTAATTCAAAAAAATTCCTACGATCACGCAAGATCTAATTAGGAGATGCATAGCAACGAGAGAGGAGAGTGTGTCCACTAACCCTCGTATACCAAAAGCGGAAGCGTTTAGTAACGTGGTTGATGTAGTCGAACATCTTCACGATCCAACTGATCCAAGTACCGAACGTACGGCACCTCCATGTTCAGCACATGTTCAGCACGATGACGTCCCTCGAGCTCTTGATCCAGTTGAGGACGAGGGAGAGTTCCGTCAGCACGACAGCGTGGCGACGGTGATGATGAGGTTATCGGCACAGGGCTTCACCTAAGCACTACGACGATATGGCCGAGGTGTTGAACTATGGACGGGGCACCGCACACAGCTAAGAGATTGTTTGTTGTGCTATCGGGGTGACCCCTAGCCACGTATAAGGAGGGAGGGAGAGAGGAGGCCGTCTAGGAGGGGCGCGCCAAGGGGGAGAGTCCAAGTAG
>NC_041388.1:659850470-660062749 GCF_002162155.2 Triticum dicoccoides | reverse complement strand
TTCCTTTCTTCCACCAGAGGGAAAGGAAGGAGGGGAGAAGGAGAAGGAAGGAGGGGGCCGCGCCCCCACCCCTTGTCCAATTCGGTTTGGGTAGGGGGGAGGTGCGCGCCACCTCGTGGCCCTTCTTCCATCTCTCCACTAAATCCCACCAAGGCCCATTAACTTCCCTGGGGGGTTCCGGTAACCTCTCGGTACTCCGGAAAATGCCCGAACTACTCGGAACCATTCCGATGTCCAAATGCAACCTTCCAAAAATATGAATCTTTACCTCTCGACCATTTCGAGACTCCTGGTCATGTCCTTGATCTCATCTGGGACTCCAAACAAACTTCGGTCATCAAATCACATAACTCATAATACAAATCGTCATCGAACATTAAGCGTGCGGACCCTACGGGTTCGAGAACTATGTAGACATGACCGAGACACATCTATGGTCAATAACCAATAGCAGAACCTAAATGCTCATATTGGCTCCTACATATTCTACGAAGATCTTTATCAGTCAAATCGCATAACAACATACGTCATTCCCTTTGTCATCGGTATGTTACTTGCCCGAGATTTGATCGTCGGTATCATCATACCTAGTTCAATCTCGTTACTGGCAAGTCTCTTTACACGTTCTGTAATGCAGCATCCTGCAACTAACTCATTAGTCACATTGCTTGCAAGGATCATAGTGATGTGCATTACCGAGAGGGCCCAGAGATACTTCTCCAATACACAGAGTGGCAAATCCTAATCTCGATCTATGCCAACTGAAAAAACACCATCGGAGACACCTGTAGAGCATCTTTACAATCACCCAGTTACGTTGTGACATTGGATAGCACACAAGGTGTTCCTCTGGTACACGGGAGTTGCATAATCTCATAGTCATAAGAACATATATAAGTCATAAAGAAAGCAATAGCAATAAAACTAAACGATCATTATGCTAAGCTAACGGATGGGTCTTGTCCATCACATCATTCTCTAATGGTGTGATCCCGTTCATCAAATTAAAACACATGTCTATGGTCAGGAAACTTAACCATCTTTGATTAATGAGCTAGTCAAGTAGAGGCATACTAGGGACACTCTGTTTGTCTATGTATTCACACATGTACTAAGTTTCCGGTTAATACATTTCTAGCATGAATAATAAACATTTATCATGATATAAGGAAATATAAATAACAAATTCAACACCAGTAGTAATATCCCCAACATTAGGCCCCAGATTGGTTTGAACTTATTCATATCAATCTTCAACACTTAGAAAAATTCTTGCCCTGGCACCTTCCGATGGATCTGGTAAACCACCGTGATGTCATCCTTTGGATCCGTAGTAAGCCGCCATGATGTCATCTATTCGTTGAAGTCAAAGATACCCTTAATTAATAAATATCCAACCATCGAGGCGACATCCTTATTAACTATCCATTTTAGGCTCCTCGATTCACGCACTTGTCGCTTATCGGTTCGCCCTATAAATAGGACCAAGGGTCTTTCTCTTTTCCCCCTTCGTCTCTTTCGCTTCTTCTTCCTCCTTGCGATGCTCCTGCACCCGAGCGTCGCCGCTGTCGCCGAGCTTCGCTTCCGCCTCTCCGTTGGCCGCTGCATCGACCTGGTTGCACCAGAGAGCCGTGGCGTACCTCCACTGCTTCAACACCCGCTGTAAGTCTTTCCCTTTCCTCCTCTGTAGATCTATCTAGGGTTTAATTGTTCATCGAAGTTTCATCGAAGCTCCGGCACTGTTCTTCCATGTTCCTCCTTAGTCCATGGATAAAAACCTCCAGCTTGATGTATTCCGTGTAACAGCTACATCATTCCTTATCTTCTGCTATCACAACAAACCCTTATGCGCATAAAAACTGATCTGGACCTTTGTGAGCCGCTTCAGGACCAACCTTTTTAGGTCTAAATCTTTTTGCTTTTCCTGTCTTACGATAGATCCAACATTTCCACGTAATCTTGTGAAACCTGTTTTACCTTACTTAGTCATTCTTGCCTTAGATCTGTATCTTCTTTATCACATAGGCGGTTTACCTTTGTAGAAAGCAATCTATCACATACCATTAGTCCCCTTGTAAACCAGCAATCCCTTTATCTCTGTTGCCATACTCCGGTTTAGCAGTATGCATATACCTTTGTTCCGTTTATCGCTTTGACATTCATCATTGTATCAGCCTCCGGTTTACGAAATTTACATACTTGGATTTCTTTATCCTATTGCACCTTATGCACTACCATGAATGAATTATAAACTAGTATTTCTTTTCAACTTTTCACTTGCAATGGCCAAACGGTTTTATTCCTGCAACTGGGCTTCGTCCCGGGTTACCGAGGAGCAACTTAATGGAATGGTCAAAATTGGTACCTTACCCAAAAAGAATGAGATCCGGTGGCAAGTTCCTGGACCGGAGAACCCTCCTACTCCCAAGCAGGGTGAAGTAGTGGTGTTTGTTGATCACATAGGCCGTGGCTTCAAACCGCCCGGATCAAAGTTTTTCCGGGATGTGCTTGCCAGCTTTCAAATCCACCCTCAAGATATTGGACCCAACTCGGTATCCAATATATGCAACTTTCAAGTTTCATGTGAAGCATACCTCCAAGAAGAGCCAACTGTGGAGCTGTTGAGGGATTTCTTCCATATGAACCGGCGCACTGAATTTGTACATGGACCCTATACTGAACTTGGTGGCGTCTCCATTCAAAAAAGAAAAGAGGTTGAATTTCCTCATACCAAGCTGCATAGTCACCCCAAAGAGTGGAATCAAACTTGGTTCTACTGTAAAGACACCTCCCCTGAAGACGAGGTTATACTGAACTGTGCGTCTAGGCCGGATGGTAACAGGAGGCAAGGGACATGAAGTTTTACCCAGGTTCATGCCCTCTCGATGGAGGTAAAACCCTACGTCCTGCTTGATTAATATTGATGATATCAGTAGTACAAGAGTAGATCTACCACGAGATCAAGGAGGCTAAATCCTAGAAACTAGCCTATGGTATGATTGTTGATGTGTACGTTGTCCTAGTGACTAAAACCCTCTAGTTTATATAGACACCAGATAAGGTTAGGGCTACATAGAGTCGGTTACAATGGTAGGAGATCTGCATATCTGTATCGCCAAGCTTGCCTTCCACACCAAGGAAAGTCCCTCCCGGATATGGGACGAAGTCTTCAATCTTGTATCTTCATAGTCCAGGAGTCCGGCTGAAGGTATAGTCCGGCCATCCGGACACCCCCTAATCCAGGACTCCCTCAGTGATGACTCAACATAAAAGTAAATAGATAGGCCCTTCGCAGAGGGATGCGGGGATTTGTAGAGGTGCCAGAGCTCGGTTTTGAAATAGAGGTGAATAATATTTTGAGCAGTATATCTTCATTGTCAACATAACAACCAAGAGATGGCGATATCTTCCATGCTACACACATTATAGGCGGTTCCCAAACAGAATGGTAAAGTTTATACTCCCCCTCCACCAACAAACATCAATCTGTGGCTTGCTCAAAACAACGAGTGCCTCCAACATACATCAGGTCCCAAGGGGAGTTTGTTTTGCAATTATTTTGATTTAGTTTGCATAAAGCATGGGACTGTGCATCCCGGTGACCAGCCATTTTCTCGTGAGTGAGGAGAGGAGTCCACTCCTCTTGAGAATAACCCGCCTAGCATGAAAGATACAGACAGCCCTAGTTGATACATGAGCTATTCGAGCATACAAAACAGGATGATTATTTGAAGGTTTAGAGTTTGGCAAATACAAATTTACTTGGAACGGTAGGTAGATACCGCATATAGGAAGGTATATATAGTGGACTCATCTGGAATAACTTTGGGGTTTAAGGGATTGGATGCACAAGCAGTATTCCCGCTTAGTACAGGTCAAGGCTAGCAAAAGACTGGGAAGCGACCAATTAATAAACATTGGATGCAAGCATGAGTAGGATATAATCCACCATGAACATAAATATCGTGAAGGCTATGTTGATTTGTTTCAACTACACGCGTGAACATATGCCAAGTCAAGTCACTTAAATCATTCAGAGGAGGATACCACCCTATCATACCACATCATAGCCATTTTAATAGCATGTTGGCACGTAAGGTAAACCATTATAACTCATAGCTAATCAAGCATGGCACAAGCAACTATGATCTCTAATTGTCATTGCAAACATGTTTATTCATAACAAGCTGAATCAAGAATGATGAACTCATCATATTTACAAAAACAAAAGAGGTCGAGTTCGTACCAGCTTTTGTCATCTCAGTCAGTCCATCATATATCATAATAATTGCCTTTCACTTGCACGACCGAACGATGTGAATAATAATAAGAGTGCGCGTGCATTGGACTAAGCTGGAATCTGCGAGCATTCAATAAATAGGAGAAGACAAAGCAATATGGGCTCTTGGTTAAATCAACAATAAAGCATATAAGAGCCACTTTAACAATTTAATCATGGTCTTCTCCTACTGACTCCCAAAGAAAAGAAAAGAAATAAAACTATTTACACGGGAAAGCTCCCAACAAGAAAAAGAAGAACATGAAATATTTTTGGGTTTTCTTTTTAATTACTACTACAAGCATGGAAAGTAAATTAATTAAAATCTACAACTAATTTTTTTGGTTTTTTCTTAAGGTTTATTAACCACACAAGAAGAAAGCATAAAAGAAAATAAACTAGCATGGATGATACAATGAAAAAGTATGAGCACCAACATCTAGCAATGAGTGTGTGTGAACATAAATGTAATGTTGGTGAGAAATACGTACTCCCCCAAGCTTAGGCTTTTGGCCTAAGTTGGTCTATGGCCACGGCTGGCCTGGCTGATATCCATAATAATAGTTGTTGGGGTTGTACTATGATGCAGCGGCTATCGTCTCCTGAGCTGCAGTGTGGCGACGAGTGGCCTCCACCCTCCTCTCATACTCATCTGCCTCCTCTCTGGTAGTAGTATATCCTCCTCTTGCTTGATAATCAAAGAAAGCAGGAGCAGGGAGAGTATGTTGGGGAACGTAGCAGAAATTCAAAAAATTTCCTACGTAACACCAAGATCTATCTATGGAGAGACCAGCAACGAGTAGAAAGGGGAGTGCATCTACATACCCTTGTAGATCGCTAAGCGGAAGCGTTCAAGTGAACAGGGTTGATGGAGTCGTACTCGTCGTGATTCAGATCACCGATGATCAAGTGCCGAACGCACGGCACCTCCGCGTTCAACACACGTACAGCCCGGTGACGTCTCCCACGCCTTGATCCAGCAAGGAGAGAGGGAGAGGTTGAGGAAGACTCCATCCAACAGCAGCACAACGGCGTGGTGGTGGTGGAGGAGCGTGGCAATCCCGCAGGGCTTCGCCAAGCACCACGGGAGAGGAGAAGAACTTGGGAGAGAGGGAGGGGCTGCACCAAAGGCATAAGGTGTGTTTGGGAGGCCCTCCTACCTCACTATATATAGGGATCCCAAGGGGGGGGTGCGCCAGCCCCTAGGAGATCCAATCTCCAAGGGGGCGGCGGCCAGGGGAGGAGTCCTCCCCCCCCCAAGGCACCTAGGAGGTGCCTTCCCCTGCTGGGACTCTTCCTTTAGGGTTTCCCCAGGCGCATGGGCCTCTTGGGGCTGGTGCCCTTGGCCCATGTAGGCCAAGGCGCACCCCCTACAGCCCATGTGGCCCCCCCGGGGCAGGTGGCCCCACCCGGTGGGCCCCCGGGACCCTTTCGGTGGTCCCGGTACAATACCGATGACCCCGAAACTTGTCCCGATGGCCGAAACAGGACTTCCTATATATAAATCTTTACCTCCGGACCATTCCGGAACTCCTCGTGACGTCCGGGATCTCATCCGGGACTCCGAACAACATTCGGTAACCACATACAAGCTTCCTTTATAACCCTAGCGTCATCGAACCTTAAGTGTGTAGACCCTACGGGTTCGGGAGACATGCAGACATGACCGAGACGTTCTCCGGTCAATAACCAACAGCGGGATCTGGATACCCATGTTGGCTCCCACATGTTCCACGATGATCTCATCGGATGAACCACGATGTCAAGGACTCAATCGATCCCGTATACAATTCCCTTTGTCTAGCGGTATGGTACTTGCCCGAGATTCGATCGTCGGTATACCGATACCTTGTTCAATCTCGTTACCGGCAAGTCTCTTTACTCGTTCCGTAACACATCATCCCGTGATCAACCCCTTGGTCACATTGTGCATATTATGATGATGTCCTACCGAGTGGGCCCAGAGATACCTCTCCGTTTACACGGAGTGACAAAATCCCAATCTCGATTCGTGCCAACCCAACAGACACTTTCAGAGATACCCGTAGTGTACCTTTATAGCCACCCAGTTACGTTGTGACGTTTGGCACACCCAAAGCACTCCTACGGTATCCGGGAGTTGCACAATCTCATGGTCTAAGGAAATGATACTTGACATTAGAAAAGCTTTAGCATACGAACTACATGATCTTGTGCTAGGCTTAGGATTGGGTCTTTGTCCATCACATCATTCTCCTAATGATGTGATCCCGTTATCAACGACATCCAATGTCCATGGTCAGGAAACCGTAACCATCTATTGATTAACGAGCTAGTCAACTAGAGGCTTACTAGGGACATGGTGTTGTCTATGTATCCACACATGTATCTGAGTTTCCTATCAATACAATTCTAGCATGGATAATAAACGATTATCATGAACAAGGAAATATAATAATAATCAATTTATTATTGCCTCTAGGGCATATTTCCAACAGTCTCCCACTTGCACTAGAGTCAATAATCTAGTTCACATCGATATGTGATTAACACTCAAGGTCACATCCCCATGTGACTAACACCCAAAGAGTTTACTAGAGTCAACATTTACCATGTGATTAACACTCGATGAGTTCTGGGTTTGATCATGTTATGCTTGTGAGAGAGGTTATAGTCAACGGGTCTGAACCTTTCAGATCCGTGTGTGCTTTACAAATCTCTATGTCATCTCCTAGATGCAGCTACCACGTTCTATTTGGAGCTATTCCAAATAACTGTTCTACTTGGAGCTATTCTAAATTGTTGCTCCATTATACGTATCCGGTATCTCTACTCAGAGCTATCCGGATAGGTGTTAAGCTTGCATCGACGTAACCCTTTACGATGAACTCTTTTACCACCTCCATAATTGAGAAAATTCCTTAGTCCACTAGTTACTAAGGATAACTTTGACCGCTGTCCTGTGATCCATTCTTGGATCACTCTTGTACCCCTTGACTGACTCATGGTAAAGCACACTTCAGGTGCGGTACACAGCATAGCATACTGTAGAGCCTATGTCTTAAGCATAGGGGACGACCTTCGTTCCTTTCTCTCTATTCTACCATGGTCGAGCTTTAAGTCTTAACTTCATACCTTACAACTCAGTCAAGAACTCCTTCTTTGACTGATCCATCTTGAACACCTTCAAGATCACGTCAAGGCATGTGCTCATTTGAAAGTACTATTAAGCGTTTTGATCTATCTTTATAGATCTTGATGCTCAATGTTCAAGTAGCTTAATCCAGGCTTTTCCATTGAAAAATACTTTCCAAATAACCCTATATGCTTTCCAGAAATTCTACGTCATTTCTGATCATTAATATGTCAACAACATATACTCATCAGAAATTCTATAGTGCTCCCACTCACTTCTTTGGAAATACAAGTTTCTCATAAACTTTGTATACACCCAAAATCTTTGATCATCATCAAGCATACATTCCAACTCCGAGATGCTCACTCCAGTCCTCAGAAGGATTGCTGGAGCTTTGCATACTTATTAGCATATTTCAGGATAGACAAAACCTTCCGGTTGTATCACATACAACCTTTCCTCAAAAATCGTCGAGGAAACAATGTTTTGACATCCTATCTGCAAGATTTCGTAAATGATGCAGTAATTGCTAATATAATTCCAACAGACTCTTAGCATCGCTACGAGTGAGAAAGTCTCACCGCACTCAACTCCTTGAACTTGTCGGGAAACTTCTTAACGACAAGTCGAGCTTTCTTCAATGGTGACACTTACCATCATTGTCTGTCTTCCTTTCAAAATCCATCTGTACTCAACAGCCTTACGACCATCAAGTAGTTCTTCCAAAGTCTACACTTTGTTTTCATATATGGATCCTCTCTCGGATTACATGGCCTCGAGCCATTTATCGGAATCCGGGCCCACCATCGCTTCTCCATAGCTCGTAGGTTCATTGTTGTCTAGCAACATGACTTCCAAGACAGGATTACTGTACCACTCTGAAGTAGTACGTATCCTTGTCACCCTACGAGGTACGGCAGTGACTTGATCCGAAACTTCATGATCACTATCATAAGCTTCTACTTCAATTGGTGTAGGTGCCACATGAACAACTTCCTGTGCCCTGCTACACACTGGTTGAAGTGATGGTTCAATAACCTCATCAAGTCTCCACCATCCTCCCACTCAATTCTTTCGAGAGAAACCTTTCCTCGAGAAAGGACCCAATTCTAGAAACAATTCATATTGCTTTCGGATCTGAATTAGGAGGTATACCCAACTGTTTTGGGTGTCCTATGAAGATGTACTTTATCCGCTTTGGGTTCGAGCTTAATCTTGAAACTTTTTCACATAAGCGTCGCAGCCCCAAACCTTTAAGAAACGACAACTTAGGTTTCTCTAAACCATAATTCATACGGTGTCATCTCATCGGAATTACGTGGTGCCCTATTTAAAGTGAATGTGGTTGTCTTTAATGCCTAACCCATAAACTATCGTGGCAGTTCGATAAGAGACATCATGGTATGCATCATATCCAATAGGGTGCAACTATGATGTTCGGACACACCATCACACTATGGTGTTCCAGGCTGTATCAGTTGTGAAACAATTTCCACAATGTCTTAATTCTGTGCCAAACTCGTGATTCAGATATTCATCTCTATGATCATATCATAGATCTTTTATCCTCTTGTCACGACGATCTTTCAACTTCACACTGAAATTACTTGAACCTTTCAATAATTCAGACTCATGTTTCATCAAGTAAATATTCTCAACATCTACTCGAATCATCTGTGAAGTAAGAACATAACGATATTCACTGCATGCCTCAGCACTCATTGGACTGCACACATCAAAATGTGTTGCTTCCAACAAGTTGCTATCTTGTTCCATTTTACTGAAAACGAGGCTTTTCAGTCATCTTGCCCATGTGGTATGATTTGCATGTCCCAAGTGATTCAAAATCAAGTGAGTCAAAACAGTCCATTTGCATGGAGTTTCTTCATGCATATACACCAATAGACATGGTTCGCATGTCTCAAACTTTTCAAAAACGAGTGAGCCCAAAGATCCATCAATATGGAGCTTCTTCATGCGTTTTAAACCAATATGACTTACATGGCAGTGCCACCAGTAAGTGGTACTATCATTACTATCTTTTGGCATTAAAATGTGTATCACTACGATCGAGATTCAATCAACCATTTAGGTTTAATGCTAATCTTGATGGTAGAGGGAGCGTGCGATGCTTGATCACATCAACCTTGGAAACACTTCCAACACATATCGTCAGCTCACCTTTAGCTAGTCTCCTTTTATTTCGTAGCTTTTATTTTGAGTTACTAACACTTTAGCAACCGAACCGGTATCTAATACCCTTGTGCTACTAGGAGTACTAGTAAAGTACACATTAACATAATGTATATCCAATATACTTCTATCGACCTTGCCAGCCTTCTCATCTACCAAGTATCTAGGGTAATCCTGCTCCAGTGGTTGTTCCCCTTATTACAGAAGCACTTAGTCTCGGGTTTGGGTTCAACCTCGGGTTTCTTCACTAGAGCAGCAGCTGAATTGCCGTTTCATGAAGTATTCCTTTGTTCCCTTGCCCTTCTTGAAACTAGTGGTTTCACCAACCATCAACAATTGATGCTCCTTCTTGATTTCTACTTTCGCGGAGTCAAACATCGCGAATATCTCAAGGATCATCATATATGTCCTTGATATATTATAGTTCATCACGAAGCTCTAGCAGCTTGGTGGTAATGACTTCGGAGGAACTATGACTATTTCATCTGGAAGATCAACTCCCACTCGATTCAAGTGATTGTTCCACTCAGACAATCTGAGCACAAGCTCAACAATTGAGCTTCTCTCCTTAGTTTGCAGGCTAAGAAAATTGTCGGAGGTCTTATACCTCTTGACGTGGGCACGAGCCTGAAATCTCAATTTCAGCCCTCGAAACATCTCATATGTTCCGTGACGTTTCGAAAACGTCTTTGGTGCCTCTACTTAAACCATTTAACTGAACTATCATGTAGTTATCAAAACGTGTATGTTCGATGTTCGAAACATCCACAAACGATGTTTGGGGTTCAGCACACTAAGCGGTGCATTAAGGACATAAGCTTTCTACTGATCGCATAATCGCTACTATCAACTTTCAACTATATTTTCTCTAGGAACATATCTAAACAGTGGAACTAAAGCGCGGGCTTACGACATAATTTGCAAAAGGTCTTTTGACTATGTTCAGGATAATTAAGTTCATCTTATGAACTCCCACTCAGATAGACATCCCTCTGGTCATCTAAGTGATTACATGATCCGAGTCAACTAGGCCGTGTCCGATCATCACGTGAGACGGACTAGTCATCATCGGTGAACATCTTCATGTTGATCGTATCTGCTATACGACTCATGCTCGACCTTTCGGTCTCCGTGTTCCGAGGCCATGTCTGCACATGCTAGGCTCGTCAAGTTAACCCTAAGCGTTTTCGCTGTGTAAAACTGTCTTACACCCGTTGTATGTGAACGTAAGAATCCATCACACCCGATCATCACGTGGTGCTTAGAAGCGACGAACTATAGCAACGGTGCACAGTTAGGGGAGAACACTTCTTGAAATTTTGTAAGGGATCATCTTATTTACTACCGTCATCCTAAGTAAACAAGATGCATAAACATGATAAACATCACATGCAATCAAATAGTGACATGATATGGCCAATATCATTTTGCTCCTTTTGATCTTCATCTTCGGGGCTCCATGATCATCATCGTCACCAGCATGACACCATGATCTCCATCATCATGATCTCCATCATCGTGTCTTCATGAAGTTGTCACGCCAACGACTACTTCTACTTGTATGACTAACGCGTTTAGCAATAAAGTAAAGTAGTTTACATGGCGTTCTTCAATGACACGCAGGTCATACAATAAATAAAGACAACTCCTATGGCTCCTGCCGGTTGTCATACTCATCGACATGCAAGTCGTGAATCCTATTACAAGAACATGATCAATCTCATACATCACATATATTCATCACAGTCTTGTTGGCCATATCACATCACATAGCATACCCTGCAAAAACAAGTTAGACGTCCTCTAATTGTTGTTTGCATGTTTTACGTGGCTGCTATGGGTTTCTAGCAAGAACGTTTCTTACCTACGCAAAACCACAACGTGATATGCCAATTTCTATTTACCCTTCATAAGGACCCTTTTCATCGAATCCGTTCCGACTAAAGTGGGAGAGACTGGCACCCGCTAGCCACCTTATGCACCAAGTGCATGTCAATCTGTGGAACCTGTCTCACGTAAGAGTACGTGTAAGGTCGGTCCGGGCCGCTTCATCCCACAATACCGTCGAAACAAGATTGGACTAGTAACGGTAAGCATATTGAACAACATCAACGCCCACAACTACTTTGTGTTCTACTCGTGCAAAGAATCTACGCAATAGACCTAGCTCATGATGCCACTGTTGGGGAACGTAGCAGAAATTCAAAAAATTTCCTACGTAACACCAAGATCTATCTATGGAGAGACCAGCAACGAGTAGAAAGGGGAGTGCATCTACATACCCTTGTAGATCGCTAAGCGGAAGCGTTCAAGTGAACGGGGTTGATGGAGTCGTACTCGTCGTGATTCAGATCACCGATGATCAAGTGCCGAACGCACGGCACCTCCGCGTTCAACACACATACAGCCCGGTGACGTCTCCCACGCCTTGATCCAGCAAGGAGAGAGGGAGAGGTTGAGGAAGACTCCATCCAACAGCAGCACAACGGCGTGGTGGTGGTGGAGGAGCGTGGCAATCCCGCAGGGCTTCGCCAAGCACCACGGGAGAGGAGAAGAACTTGGGAGAGAGGGAGGGGCTGCACCAAAGGCATAAGGTGTGTTTGGGAGGCCCTCCTACCTCACTATATATAGGGATCCCAAGGGGGGATGCGCCAGCCCCTAGGAGATCCAATCTCCAAGGGGGCGGCGGCCAGGGGAGGAGTCCTCCCCCCCCTCCCCCAAGGCACCTAGGAGGTGCCTTCCCCTGCTGGGACTCTTCCTTTAGGGTTTCCCCAGGCGCATGGGCCTCTTGGGGCTGGTGCCCTTGGCCCATGTAGGCCAAGGCGCACCCCCTACAGCCCATGTGGCCCCCCCGGGGCAGGTGGCCCCACCCGGTGGGCCCCCGGGACCCTTCCGGTGGTCCCGGTACAATACCGATGACCCCGAAACTTGTCCCGATGGCCGAAACAGGACTTCCTATATATAAATCTTTACCTCCGGACCATTCCGGAACTCCTCGTGATGTCCGGGATCTCATCCGGGACTCCGAACAACATTCGGTAACCACATACAAGCTTCCTTTATAACCCTAGCGTCATCGAACCTTAAGTGTGTAGACCCTACGGGTTCGGGAGACATGTAGACATGACCGAGACGTTCTCCGGTCAATAACCAACAGCGGGATCTGGATACCCATGATGGCTCCCACATGTTCCACGATGATCTCATCGGATGAACCACGATGTCAAGGACTCAATCGATCCCGTATTCAATTCCCTTTGTCTAGCGGTATTTTACTTGCCCGAGATTCGATCGTCGGTATACCGATACCTTGTTCAATCTCGTTACCGGCAAGTCACTTTACTCGTTCCGTAACACATCATCCCGTGATCAACTCCTTGGTCACATTGCGCATATGATGATGTCCTACCGAGTGGGCCCAGAGATACCTCTTCGTTTACACGGAGTGACAAATCCCAGTCTCGATCCGCATAAAACAATAGATACTTTCGGAGATACCTGTAGTGCACCTTTATAGTCACCCAGTTACGTTGTGACGTTTGATACACCCAAAGCACTCCTACGGTATCCAGGAGTTACACGATCTCATGGTCAAAGGAAGAGATACTTGACATTGGCAAAGCTCTAGCAAACGAACTACATGATCTTTGTGCTATGCTTAGGATTGGGTCTTGTCCATCACATCATTCTCCTAATGATGTGATCCCGTTATCAACGACATCCAATGTCCATAGCCAGGAAACCATGACTATCTGTTGATCACAACGAGCTAGTCAACTAGAGGCTCACTAGGGACATATTGTGGTCTATGTATTCACACGTGTATTACGATTTCCGGATAATACAGTTATAGCATGAATAAAAGACTATTATCATGAACAAAGAAATATAATAATAACACTTTTATTATTGCCTCTAGGGCATATTTCCAACAGAGTAATACAGACAGCACGGCGTCTGTCAAAGATTAGTCAGTATTGGAGAGGCGATTCGTTCCTCTCGACAAAATGGTGAGAAACCATAGAATCAAAATCTAAATAAGCAGGAGGCAACTCCATGTCTCCTTCACGAACGTCTATCTCAAGAAATTTAGCTAAGCGGGTTGCATAAATTCCTCCAAAGAAATCTCCATTATATCTATTATGATGCAACCTACGAGCTACAATGGCTTCCATATGATAAGACTGGTCTCCTGACACAGCACTCCTAAGAATGCTAAGGTCAGGAACACACATGTGACATGCTTCATCCTTAGCATTTATGCACCTACCTATGAAGAGAGCAAAATAATGTATAGCAGGAAAGTGAATGCTCCCTATGGTAGCTTGCGTTATATATCTAGATTCCCCTACAGTTATACTAGCAAGAAAGTTTCTAAATTCAGATTTAGGGGGATCCCTAACACTACCCCATTGTGGAAGTTTGCAAGCAAAAGTGAAATCCTCTAAGTCCATGGTATAAGATTTGTCATAAAAATCAAACATGACTGAAGGAGAATTACGCGAAGATGAATACTCAAACCTCCTCACAAAAGAGCTTGTGAGATCCTGATACTGGGCCATTTGTCTGCCTCAAAGTCCTCAAGACCGGCATTACGCAAATATGTGTTAAATTCTTCTTTAATTCCCGCTCGATCCATAAAATTTTTAGAAGGCCACTCACAAGGACACACTGGAGCGTCTCTTGGTAGCTCTTCATCAGCATCACGCATTGCAAGCCTGGTCCTTGCTTACTTGAAGAACCACCTTGGAACATTTTCCTAAGCATATTTCTTCCTCTGAAAAATTCTGAATTTTTTTAGTAACTTCAAAATAAAAGTAAACCAAACTCAATAATATGGATAGCAACTACTCCAACAAGTGCCTAGGGCCTATATCATGCATCAAAACTACTTTTGACCATATAAATTTGACATGCAAGCTCAAGAACAGGGTCACATAAGCAACAAAAATTTGCAATGAATAAGACACTAGAACAAAAACTAATTGGACCAATGGAGGAGTCACATACCAAGGAACAATCTCCCCAAGCTGGTTTGTGAGAGGTGCTTTGAGCAAGGAGATCGAAAATGGCAGCAAAGAGGGCTGGAACTTGTGCTTGAGTTGGTTTTTCGTGTTTGTGGGAGGAAGAAGAAGAGGATGGGTGCAGGAATAAGTGGAGGAGGGCCATCGTGGGCCCACGAGGAAGGGGGCGCGCCCTAGGGGGGTGGGCTCGCCCTCAACCCTCGTGGCAAGGTGGTTGGCCCCCTGGTGTGTTCTTTGTTCCATAAATCCTCAAATATTCTAGAAAAATCATATTTAATTTTCAGGGCATTTGAAGAACTTTTATTTTCGAGGTATTTTTATATTGCCCGGATAATCAGATAACACATAGAAAAATATTTATTTTTATTTTATTTCAACTAAATAACAGAAAGTATAGAGAGGGTACAGAAGGTTGTGCTTCTAGTTTCATCCATCTCATGCTCATCAAAAGGAATCCACTAACAATGTTGATCAAGTCTTGTTAACAAACTCATTCCGATTAACATGAAACCGGAGAAATTTCGAATAACACTAGGTTACCTCAACGGGGATATGCACATCCCCAATAATAAGTATATCATATTTCTTCTTGACAGTAGGAAGAGGAAATTCAAAGCCTCCAAATATAATCGATGGAATTTTTCCGATAGAATTGATACTATGAACTTGAGGTTGTTTCCTCGGAAAGTGTACCATATGCTCATTACCATTAACATGAAAAGTGACTTGCCTTTGTTGCAATCAATAACAGCCCCTGCAGTATTAAGAAAAGGTCTTCCAAGAATAATAGACATACTATGGTCCTCGGGAATATCAAGAATAACTAAGTCTGTTAAAATAGTTGTTGGGGAACGTAGTAATTTCAAAAAAATTCCTACGCACACGCAAGATCATGGTGATGTATAGCAACGAGGGGAGAGTATGATCCACGTACCCTTGTAGATCGCAACGGAAGCGTTGACACAACGTTGAGGAAGTAGTCGTACGTCTTCTTCCCGATCCGACCGATCCAAGCACCGTTACTCCGGCACCTCCGAGTTCTTAGCACACGTTCAGCTCGATGACGATCCTCGGGCTCCGATCCAGCAAAGCGTCGAGGAAGAGTTCCGTCAGCACGACGGCGTGGTGACGATCTTGATGTACTACCGACGCAGGGCTTCGCCTAAGCACTGCAACAATATGACCGAGGTAGAATATGGTGGCAGGGGGCACCGCACACGGCTAAGGAACGATCTCAATGATCAATTGTGTGTCTAGAGGTGCCCCCTGCCCCCGTATATAAAGGGGCAAAGGGGGAGGGGTGCGGCAGCCATAGGAGGAGTCCTACTCCTGCCGGGAGTAGGACTCCCCTCCAATCCTATTCCAAATAGGACTCCCCAAGTGGGGAAAGAGAGAGGGGGTGGCCGGCCGCCTTCCCTAGTCCTAATAGGACTAGGGGAAGGGGGGGAGGCGTGCAGCCCATGGGGCAGCCCTTTCACCTTTCCACCAAGGCCCATGTTGGCCCATTTGGCTCCCGGGGGGTTCCGGTAACCCTCCCGGTATTCCGGTAAAATCCCGATTTCACCCGGAACACTTCCGATGTCCAAACATAGGCTTCCAATATATCAATCTTTACGTCTCGACCATTTCAAGACTCCTCGTCATGTCCGTGATCACATCCGGGACTCCGAACAACCTTCGGTACATCAAAATGCATAAACTCATAATAACTGTCATCGTAACGTTAAGCGTGCGGACCCTACGGTTCGAGAATAATGTAGACATGACCGAGACATGTCTCCGGTCAATAACCAATAGCGGGACCTGGATGCCCATATTGGTTCCTACATATTCTACGAAGATCTTTATCGGTCAGACCGCATAACAACATACGTTGTTCCCTTTGTCATCGGTATGTTACTTGCCCGAGATTCGATCGTCAGTATCCAATACTTAGTTCAATCTCGTTACCGGCAAGTCTCTTTACTCGTTCCGTAATACATCATCTCGCAACTAACTCATTAGTTGCAATGCTTGCAAGGCTTATGTGATGTGCATTACCGAGAGGGCCCAGAGATACCTCTCCGACAATCGGAGTGACAAATCCTAATCTCGAAATACGCCAACCCAACATCTACCATTGGAGACACCTGTAGTACTCCTTTATAATCACCCAGTTACCTTGTGACGTTTGGTAGTACCCAAAGTATTCCTCCGGCAAACGGGAGTTGCATAATCTCATAGTCATAGGAACATGTATAAGTCATGAAGGAAGCAATAGCAACATACTAAACGATCGGGTGCTAAGCTAATAGAATGGGTCATGTCAATCAGATCATTCAACTAATGATGTGACCTCGTTAATCAAATAACAACTCTTTTTTCCATGGTTAGGAAACATAACCATCTTTGATTAACGAGCTAGTCAAGTAGAGGCATACTAGTGACACTCTGTTTGTCTATGTATTCACACATGTATTATGTTTCCGGTTAATACAATTCTAGCATGAATAATAAACATTTATCATGATATAAGGAAATAAATAATAACTTTATGATTGCCTCTAGGGCATATTTCCTTCAGTCTCCCACTTGCACTAGAGTCAATAATCTAGTTCACATCGCCATGTGATTTAACAGCAATAGTTCACATCACCATGTGATTAACACCCATAGTTCACATTGTCATGTGACTAACACTCAAAGGGTTTACTAGAGTCAGTAATCTAGTTCACATATCTATGTGATTAACACCCAAAGAGTACTAAGGTGTGATCATGTTTTGCTTGTGAGATAATTTTAGTCAACGGGTCTGTCACATTCAGATCCGTATGTATTTTGCAAAATTCTATGTCTATGATGCTCTGCACGGAGCTACTCTAGCTAATTGCTCCCACTTTCAATATGTATCCAGATTGAGACTTAGAATCATCTGGATCAGTGTCAAAAACTTGCATCGACGTAACCCTTTACGACGAACCTTTTTGTCACGTCCATAATCGAGAAACATATCCTTATTTCACTAAGGATAATTCTGACCGCTGTCCAGTGCTCTACTCCTAGATCACTATTGTACTCCCTTGCCAAATCAATGCAGGGTATACAATAGATCTGGTACACAGCATGGCATACTTTATAGAACCTATGTCCAAGGCATAGGGAATGACTTTCATTCTCTTTCTATATTCTGCCGTGATCGGGCTTTGAGTCTTACTCAACTTCACACCTTGTAATACAGGCAAGAACTCTTTCTTTGACTGCTCCATTTTGAACTACTTCAAAATCTTGTCAAGGTATGTACTTATTGAAAAAACTTATCAAGCGTCTTGATCTATCTCTATGGATCTTGAAGCTCAATATGTAAGCAGCTTCACCGAAGTCTTTCTTTGAAAAACTCCTTTCAAACACTCCTTTATGCTTTACAGAATAATTCTACATTATTTCCGATCAACAATATGTCATTCACATATAATCATCAGAAATGTTGTAGTGCTCCCACTCACTTTCTTGTAAATACAGGCTTCACCGCAAGTCTGTATAAAACTATATGCTTTGATCAACTCATCAAAGCGTATATTCCAACTCCGAGATGCTTGCACCAGTCCACAGATGGATCGCTGGAGCTTGCACATTTTGTTAGCACCTTTCAGATTGACAAAACCTTCTGTTGCATCATATACAACTCTTCTTTAATAAATCCATTAAGGAATGCAGTTTTGTTTATCCGTTTGCCAGATTTCATAAAATGCGGCAATTACTAACATGATTCGGACAGACTCAAGCATAGATACGAGTGAGAAGCTCTCATCGTAGTCAACACCTTGAACTTGTCGAAAACCTTTTGCGACAATTCTAGGTTTGTAGATAGTAACACTACTATCAGCGTCCGTCTTCCTCTTGAAGATCCATTTATTCTCAATTGCTTGCCGATCATCGGGCAAGTCAACCGAAGTCCAAACTTTGTTCTCGTACATGGATCATATCTCAGATTTCATGGCCTCAAACCATTTCGCGGAATCTGGGCTCATCATCGCTTCCTCATAGTTCACAAGTTCGTCATGGTCTAGTAACATGACTTCCAGAACAGGATTACCGTACCACTCTGGTGCGGATCTCACTCTGGTTTACCTACGAGATTCGGTAGTAACTTGATCTGAAGTTACATGATCATCATCATTAGCTTGCTCACTAATTGGTGTAGGTGTCTTAGAAACAGTTTTCTGTGATGTACTACTTTCCAATAAGGGAGCAGGTACAGTTACCTCGTCAAGTTCTACTTTCCTCCCACTCACTTCTTTCGAGAGAAACTCCTTCTCTAGAAAGTATCCATTCTCAGCAACGAATGTCTTGCCTTTGGATCTGTGATAGAAGGTGTATCCAATAGTTTCCTTTGGATATCCTATGAAGACGCACTTCTCCGATTTGAGTTTGAGCTTATCAGGATGAAACTTTTTCATATAAGCATCGCAACCCCAAACTTTAAGAAACGACAGCTTAGGTTTCTTGCCAAACCATAGTTAACACGGTGTCGTCTCAACGGATTTAGATGGTGCCCTATTTAACGTGAATGCAGATGTCTCTAATGCATAACCCCAAAACGATAGTGGTAGATCAGTAAGATACATCATAGATTGCACTATATCCAATAAAGTACGGTTATGACGTTCGGACACACCATTACATTGTGGTGTTCCACGTGGCATGAGTAGTGAAACTATTTCACATTGTTTTTACTGAAGGCCAAACTCGTAACTCAAATACTCTTCTCCACGATCAGATTGTAGAAACTTTATTTTCTTGTTACGATGATTTTCCACTTCACTCTGAAATTCTTTGAACTGTTCAAATGTTTCAGACTTATGTTTCATCAAGTAGATATCCCCATATCTGCTCAAATCATCTGTGAAGGTCAAAAAATAATGATACTTGCTGCAAGCCTTAATATTCATCGGACCACATACATCAGTATGTATGATTTCCAACAAATCTGTTGCTTGCTTCATTGTTCCGGAGAATGGCGTTTTAGTCATCTTGCCCATAAGGCATGGTTCGCAAGCATCAAGTGATTCATAATCAAGTGATTCCAAAAGCCCATCAGCATGGAGTTTCTTCATGCACTTTACACCAATATGACCTAAACGGCAGTGCTACAAATAAGTTGCACTATCATTATTAACTTTGCATCTTTTGGTTTCAATATTATGATTATGTATATCACTATGATCGAGATCCAATGAACTACTTTCATTGGGTGTGTAACCATATAAGGTTTTATTCATGTAAACAGAACAACAATTTATTCTTTTACTTAAATGAATAACCGCATTACAATAAACATGATCAAATCATATTCATGCTCAACGCAAACACCAAATAACACTTATTCAGGTTCAACACTAATCCCGAAAGTATAGGGAGTGTGCGATGATGATCATATCAATCTTGGAACCACTTCCAACACACATCGTCACTTCACCCTTAACTAGTCTCTGTTTATTCTGCAACTCCCGTTTTGAGTTACTAATCTTAGCAACTAAACTAGTATCAAATACTGAGGGGTTGCTATAAACACTAGTAAAGTACACATCAATAACATGTATATCAAATATACTTATGTTCACTTTGCCATCCTTCTTATCTGCCAATCACTTGGGGTAGTTCCGCTTCCAGTGACCAGTCCATTTGCAGTAGAAGCACTTAGTCTCAGGCTTAGGACCAGACTTGGGCTTCTTCACTTGAGCAGCAACTTGCTTGCCGTTCTTCTTGAAGTTCCCCTTCTTTCCTTTGCCCTTTTCTTGAAACTAGTGGTCTTGTCAACCATCAACACTTGATGTTTTTCTTGATTTCTATCTTCGTTGATTTCAGCATTACGAAGAGCTTGGGAGTTGTTTCCGTTATCCCTTGCATATTATAGTTCATCACGAAGTTCTACTAACTTGGTGATGGTGACTAGAGAATTCTGTCAATCACTATCTTATCTGGAAGATTAACTCCCACTTGATTCAAGCGATTGTAGTACTCAGACAATCTGGGCACATGCTCACTAGTTGAGCGATTCTCCTCCATCTTTTAGCTATAGAACTTGTTGGAGACTTCATATCTCTCAACTCGGGTATTTGCTTGAAATATTAACTTCAACTCCTGGAACATCTCATATGGTCCATGACGTTCAAAAACGTCTTTGAAGTCCCGATTCTAAGCCATTAAGCATGGTGCACTAAACTATCAAGTAGTCATCATATTGAGCTAGCCAAACGTTCATAACGTCTGCATCTGCTCCTGCAATAGGTCTTTCACCTAGCGGTGCATCAAGGACATAATTATTCTGTGCAGCAATGAGGATAAACCTCTGATCACGGATCCAATCCGCATCATTGCTACTAACATCTTTCAACACAATTTTCTCTAGGAACATATCAAAATAAACACAGGGAAGCAACAACGCGAGCTATTAATCTACAACATAATTTGCAAAATACTACCAGGACTAAGTTCATGATAAATTTAAGTTTAATTAATCATATTACTTAAGAACTCCCACTTAGATAGATATCCCTCTAATCCTCTAAGTGATCACGTGATCCAAATCAACTAAACCATAACCGATCATCACCTGAGATGGAGTAGTTTTCAATGGTGAACATCGTTATGTTGATCATATCTACTATATGATTCACGCTCGACCTTTCGGTCTCCGTGTTCCGAGGCCATATCTGTATATGCTTGGCTCGTCAAGTATAACCTGAGTATTTCGCGTGTGAAACTTTTTTGCACCCGTTGTATTTGAACGTAGAGCCTATCACACCCGATCATCACGTGGTGTCTCAGCACGAAGAACTTTTGCAACGGTGCATACTCAGGGAGAACACTTCTTGATAATTTAGCAAGAGATCATCTTATAATGCTACCGTCAATCAAAGCAAGATAAGATGCATAAAAGGATAAACATCACATGCAATCAATATAAGTGATATGATATGGCCATCATCATCTTGTGCTTTGTGATCTCCATCTCCGAAGCACCGTCATGATCACCATCGTCACCGGCTCGACACCTTGATCTTCATCGTAGCATCGTTGTCGTCTCGCCAATCTTATGCTTCCACGACCATCACTACCGCTTAGTAATAAAGTAAAGCATTACATCGCGATTGCATTGCATACAATAAAGCGACAACCATATGGCTCCTGCCAGTTGCCGATAACTCGGTTACAAAACATGATCATCTCATACAATAAAATTTAGCATCATGCCTTGACCATATCACATCACAACATGCCCTGCAAAAACAAGTTAGACGTCCTCTACTTTGTTGTTGCAAGTTTTACGTGGCTGCTACGGGCTTAAGCAAGAACTCATCTTACCTACGCATCAAAACCACAACGATAGTTTGTCAAATAGACTCCGTTTTAACCTTCTCAAGGACCGGGCGTAGCCACACTCGGTTCAACTAAAGTTGGAGAGACAGTCGCCCGCAAGCCATCTATGTGCAAAGCACGTCGAGGGAACCGGTCTCGCGTAAGCGTACGCGTAAGGTTGGTCCGGGTCGTCTCGTCCAACAATACCGCCGAACCAAAGTATGACATGCTGGTAGGCAGTATGACTTGTATCGCCCACAACTCACTTGTGTTCTACTCGTGCAAATAACATCAAACCATAAAACCTAGGCTCGGATGCCACTGTTGGGGAACATAGTAATTTCAAAAAATTTCCTACGCACACGCAAGATCATGGTGATGCATAGCAACGAGGGGAGAGTATGATCCACGTACCCTTGTAGATCGCAACGGAAGCGTTGACACAACGTTGAGGAAGTAGTCGTACGTCTTCTTCCCGATCCGACCGATCCAAGCACCGTTACTCCGGCACCTCCGAGTTCTTAGCACACGTTCAGCTCGATGACGATCCTCGGGCTCCGATCCAGCAAAGCGTCGAGGAAGAGTTCCGTCAGCACGACGGCGTGGTGACGATCTTGACGTACTACCGACGCAGGGCTTCGCCTAAGCACTGCAACAATATGACCGAGGTAGAATATGGGGGCAGGGGGCACCGCACACGGCTAAGGAACGATCTCAATGATCAATTGTGTGTCTAGAGGTGCCCCCTGCCCCCGTATATAAAGGGGCAAAGGGGGAGGGGTGCGGCAGCCATAGGAGGAGTCCTACTCCTGCCGGGAGTAGGACTCCCCTCCAATCCTATTCCAAATAGGACTCCCCAAGTGGGGAAAGAGAGAGGGGGTGGCCGGCCACCTTCCCTAGTCCTAATAGGACTAGGGGAAGGGGGGAGGCGTGCAGCCCATGGGGCAGCCCTTTCACCTTTCCACCAAGGCCCATGTTGGCCCATTTGGCTCCCGGGGGGTTCCGGTAACCCTCCCGGTATTCCGGTAAAATCCCGATTTCACCCGGAACACTTCCGATGTCCAAACATAGGCTTCCAATATATTAATCTTTATGTCTCGACCATTTCGAGACTCCGCGTCATGTCCGTGATCACATCCGGGACTCCAAACAACCTTTGGTATATCAAAATGCATAAACTCATAATAATTGTCATCATAACGTTAAGCGTGCGGACCCTACGGTTCGAGAATAATGTAGACATGACTGAGACACGTCTCTGGTCAATAACCAATAGCGGGACCTGGATGCCCATATTAGTTCCTACATATTCTACGAAGATCTTTATCGGTCAGACCGCATAACAACATACGTTGTTCCCTTTGTCATCGGTATGTTACTTGCCCGAGATTCGATCGTCAGTATCCAATACTTAGTTCAATCTCGTTACCGGCAAGTCTCTTTACTCATTCCGTAATACATCATCTCGCAACTAACTCATTAGTTGCAATGCTTGCAAGGCTTATGTGATGTGCATTACCGAGAGGGCCCAGAGATACCTCTCCGACAATCGGAGTGACAAATCCTAATCTCGAAATACGCCAACCCAACATCTACCATTGGAGACACCTGTAGTACTCCTTTATAATCACCCAGTTACGTTGTGACGTTTGGTAGTACCCAAAGTGTTCCTCCGGCAAACGGGAGTTGCATAATCTCATAGTCATAGGAACATGTATAAGTCATGAAGGAAGCAATAGCAACATACTAAACGATCGGGTGCTAAGCTAATAGAATGGGTCATGTCAATCAGATCATTCAACTAATGATGTGACCTCGTTAATCAAATAACAACTCTTTTGTCCATGGTTAGGAAACATAACCATCTTTGATTAACGAGCTAGTCAAGTAGAGGCATACTAGTGATACTCTGTTTGTCTATGTATTCACACATGTATTATGTTTCCGGTTAATACAATTCTAGCATGAATAATAAACATTTATCATGATATAAGGAAATAAATAATAACTTTATTATTGCCTCTAGGGCATATTTCCTTCAATAGTAACGTTTGCAACCACGACAGGCACATCCTCACAAATGCCGACAGGTATAGCAGTTGATTTATCAGCCATTTGCAAAGATATTTCAGTAGGTATCAACTTATTAAAGTCAAGTCTATGATATAAAGAGAGAGGCATAACACTAACACCGGCTCCAAGATCACATAAAGCAGTTTTAACATAGTTTCTTTTAATGGAGCACGGTATAGTAGGTACTCCTGGATCTCCAAGTTTGTTTGGTATTCCACCCTTAAAAGTATAATTAGCAAGCATGGTGGAAATTTCAGCTTCTGGTATCTTTATTTTATTTGTGACAATATCTTTCATGTACTTAGCATAAGGATTCATTTTGAGCATATCAGTCAACCGCATACGCAAAAAGATAGGTCTAATCATTCCAGCAAAGCGCTCAAAATCCTCATCATCCTTTTTCTTGGATGGTTTGGGAGGAAAAGGCATGGGTTTCTGAACCCAAGGCTCTCTTTCTTTACCATATTTCCTAGCAACAAAGTCTTTCTTATCATAACGTTGATTCTTTGATTGTGGGTTATCAAGATCAACAGCATGTTCAATTTCTACATCATTATCATTACTAGGTTGAGCATCATTCATAGAGATATCATTTGGATTATCAGGTGGTTCAGCAATAGGTTCACTAGAAGTTTGCACAGTTCTATCATTTTTCTTTTTCTTCCTTTTAGAAGAACTAGGTGCATCTATATTATTTCTCTGAGAATCTTGCTCAATTCTCTTAGGGTAGCCTTCAGGATACAAAGGTTCCTGAGTCATTCTACCAGTTCTAGTAGCCACTTTAACAGCATAATCATTTTTCTTACTATTCATCTCATTGACCAATTCTTTTTGAGCTTTAAGTACTTGTTCTACTTGAGTGGTAACCATAGAAGCATGTTTGCTAACAAGTTTAAGTTCACCTCTAATATTAGCCATATAATCACCCAAGCATTTAATCATATCAGCATCTTGTTTTAATTGTCTACCAAAATAAGCATTGAAGTCTTCTTGCTTAAACATAAAATTATCAAACTCATCCAAGCATTGACTAGCAATTTTAGTAGGAGGGATTTCAGCTTTATCATATCTATAGAGAGAATTTACCTTTACTACCTGTGTCGGGTTATCGAGGTCTAGAGGTTCTTCAATAAATAAAGGATTAAGATCATATGTTTCTTCAATAGGCGTTAACTAAAACCATGTATTTCTTCAATAGGAGGTAAATTCTTAACATCTTCAGCTTTAATACCTTTTTTTTCATAGATTTCTTTGCCTCTTGCATATCTTCGGGACTGAGAAATAGAACACCTCTCTTCTTCGGAGTTGGTTTAGGAATAGGATCATTAATTGGAGCAGGAGCTGGCTCATGAGGTGGCTCAGGAGGTGCCCAATTATTTTCATTTGTCAACATATTATTCAATAAGATTTCAGCTTCATCAGGTGTTCTTTCCCTGAAAAGAGAACCAACACAACTATCCAGGTAATCTCTGGAAGCATCGGTTAGTCCATTATAAAAGATATCAAGTATTTCATTTTTCTTAAGAGGATGATCAGGAAAAGCATTAAGTAACTTGAGAAGCCTCCCCCAAGCTTGTGGGAGACTTTCTTCTTTAATTTGCACAAAGTTGTATATTTCCTTTAAAGCAGCTTGTTTCTTATGAGCAGGGAAATATTTAGCAGAGAAATAATACATCATATCCTGGGGACTACGCACACAACCAGGATTAAGATAATCAAACCATATTTTAACATCCCCCTTTAATGAGAGCGGAAATATTTTAAGGATATAAAAGTAGTGAGATCTCTCATCATTAGTGAACAGGGTGGCTATATCATTTAATTTAGTAAGATGTGCCACAACAGTTTCAGATTCATAGCCATGAAAAGGATCAGATTCAACCAAAGTAATTATATCAGGATCAACAGAGAATTCATAATCCTTATCAGTAACACAAATAGGTGAAGTAGCAAAAGCAGGGTCAGGTCTCATCCTAGCATTTAAAGATTGCTTATTCCATTTAGCTAATAACCTTTTGAGATCATATCTATCTTTGCAAGCTAAAATAGCTAAAGAAGCTTCTTGATCAAATAAATAACCCTCAGGAATAACAAGTGATTCTTCATCATCACTTTCATCACCATAATAAGATTCAATATTATCAATCTCTCTAGCCCTAGCAAGTCGTTCCTCGAGAAAATCACCAAGTGGCACAGTAGTATCAAGCATATAAGTAGTTTCATCATAAGTTTCATGTATAACAGAAGTAGCATCATCAATAACATGCGACATATCAGAACGAATAGCAGAAGCAGGTTTAGGTGTCGCAAGCTTACTCATAACAGAAGGTGAATCAAGTGCAGAGCTAGATGGCAGTTCCTTACCTCCCCTCGTAGTTGAGGGATAAATTGTTCTCTTGGCGTCTTTCAAATTCTTCATAGTGTCCAGTAGATATAAATCCCAAGTGACTCAAAGAATGGAGCTATGCTCCCCAGCAACGGCGCCAGAAATTGGTCTTGATAACCCACAAGTATAGGGGATCGCAACAGCTTTCGAGGGTAGAGTATTCAACCCAAATTTATTGATTCAACACAAGGGGAGCCAAAGAATATTCTCAAGTATTAGCAGCTGAGTTGTCAATTCAACCACACCTGGAAACTTAGTATCTGCAGCAAAGTGTTTAGTAGCAAAGTAATATGATAGTGGTGATAACGGTAACAAAAGGTAACAGTAGTAAAGTAATGTTTTTGGTATTTTGTAGTGATGATAGCAATAGCAACGGAAAAGTAAATAAGCAGAGAACAATATATGGAAAGCTCGTAGGCAATGGATCGATGATGGATAATTATGCCGGATGTGGTTCATCATGTAACAGTCATAACATAGGGTGACACAGAACTAGCTCCAATTCGTCAATGTAATGTAGGCATGTATTCCGAATATAGTCATACGTGCTTATGGAAAAGAACTTGCATGACATCTTTTGTCCTACCCTCCCATGGCAGCGGGGTCCTAATGGAAACTAAGGGATATTAAGGCCTCCTTTTAATAGAGAACTGGAACAAAGCATTAGCACATAGTGAATACATGAACTCCTCAAACTACGGTCATCACCGGTAAGTATCCCGATTATTGTCACTTCGGGGTTAACGGATCATAACACATAATAGGTGACTATAGACTTGCAAGATAGGATCAAGAACTCTCATATATTGATGAAAACATAATAGGTTCAGAACTGAAATCATGGCACTCGGGCCCTAGTGACAAGCATTAAGTATAGCAAAGTCATAGCAACATCAATCTCGGAACATAGTGGATACTAGGGATCAAACCCTAACAAAACTAACTCGATTACATGATAAATCTCATCCAACCCATCACCGTGCAGCTAGCCTACGATGGAATTACTCACGCACGGCGGTGAGCATCATGAAATTGGTGATGGAGGATGGTTGATGATGACGATGGCGACGAATCCCCCTCTCCGGAGCCCCGAACGGACTCCAGATCAGCCCTCCCAAGAGGTTTTAGGGCTTGGCGGCGGCTCTGTATCGTAAAACGCGATGATTTCTTCTCTCCCATTTTTTCTCCCCGAAAACAGTTATATAGAGTTGGAGTTGGAGTCGGGAGGTCTCCAGGGGGGCCACGAGGTTAGGAGGCATGCCCTAGGGGGGGCGCGCCCCCCACCCTCGTGGCAAGGGTCACTACCAGGAAAAACATTACCAGTAGCGTGGGTTTTTTGCATACCAGTAGCGTGGGTTCCCGCGCTACTGCTACGGCGCTACAACTATTTTTTAGCAGTAGCGCGTATTTTACCCCACGCTACTGATAACCAGACGTACCAGTAGCATTGGTGCCCTACGCTACTACTAGTTCACACAAGCGCTACTACTAATGGAATAGTGGTAGCACATATGAAACACCCACGCTACTAGTAACTAATTAGGATTTAAAAAAATAAAAATCTACCTATTCCAGTTTAGACATACATTTCATAGTACTCACATACATGCATTTAATAATGCATACGTTTTATGTGTACAGTCAATCATACATATCTGATATAGATAATTAATACACATACACACACACACAATATACACATGCGTATAGGTCGTCGCCGCCGCCGCCGCAACGTGACGATGTCGTCATAGTCGCCTCCGCAGCCCCATGTCGATTTCTTCTGCATTGCTTTGATCATCATCTTCTTCTTGATTAGAGTCTGAGGCTTCTGACTTAGTGAAGTGGACATGTTCACCATCAGTCTTGTGATTAAAACTGATAACCAAATACAGTGAAGGGCACATATCCATGTTAATATTCAAACCACTATAACTCACCAGTCACCACAACGTAATTGATGCAGCATTTCAACATAAGAAGATAAAATGAATCGAATTACATAGGCAGATTGTAGCTTACAGGTCAGCCAGGGAAACCATTCCAGAACCATGATATTTATCTATACAGAAGGACCTTGATGAATGAAGACTTTTGGCAGCAAAATATTTCTCTAGGCTAAGATCATCTGGCTTGACACCCAATTCTCCAGAAGAAATGAGTGGCTCGATACATTCTTTCCAATCCTCATGGAGGAATTCCCTGTCTTGCTTCACTGTCTGCCTAGAAATTTGCCATTTTTAGAGAAGCTTGGACAAGCTCAATATGAAACATGGTAGGATAAATTTGGCTAATACGATTTCACGGTATGATGTTCCAATGCAGCCTTAGCATAATGTGACATGAAGTTTACCTAATTATGGTAATAGGAGAAATCAGACCAACTGATAGGTGGCATTGAGTGGAACATACCAAGTTCAACTCTTCACTTTACCCTTGGAGGCAGCTCTCTCAGTATGCGAACTTCGTCTCGTAAGGACGTTATAAAGTGTTCGACGTCAAATATATCTTGGGACTCACTTCAATGCAGAATGGATCAACGTTAAAGGCAAAGCCTGTGAATAGTTCAAGAAAAAAACAGGCAAATGAAATTAACATCAAGGTGTCAAACTGTACCTTGGGTCATTCCAAAAAGAAGTCTTGTCCAACTCGGGCACCACCAAAGTGACATTCAAATATCCTGCTATTACAACCATGTCACATATCCGATAGAACAAAACATAGAGAACAGAAACCAATATAAAGAGTCAATGGTTGCTGAGGGAGTCCTGGATTAGGGGGTCTCCGGATAGTCTGACTATATCCATTGGCCGGACTGTTAGACTATGGAGATGCAAGATTGAAGACTTCGTCTCGTGTCTGGATGGGACTCTACTTGGCGTGGAAGGCAAGCTAGGCAATACGGATATGGATATCTCCTCCTTTGTAACCGACCTTGTGTAACCCTAACCCTCTCCGGTGTCTATATAAACCGAAGGGTTTTAGTCCGTAGGACAACAATCACAACATACAATCATACCACAGGCTAGCTTCTAGGGTTTAGCCTCTCTGATCTCGTGGTAGATCTACTCTTGTACTACCCATATCATCAATATTAATCAAGCAGGATGTAGAGTTTTACCTCCATCAAGAGGGCCCGAACCTGGGTAAAACATCGTGTCCCCTGCCTCCTGTTACCATCCGGCCTAGACGCACAGTTCGGGACCCCCTACCCGAGATCCGCCGGTTTTGACACCGACATTGGTGCTTTCATTGAGAGTTCCGCTGTGCCGTCACCATCATGAAGGATGTCTCATCCCGTCTTTAAATACGGCACTGTTGCTGAGGGAGCTGTGGCTATCGGCTAAACTCTCTGGCTAGGTGGTTTTATTATGACCGCATGTTCGGCCGCTGCGCCGACGATGACTTCTCGGGTCATCGAAAGCAATCTTCACGTCAACTCGGAACTCGCCGAGCAGTTAGATCCAATGGAGCTCTCTTCCCTGAATGAGCTCTTGGATCGCATCGCCGCCCTGGGAGTCGCTACAGACTACGATCAGATTGGGCCTAAACCCGATCTGAGAGAGATCAACTCTCCCCAGGTCACCCATCACGTTGCAGTGGTGGAGGAACAATGCGGCAACCCTTCATCTATCTTAAGGACTAACTATGTCCGGGTTCCCGATCCCTCCAAGCCGGATACCCGCGGAGGGGAGGACGTCACTCAAGGCCTGAACCTAGAATCAGGCAGCGGGCTAGATTTATCGGAAAACATCCGAGAATCCAATCTTCCGATTTCGGAAACTCCTTGGCCCCTGAGTCTCAGATTGGGTGAGGATTCGGATTCAATTCCACCCACCCACCCAAACATACGCGATCTATCCCAAATTAGGCAAGAGCCCGAAGAAACAGTACACCATTACTGGGCCAGATTCCTCCTGGTCATGAATAGGATAAAGGACTGCCGCGAGGAAGACGCAATTTCATTCTTCTACAATAATTGCACGGACAAGGGAATCCTCAACGCCATAAGTCGCCGCGAAATTACACGCTTTGCCGACTTGGGGTCCATAGTACGGAAGTACTGTGCGATGGAAAGCGCCTGGAAAACCGAAATAAAATTTTGGGATAATCCGTCCCTGAACACAAACCCAGTCCGAAATAAAAGGGTGCATTATCACAATACACCTGGGTTAACTACCTAAAAGCAAAATCCCTCTACGGGGCAAGGAACCGTACTAGAGGGATGGCTCAATGGACCCTGCAAAATTCATAGTACAGCGGATGCAATACCAACGCACAGCCTTAGAGCATGTTGGATACTCCGGCAGGTGGACAAAAGTGGTGAGGATCTACTCCTCCCAAATACCACAGAGCACCATCCCGTGGACAACAATACGGTGTTAACGGTCATTGAGACCTTCGCGTCAAATAATAGACGCAAGCGAACACTCCGCAACATGGCCGAAATCTGCCACATAGCAGAAATAAATCCTTGGAGTGACATGGCTATTATCTTCAATGCCAGTGACGAACCTAAATTCCGAACAGCCCGAGCACCAGCCGCACTGGTCCTCAGTCCAATCGTGGATGGCTTTCGACTCACCAAGGTACTCATGGACGGCGGTAGCGGATTAAACCTCATCTATGAGGAAACTCTTCAAAAGATGGAAATAGACTGGAGCTGCATTGAGCAAAGTAGCACAACCTTTAGAGGAATCATCCCCAGTCGGGAGGCACGCTATGCTGGGAATATCATACTAGACGTGGTATTCGGCACGCCGTATAATTAGAGGTCCGAAGAAATTACATTCCAAGTGGCCCCGTTCAGCAGCGGATACCACGCTCTATTAGGGTGGGAGGCGTTTACAATCTTCCAAGCCATACCCCATTACGGGTACATGAAGCTCAAAACGCCCGGGCCCCGGAATCATCACTCTTGCTAGTGATCCGGACATAGCACTCCGCGCCGAAAATAAGACAGCTGCACTGGCCCTTGAGGCACTATCCGAAGCCCTAGCGGCCGAGGAACTAACTGCGCTGCGCTCCACGGTAAACAGGGACGATGTGATACTCGATAAAATATCCAAGTCCACCTCCTTTATAAACCGGCGGACGAAATAGTCAAATTCCAAGTCCATCCAACGGACCATACAAAGCAGCTTCCATCGGGGCACAATTAAACCCTGATGTCGACGCCGCACTGCGAGAGTTCCGGTGCGAGAACTGGGACATTTTTTCCTGGCACCCTTCAAACATGCCAGGAATCCCACGCAGGCTGGCTAAGCACAGCCTAAATATCCTAAAAGGATTCAACCCAGTCAAGCAGGCTCTTCGACGTTTCTACGAACCTAAGAGACAAGCCATGGGAGAGGAACTAGCCAAGCTATTGGAGGCCGGATTCATTAGAGACATAAAACATCTGGACTGGCTAGCAAACCTGGTGATGGTACCAAAGAAGGACAAATCCTGGCGCTTGTGCATCGATTTTAAGGACCTTAATAAGGCCTGCCCAAAGGATCCCTTCCCCCTCCCCTGCATCGATCAAATCATCGATGCTACCGCAGGACACGATTCATTGTGTTTCCTCGGCGCATACTCCGGCTACCATCAAATTAAAATGGCGGAGCCAGACCAAGCCGCAACGGCATTCATCACACCATACGGCCCATTCTGCTTCAACACAATGCCCTTCGGGCTCAAAAACGCCGGCGCAACATATCAGCGCATGATTCAGACATGTCTGGCAAACCAGATCAGCAAAACAGTGGAGGCATACATGGATGACGTGGTCGTTAAAACCAAGCATGTCGAAACTCTAGTAGACGACTTGAGGCTCACATTTGACAACCTCCGAACATATGACATCAAGCTCAATCCGGAAAAATGCGTTTTCGGCGTACCAGCCGGAAAGCTCCTGGGATTCATTGTCTCCAGTAGAGGTATTGAAGCTAATCCGGCCAAAATCCGAGCGTTGTCACAATTGGCTACCCCAACAGACCTCAAACAAATACAAAAATTGACTGGATGCGTGACGGCTCTAAGCCGCTTTATCTCCAGCTTGGGAGAAAAGGCATTACCCCTTTATCGCCTCCTCCGGTGCACTGAACACTTCGAGTGGACGGATGCCGCCACGGCCGGACTCAACGAAATAAAAGCCATATTGGCAACAAACCCAGTCTTGGTCGCGCCAAACATTGGCGAACCAATGCTATTATACATTGCGGCAACTCATCAAGTAGTAAGCGCAGTGCTCGTCGTCGAGCGAGAAGTGGATGGACACAAATTCCCCCTTCAAAAGCCAGTTTACTATGTGTCCACTGTCCTTACTCCATGCAAATCACAGTACCCGCATTATCAAAAGATAGCGTACGCGGTATTTATGGCATCCCGGAAGCTGCGACACTACTTTCAAGAGTGTTCGATAATGGTAGCCTCGGAAGAACCACTTAACAATATTATAAACAACCGCGATGCGACGGGCCAGATTTCCAAATGACACATTGAGCTCCTCCCGTTCGACATAACTTACAAGACACGGCGAGCTATTAAGTCGCAAGTTTTCGCTGACTTCGTCGCTGAGTGGACGGAAGCCGAACTCCCTAAAGAGTACGGCACATATTCAAACTGGATCATGCACTTCAACGGCTCCAAAATGTTGGCTGGTCTAGGGGCTGGCGTCGTTTTGACGTCCCCAACAAGAGATACCGTTCAATACGTACTACAGATAATGTATACGGACTCCAACAATGCAGCCGAATATGAGGCCCTTCTACATGGTCTCCGGATGGCAGTATCCATGGGCATTCAACACCTAGAGGTGTGCGGGGATTCGAACCTCGCGATATCCCAAATAAATGGGGACTTTGATGCCAAGGATCCACAAATGGCAGCTTATCGCAAT
Organism: Triticum dicoccoides; assembly: GCF_002162155.2. NCBI lineage: Eukaryota > Viridiplantae > Streptophyta > Magnoliopsida > Poales > Poaceae > Triticum > Triticum dicoccoides. The sequence goes on along the minus strand of NC_041388.1, from coordinate 660,029,461 downwards.
GTCGTCTTAAAAATGTCAGCTCGGTTCGAGGGGCTCGAATTTCACCATGTGGCTCGGGAAAACAATCAGGCGGCGGATATCCTTGCCCGCATCGGCGCAAAACACGACGCGGTCCCTCCCAACATATTTCTGGAAAGGCTCTTCAAGTCATCCGTAGCATGGGAAGGGGACACCGGTAACAACAGTCCGGACCCGGCCAAAATACCCGATACCGAACTCTCTGACACAATCGGAGGCTCCGCCACCGAAATAACACATTCAGCCCACGAAAAAATGGCCATTATTGCCCCGTGGACAGAACCATTCTTGGCCTACCTAACTAGGCAGGAACTTCCGGAGGACCAAAATGAGGCACGCTGCATAGTGCGGTGATCCAAGGCCTACATGGTCCATGAGGGAGAATTGTACAAAAAAAAGCGCTACCGGAGTCCTTCAAAGGTGCATCTCCGAAGAGAAAGGGCGGAACCTTTTGGAAGAAATTCACGCCGGACTCGGCGGTCATGACGCCGCAGCCCGCGCTCTTGTAAGCAAGGCCTTCCGTATAAGATTCTATTGGCCAATGGCCCGGGCAGATGCACATGACTTGGTCCAACGTTGCGCCGGTTGCCAGCTCTTTGCAAATCAAAGCCACATGCCACCCACTGCCCTCCAAACAATCCCCATTACATGGCCCTTCGCGGTCTGGGGGCTTGACATGGTTGGACCCCTTAAAGGGGGAACCCACAAGAAAAAATACTTATTGGTCATGGTGGATAAATTCACCAAATGGATAGAGGCTAAACCGGTTAAAACAGCCGAATCCGGACCGGTGATAGATTTCATATCCGGGGTTGAACACTGTTACGGCATCCCCCATAGCATCATCACTGATAATGGCACGAACTTCATGGCCAACGAGATAAAACTTTGGTGCAGCAAAATGGGCATCAAGCTCGATTATGCTTCAGTCTATCACCCACAAACCAACGGTCAAGTCGAACGAGCAAATGGTCTTATAATGAGCGGCATTAAACCCAGATTAGTGCGCTCCTTAACGGAGTCTGACACGCACTGGGTAGAGGAGCTTGACTCCGTACTCTGGGGGCTGCGGACCACGCCGAATCGTAGTACCGGTTATACACCGTTTTTATGGTGTACGGCGCAGAGGCAGTCCTGCCCTGTGCCATAGTTCATGACTCACCTCGAGTGTGCCTGCACTAAGAAAGAGAAGCCGAGCTCGATCGGCAGGACATTCTGGACACCTTGGAGGAAGAGCACGATGTAGCCAAAGCCTGTTCCGCATTTTACCAGCAATAGGCTCGCAGATACCAAAGCAAAGAAGTACGGGCCAAAACTTATAACGTTGGCAAACTAGTTCTACGACTGCCGGATAATAAAAAGAACAAGCTCGAGCCCAAATGGGAAGGCCCCTTCATTATCGACCAAGTTCTGACCGGTGGAGCATACCGACTACGGGATGCATCGACTAGTCGACTCGAGCCGAACCCATGGAACGTAGCCAGGCTTTGAAGATTCTATGCCTAGCACCAGACTCTATGTTAGTCCCCTCCCTTTGTCCATTTTCTGCATATGCATCATCTGTCTTATTTCCCTTTCTTTCTTTTATTTCTTTAGGCCTTCAAGGGTCACCTTGTGCCTGACTCATACATTACAGATGCGCTAGCCGCACTCTTCATACCTGGGGGCTTCTTTCACAGAAGCTTAAATTATTTACCTGGGCCTCATGCCCAACACATGTGTTATACTTCCGCATGTACCTTTTTTCACCATTATATGCATCGATATGACTTAAGTTTTGGCCAAGCTGGGTTGCCTGGCTCTTGTATTTATGCCCTGCGTTCTCGTTAATTCGGCTAGGGCATAAGGAGAGCACCTCTGCGATTGTTACCGCTGGGTCAGCCGGACATGTACCTCAGACTGGGTGAAGCCGAAAGCTAGCGTTCTTAAGGGAATATTCGGTCGGTGAACAAAAGATGACTTTTATTTATTATCCATATCTGCCCCCAGATGCTTTTTCTGTGCTTCTTGTCGCAGTCCGGACATGCACTTTAGGGCATGCTTACCCAGGGAAAGGAACCCTTAACGGAACTATTCTCCCTGGAAGATGTTTCTTACTACCCATGTAATATAACATAACTAGTTGGGCACTTGTCTGATAAAGCACTAATGACCCCTCTGCCTGGTCTCCACGCATGCCGCGGTTCTTACATAACCGAGAGGGTATTTGGATACACTCCGGACCGTCGGGTCCCAAGGTCGAAGCGAAAAGGTCCGCCATGACAAACGATCTACAATCCGGCTAGAAGGCATTATACATGTCACTTTAAAATTGCATAGTCAATTTGACTGGTTGAATTCCTCTTTAATACCATCCAAAAGGTTGTCTAGTCTACAGTCCTGTTGGGAATACTTTGCGGCCAATTCTACTTGACCGTACACTAAGCTCACAGGGATCTCCTTCCCATCGGGCCCCACAGGTCCGACTTCGGCCATGTGGTTTGGGTCAGCCTTCGTGTACCGTGTCTTCACCATTGCCCAGGCTTCCCTGGCGCCCTGACGGTAGGCCGATATCTTCCATAATCGGAAGCGCCGCCGTGCTCCCTTTAGCTTTTCTACAAGCTCTCCAAGGCCTTCGGGTATGGAAACGGATGGCCACAAGGCCTGGGCGACACCTTGCATCACCTGCCGAACTCGTTCGTGCAGCTGTGAGAGCTCGGGAAGAAGGTCACCCGTTGAACCGGGCATTTCCTCGGCAGGACGACCTGTTAGCATACCTACAGACATAACTCTATCAGCCAGCTTCCTCGCCGAACTCTTTTTCAAAGTTCGTTCAAGCACTTACTAAATATGCCACGTCGAAGCCGCTGATTTTCCTTAACAGAGTCTGACAGTTGGGCGCGAACATCTTGTAGTTCCACGCCCAGCTTGGTGTTGGCATCTTGGAGATCATTTTTTCTCCTGCCTCACCCTCGTAAGCACGTTCTCACTAGCCTTCAGCTGGCGTTGGAGCTGTTGCTTATCCGGATTTACTCCAGCGTCATCTACAATTTTATCGGCAGATCTGCATACACACCGCATTCTATATGATACTTATCATTTGAAGAATATGTTACCAGAGGGGGGTCTCTTTGGGCTCCCCTGCTGCGGCCAGTGCGGCATGAAGTTGGGCTTTGCACTCTTCCAGCTCCTGGGACAGTTGAGTATTCTTTTCTGTAAGAACCTGCATAACAAATGATCCCTAAATCAGCTATCCTAACTATTTCAAGTCTCAGGGGCTACTGATATATATAATCACCAAATTTTCTCACCTGTATGTCTTTTACATACTGCTCCGTGGCTCTGGCTAGACCATTTTGAGCGGCACGGAGGTGCGCGTCTCCCAAGTTGAAGGCATCCAATGCCTCTTGGGAGAAACAAGCGTCACGAAGAACAGTCCGGCGACGCCTGTGGTTCATGGCACTTTCCACCTCGGAATGGGTGGCGGACAATTTATCCGCATCCTCTATCGGAGGAGCACCCGGTGCACGCCTCATATTCATTCCCGCCTCCGAATCCGGCCTTGGAGCCTGGCTTGTGGAGGCGCGATTGGTAGCCTCTCCGCGTATAGTCCGACGAGCGCTCTTTTTCCTGAAAGGAAGGCATGGGCGTTAATATGCCTCTGAGAATAATGTCTTGTAATAAAGACGGCGTGCAGTACCGCTACGCCGGTGTCTCAATATGGACTGCGGGTCTTTTCAGCCTGCTTGGCCTCGCGGCCCCTTGTTGGCCAGTCGCCGCAGGCTCGGCCTTCTGCCTCGAGGACCTCCCCTGCAAAACACGGCTGTTATATGGCGATCAAAAACAGGCAAGGACAGATCCCTTTTTGAAGTGCTGGGACTTCGCTCTCAGTCACCTGTGAGGCTGGAACTAGCCCAGGGTAATCGGCCGTAATGGCCACCAAAGCATTATCATTGCTCGATTGGTAAAACACCCCATCGATCAGCTCCACAGATATGTCCGGATCCTGTTGGGAGGCCGGGTCGAGGGACCGTCCACAGTCCTCAGGTTGTGGAGGGGGGTTGTTTATCTCCCTTACAGTCTGGCACAGTTCTTGCGTAGAAATCGCTAGGCTAAGTACTTAACTACGGAAATATGAAACGGATGGGCGAGAAAAAGTCTCCGCTTACCCAGCTTGGAGGATTGTACATAGAAAATCCGCCCTGCGGGTTGACACGAAGGAATTCCTCCTCTTCTCCCTTGTACAAAGTGGATAAGATCTTTATTAGATTAGCAACCGATCCCGGCCCTTTACGGCCGTAGCGGGTGGCGTCATCCTCCCCGTTGAAATCCCACATGGGGTGGCCTCTATACTGAAGCGGCTGCACCCCCCGCATGATACATATGGCCATGACCTCGATCATGGTCAATCCGGATCGAGCTAAAAAACTTATCCGGCTCATCAGGTAAAGAACGTCCCTGTCGTCTTCCTCCAGGGAGCTCCGTGGACGCCAGCTCTGGCGCTTCTTCAAAGGGGCATTGTCGAACTCAGGAAGGCCGATCCGAATAGGATCCGGGAGGGGGACGTCTTCTATATAAAACAATTCTGAAGGCCAGTCTTCGGACGTCTTCTTTGGGGTTCCGGACAGGTATCCGGTCCCGGCAATATGCCACACTTCGGCTCCGCCCACTTGATATATTGACCCCTTCTGAGAGCGGGGCACAAGGCAGAACAACTTCTTCCACAGAGCGAAATGAGCCTCACGGCCCAAAAACAACTCACAAAGGGCTACGAATCCCGTGATATGCAGCATGGAGGCAGGCGTAAGGTTGTGCAACTGGAGGCCGTAGAACTCCAGGATCCCCCGGAGAAACAGATGAATTGGGAATCCGAGCCCTCTTACCAAATAAGGGACAAGGCATACCCGCTCTCCCTTGGAGGGATTGGGAAGGCTCTCCGCTTTCTCTCCGCCATTATAGGTGGCGAGCCCGGCTCGAACTGGCACCAAGTACGCTGGGGGAAGAAATCCCTTGGTCTGAAGCATCACTAATTTGCTGTGCGGGACGGAACATCTCTCCCAATCTCCGGGCTTGGAGCTAGGGGAGCGAGAGGAGGAGCTGCGTCGACCGGCCATGATGGAATGGATCTCTGTCGGGCGCGCTCCGATGAAGGCTCGCCAAGGGAGGATGGTGTGATTTGGATCTGAATCCTCGTCTTTTTAAATAGGCGGCTCATTCACACAGCTAGGGGGGTAAATGTGAAAACACCCTGGCTCTTCACATTCGCTCGACACGTGGAAAGTGGCCATTATTGGGCGTGAAAGCCAAGGAGTGCAACATTCACAAGAAACCGGACATTATTTCGATAGGTACACAGGATTTGGAGAGGAACCCGCCTTGCAATGCCGAAGACAATACTGCGCGCTGGACTCATCGTCATTGAAGCCTGGTTCGGGGGCTACTGAGGGAGTCCTGGATTAGGGGGTCTCCAGATAGCCGGACTATATCCATTGGCCGGACTGTTATACTATGGAGATGCAAGATTGAAGACTTCGTCTCGTGTTTGGATGGGACTCTACTTGGCGTGGAAGGCAAGCTAGGCAATACGGATATGGATATCTCCTCCTTTGTAACCGACCTTGTGTAACCCTAACCCTCTTCGGTGTCTATATAAACCGAAGGGTTTTAGTCCGTAGGACAACAATCACAACATACAATCATACCATAGGCTAGCTTCTAGGGTTTAGCCTCTCTGATCTCATGGTAGATCTACTCTTGTACTACCCATAACATCAATATTAATCAAGCAGGACGTAGGGTTTTACCTCCATCAAGAGGGCCCGAACCTGGGTAAAACATCGTGTCCCCTACCTCCTGTTACCATCCGGCCTAGACGCACAGTTCGAGACCCCCTACCCGAGATCTGCCGGTTTTGACACCGACAGTTGCCAAGCACATTAATTCCAAAAATTATGAACAGAGATTTCCAATATCTTACGCAGCTCGCATTTGGTTAAGACCACCATTGCATGAGACCATCAACTAACCATTATTCCTGTAAATTCCTGCAAGATGGTGACAGCAATAAAACATTAGCACAACTATAGTAGATGCTTAAATGTTGGAGGCAAGGTTTAACTAATAACAAACAAAGCAATAGTAATGCAGTGATGTACACAGAGTATTAGCAGTCCCTAAGTCATATAAATGTAAGTTTCCATGCTGGAAAAGGCTCATAATTATGAATGAGGATACAGTGTGCAGACACGTTGAAGCGTCACAATCTAACGGAACATACCAACAGTTAGCCTACAGAACATGAATGCTACGCACAAAAGTTCCAATACAGTTAGCTCACAAAACATTGCTTCGGTTACTCAAAAGCAGCTGGGCATTCCTTTTCTATCGATGTGAAAATGATGGGCATAATTATGAGAGGGACCAAAACATCGGTTGGAGTCATGAATGATTGCCACCAGTAAAAGCATATTCAAGTATTCAAGTTGAACCAACCTAAAAAGTGTGATCCTAACATGGAAAGAACCCAAAACATGAATCTATCGTGCAAGCTGCGAGCGACCAGAATTGTGAAGACTCCTGACCTACCGATGCACCAATCGAAAGCAGATCCTACATTGCCCAATTTCTACAATCGACATCACCACATGTCTAGCTTACTAAACAAGAGAATTAATTTACCGATTTCGATGCAGCAAAGATGAAGAAACATTCCTACATTAACAGCATTACCACAGAATGAAATCTGCATCGCCCGAGCTAAATTACGCGAATTTGCAACCAACTCACTCAGGCACAGGAAAAATTGAGTGTAATCTACGCCAACCACCAATGTTTATCATCCCATTCCCAGGTTCATGAAATCTACGCTGGGATTTTGGAAGGATCTACCAGACCAAAATGTTGGCGGCATGTCGCTGCAGACGACGTTCTTCCGCATCTAGCTCTCGAAGGCGCAGAGGTGGCTGCGTGGACAAAGTGGGGAACGGCATGAGGGTGGTCTAGGTCGTAGGCTGGAATATGAGGAGTAACGCAAAGGATTTCTTACCTTGAGGTGGCGACATCCATGGCGGCGGTGATGCGGGTCAGAGGTAGGGGATGGGGCCTGAGAAGAAGTCACCGGAGAAGGAGGGAGGCTCCATGGGGCCTCTGCCTCATGGGGAGAAGTAGCTCCATCTCCATGGCGGCGTCCTGCCCCACGGATGTGCGCCCCTCCTACCATCATAGCCGTTTGTGCCATGGCAACCTGCAGAAAAAGGAAGACAAGATGAGGTGAGGAGGAGAGGGTGGGCGAAGAAGGAGGGGAGAGACCAACCTGTGCCGGATCCGGCCACCTCTCACCTCACCGTGGCTAGTTGCGGCAGATCCCGGTGATGTTTTGGGCGCAGCAGACAGAGAGAGAGGAGGGGGGATTTTCTCCGGGCGGTGCGAGATAGACGGATGGGTGTGCCCGTGAGTGGTAGCGTGGCTTAGCAAACACCCCCTACTACTAAATGGACCCACTAGTTTACACGCAGAGGAAATAGCAGTAGCGTGTTCTGCACACCAAGCGCGACAACTATATCTTTAGCAGTAGCGCTGGGTTGATCACCCACGCTGCTACTATGTATTAACCTGGGGGTGTGGTGTGGCACACTTGCTAGTAGCGCTGCTCAAAAAAACCCATGCTGCTGCTAAGTAATACCAGCAGCGCGTTTTGTACCAAGCTCTACTGGTATTTACCAGTAGCGTGGGGTCCTAAACAGGCACTACTAGTAAAGTTCTACGTATAAGCATTTTCCTAGTAGTGGGTGTGGGCTCCCTGGTCTTCATCTTTGGCGAGGACTTTTAATTATTTATTGTAAGATATTCCGTGGAGTTTCAGGTCATTCCAAGAACTTTTGTTTTCTGCACATAAAACAACATCATGGCAATTCTGCTGAAAACAGCGTCCGTCCGGGTTAGTTCCATTCAAATCATACGAGTTAGATTCCAAAAACAAGGGCATAAGTGTTTGGAAAAGTAGATACGACAGAGACGTATCATCCATCCTCATATTCTGCTACATGGACGACACCTACAAAAACATGCCTTGGTGGGGGCTGAACCGGGTAGGGCTTGCACGCTGAGCCGTCTTGATGATGTCGGTGCAGGTGTCCGGCTCAGGGCCCGGTTTGCCGATCTTGTCGATGAAGACATGAATTCTGCCAAAGGGGACCCGGTATCCGTATTCAATTGAACCGGCCTCGGGACCCCATCCCACGTCGTCGATGTAGAGCTTGCCGCGATGACTCTTCGTCATCCAGCCCACAGCGTACCCCTTGAGTCCTTCGAAGCTGCCCTTCAAGAACTCGAAACCGTCGTGCGATAGCCCCATGGTGGGCGCCAACTATCGTGGGTTTGTCACAGCAGATGTCCTCCTGAAAGGACTTAGTTGTCGAGCCATTGCTACGGGTTAGCTTAAAGGGGTTAAATCGGACAAGGGACACGAGGGGTTTTTATACTTGTTCGGCCCCTTCGATGAAGGTAAAGGCCTACGTCTAGTTGTGTTGGTGTTGCTAGGGTCTCGATGACCAGGGAGCGAATCCGCTTTGCCTGGCTCTCGAGTTGTTGTCTGTTGTCCTTAAACTGCTGTCGGGTCGTCCCTTTATATACATAGGTTGACGCCCGCTAGTTTACAGAGTCCCGAGGCCGGATCATAAACGTGTCCGGTTCGGTCTCAATCTGTCACACCCTAGCTAGTCCATCCATTAGAGTGTGCATCATGTTTATTTTTCATCAGAAACTTGAAATGGGGAAGGCAGAACCCCCAGCACCCCTCTTGAAATCAACTAGGGTTTACTAAAAATAATTTCAATGACCCTGAAATGCCCTTCTAAAATGTTCACCCTCTTTCCCTTGGGTTAGAACCTCTGGCAAAATAGGTGCACAATTTTCTAGGTCAACAAAAGGTCACTGGATTAAATCATATGTATGTTGCCTTTGGACATTTAAATTCTAATAAATATTTTAAATGTTCAAATAATTCTGGAATTAAGTCAGGGCTGTTAGGAATAATCCCAACAGAGCCCACAATTATTTTCAGGATTTTAGAAAGTGCCTAGGTATTTTAAATAAAGCCCTAAAGCTACAGAAAAAATCGAAAAGAAAATAAAAAACAAAAAAAACTTACCTGGCGCCACCTACCAGGCCCACCTGCCGGCCCAGCCCAGCCACCCCGCCAGCGAGCAGCTTGGCTTGGCCAAGCAGGCAGGTGCTCGACGGCGAGCACCGCATGCGCGCCATGCAGCTGCCGCCGCCTCGCCGCTCCCCTCGTCGACCTATCGACGTGGGATGAACTCCCTTGCATCCCCCGACCCCGCAGACACCGCACTTTCCCCCTGGTCCCTCTCCATCGCTCTTCCTCCGCCATGGCCGACGCTGCCGTGCTCGCGCCACCGTGAAACCGCGTCCACCGTCGTCCCCGTGTTGCACCACCGTGTCCATCCTCTCTGCCATCGTCGACTCCGTCGAGCAGCTGAGCCCCGAGCGCTCACACGCTTTGCAACGTCTTCTTCGACCTCATCTTCACCGAGCATCGCCGGAGATCCCTTTTGACGTCGCCGCCGCATCGACTCGTCCCCGACCGCGCCGTCTGCCTCTATGTGATCGCAGTGAGCTGCTGCACCTCCCCATCCTCCCCGTTCTTCTTCTCGTGCACCACAACGAGCACACGAAGCTCACCCGCACGCGCCGCCGTGGAGCTCGTCGCCGACGTGTCTCCGGCCAAACACCGGCCACGCCACCTAGTCTAACTACTTCACTGCATCCCTAGGGGTACAACGCACCTCACCACACGCCTCGCCGTGCCCCGTAGCCTCGGGCTCACTTTCGCCCGACTCCGGCGACCGCAAGGCTCGTCGCCGGCGACGTTTCCGGCCACCCCGAGCCCTACCACCACCACCAAACGCCACGGTTCGTTCCCAGCTACCCGTAGCTGCTCTCCGCGCATCAATTGGTGCCCTGTGGGCGATTTCCGCAGCGCGCCACCGCGTCTGGCCTCGCCGGCGGCTAAACGCCGGCAGGTTTTGACCCGCTGACCGGCGAGGTTGACCTGCTGACGTGGGTTGACCTCCCCCCTCTCTCTCACCGACATGCGGGCCCCGCCCGACTAATTACTCTGTTAGTGCTAACTAAATAGGTTAGTTAATTAGTATAGTCACTGACTAGTGGGCCCTGCCAGTCAATTAGGCTAACTAAACATAGTTAGTGCACAGAGACACTGACCAGTGGACCCCACCAGTCAGGTTTGACCTGGACTGGTGCCTTTGACCTGCTGACGTCACCCTGACGCGTTGCTGATGCAGTAATCAATTTTCTAGATTTATTCTTATTCAGGAAATTCCAGAAAATAGTTCAAACATCAAAAATTCATAGAAATTCAACCATAGCTCCAAATGAGATAAATTATATATGAAAAATTATCAGAAAAATTCAATCTATCCATCTGTAATGGTTTCATGCATGATAAAACAAGTTTACCTTGCTGTTTAAGCAGAATAAGGAAATGCACTATAAATGCCATGTTTAATGAGCTAATATTTGAATCTTTGATTCAAATGGGTTCATCCCTTCCTATTTTAGCTTGCATTAGGCCAAGACACAATCATATTTCCATTTCATAGCATGCATCATATTGTTGCATATCGTCATGTGTTGATTGTGTTCCGATGTGTTCTTCGTGGTAGGTTCTGCCTCCGAGGATATTCACGAGTATCCAACTGAAGGGCAGTATCCCGTTACCACTCCATCAGGCAAGCAACCATTGATCATTCCGATACAACCCATGTTCTCGCTCCTGCTCTTGTTTACTGCATTAAGACATCACGATTCAAACTGATGTGTGCTACAATAGTTGAACCCTTATCCTCTGCATGACCTGTCATTGCCACAGTAACTAGATGAAACCCACTAGCATGTGTAGGAGTTGATTGAGCCATGTATGTGATTCCTACCTTGCTATGCCTGCTATGCTTAGAGTTGAGTTAGGTCTAGTTCATCTGGGTGATGAGCTAGAGTGAAATGCTTATGTCGGTAATATGAGGGATGTATTGAACATGTTTTGGTAAAGGTATCGATGAGAGGCCATGTAGGAGTACATGGTGGGTTGTTTCATTGAGGCCGTCCATAAGAACTGAGATCTGTATGTGTGATTTAAGATGCAGTTACTACCGTACATTGGGCCCGAAACCAATGGACCGTCTCGGCTTCCTAATCACCCTAGTACTCTGTCCAGGAGTTGCAATTAGTTTTTGGTGTTTGTAGGTTATGTGTTGGCGGCCGTGCGTAGCGCTGACCCTAGGGGTGGGCTATGTTGCGGTAGATACACCGCGGCACGGTGTACCGAGTCACCCGTTTGGTGTCTCGGGAACCCTGTTCACATCGTTCGGGGCCGTATGTGGAAACCTCGGCCGGACTCCCTGCGGATGGAACCTGGATAGGCGATAAACCTGGACTAGAGACTTAAGTGTTTAGGTAGGCCGTGGCCGACACCCTCGCTGGGCTTCCGCTTGAAGGTTGCCGAGTACATGTCGTGTAAACGGCGGTAAGTGGTGAAAGCGTGTATGACGAAGTACACCCCTCCAGGGTATAAACTATTCGAATAGCCGCGTCCACAGTAAAGGACTACTTGGTTGCCTATACAGTTCATAGACAAGTTAATGGACACTACTAAAAGACTCAAGATAAGTGTGAGTATCGAGGATGGCCCTCTCGTAGGATGACGAGGGAGGATCCATGGTGGGGTATTGTGTTGGTGAGTAGTGGACTCGTGTGCGAAAACTATTTTACTGGTGGAATTCCGTAGGATAGCTTAGCCAAGAGTCAAAGCTGGCTTGCTGCATCAAGCCCACCGCCTTCTTGAGAATAAGCATGTATAGTAGGTTCTGATGTAAGACTTGCTGAGTACCTTTGTACTCATGTTTGCTTAATTACTGTTTCAGACGACACCGCCCACTCCGATGGGTTCTACGTAGACCTTGACATCGACGAGTGACTAGCCACCCAGGTGGTGATCCTGGCCATGGAGGGCCCTATGTAGATAGACAGGCTTCGAGAAGCCGTCTTTCTTTCTAGAGTCTGTACTCAGACTAGTTGCTTCCGCATGTGCTTGTATGTTTGTATGACTTGAGTGTCGGGTCATGTGACCCCTATCTATATGAACATGTTATGTATGGCTCTCTGGAGCCTTTAAATAAAGTACTTGAGTTGTAGAGTTTTGTTGTGATGCCATGTTGTATGTACTCATATCGGGCATATTGTGTGTATGATTGAAATGCTTGGTATGAGTGGGCTCCGACAATCTAGTTGTTTATCCTTGGCAGCCTTTCTTATGGGGAAATGTAGTCTAGTGTTCCTCGAGCCATAGTAGTCCGCTACAGCCCGGTTCACCGGAGTCCTGCTAGCCCAGCACTACTGTTCAGGACACTTGACTGGCCGGCATGTGTTTCATTTCGTCCCTATGTCTGTCCCTTCGGGGAAATGTCACACGGTGACTTCCGGAGTCCTGCCTAGCCTGCTACAGCCCGGGGTTCCCCGGAGTCCTGTTAGCCCAGTGCTACAGCCCGGAATCACTCGTTGATGACCGACATGTTCGATGTGATTCATGTATGCCTGTCTCCATAGGTCTGTGCCGCTTTGGGTTCACGACTAGCCATGTCGGCCCGGGTTCTCTGTCATATGGATGCTAGCGACGCTATCATATACGTGAGCCAAAAGGCACAAACGGTCCCGGGCCATGGTAAGGCGACACCCGTGGGATACCGTGAGTGAGGCCGCAAAGTGATATGAGGTGTTACCGGCTAGATCGATGTGACTTGGAATCGGGGTCCTGACACAATCCTTCCTATCTTACAATGTAAGTTACATGAGAAAGTCAGTTTACATCTACATGCCTTAATTCTCCTTTGGGCCTTTGGGCCTTCGTAAAGCGCCACCATCCTTACGTCTTCATGGGCTTCTGATCTTCTTGGAGTTAATCTGGCTACTCCTGGTCGGTTTACGTCCAGTAGTAATATCCCCAACAGAAGGGGAGAGAAATTTCATGACATTACCCATACAACGGTGTTTGGATAATTGATAAAGAAAATTTAGCATTGTGCTTCAAATGTTCTTATTGAAGATTGGAGTACCACCAACATGCTTCGAGATAGCATTGACATGGTCTTCAAGCAAAGATCGGACTTGGATACACAAAGCATTCATCGGGAACAACTTCTAAAGCAAGTCATTCCATTTCCTCATGGAAGAATGATTATCCTTGCTAAAAAGGAAACTAAAACATTAGGTCCTCCGACCAGGGGTGCTAGGTATGACATCACCTTACTGGGCTATACAAAGACCAATGTTACAGCTTTTGGAAAATGTCCCAACCATCATATCTGACCCAGATTCAATCCTTGTTGGTGTCAGGATACCTCAGACTCTGGATGCCTGACAAGAAAAGATCCAACACAAATTGATGAGATGGCATTGTAAGATTCTCATGAATTGAACTATGGAAGCGAGTTCCGAAACAAGAGTTCATCACCAAACCAAGGAGAAGATGAAAAGGTGGCTGATGGACTCAGCGACAATTCATCGAGATTTCCAAAAAGATGGATTTCCATAATTATGTGAATAAGGAGATAACATTTGTCATATCAAATGATATAATGGTGTATGCTCGAAGAATGCATACACAATTAAGCATTAATTGAAAGGTGCACCTGAAATATGGGTTTAGGTAGCAAGATCAATGTTAGAAGGGTGATTCGATATCCAATACACAAAGAATTGAACTATCATTCATTAACTTACAAGCAATAGGGTTGCTAAAAGTTTTGAATTTTTCACATCACGGTCCATTGTTGGTATTCCGGTTAGGAATAACACGGGGACTAATGAATGAAGGGAGATGGCGATAGGTATCAATTGTATCAAGAATTCTTAAGAGGTGGTGAAGTTCTCACAACATTCTTGATATATAAGATGGTATTACTTCAAGGTAGGACATAAGATAAGTTGGATAGCCAGGAACTCAAGGTATAACACAAAACACGAACAATTTTGTGTCGAATGGAAGGGAATAAAATGATCGATGATTAAACAAATCATCGAGGGCAAGGATGGTATTTCTCATCAAGAATTCGATTGATATCCTGGAAGGAGTCAAAATGTTGACGATGATCACGACACATTTGTCGAGAGATTTCATGAAGATGTAATCGATCAGCGATGGCATCAAGTCAAAGGAATGATGAAGAGCAAGTTTATTGGAACCACGGATACGACACAAACTCGGAACCAAGCTTGTTGTTCAAGGCGAAATGATATGACGAGGAAGATCGACATAAGCTTAGATCACCGTCAAAACTTGTGCTCCGATAAGGAGGACCAGGTAGCACCATTAAAATCTAGCATGATAATGATATAGCCGATCGGGCTAGGAATGACTTGAAGGGTTATTAAACTCGCAAGCAACGAAACTTACTTAAGAGTTATTGAATTGGAGTGCGGACTCGATTCACTATTTAGTTTTCTCGGTTGACGACAACCCAGAACCAAGGGAAAATTGGATTCGGTGAGAAATAACAGTTAATGAAGAACCCATAAAAAGTTAAGCAGTTCCATGATAATCTTGAGACACTAGGGTGTAATAGTCGAGGGTAGATCAAAGTAAAGGTTGGACTGGTGTATTGATCCACAGAAGGCAAGTGCTTAAACTTGCCTAAGAAATGGGATCAGAGAAGAACATATGGTCAGAAACACGATTGCAAAGGATCAATTCACTAATACTAAAAGATATTATATCAAGGAAATAGTTATTATTACAAGTATCTTCCATGATAGGATCTACATCGTGTCCATGGGCATGAACACAAGGTTCAAGGTCGACTCCCACTTCTCCAATGCATAATCTTTCATTCACTTCTCGCGTTCGATGAAGTTGTAGTGTTAAAATTTTATCTGGCAAAATACCAGAAGAGTATGACTCATGAAAACTTTTGGCTTCACATAGTTTAGAGAAGGCATAGGTTCAACCCATCGGTGCATCTTAGAAATGTATACCACAAGCTTTAAGAGTAAGTATCACCAGCTCAAAAGCAGAGCATGGTTGGTTAAATTAGAGAAGAGGATTTACCAATGGCATTATGTATCAGGGAAAGAGCTTCCAAAGTGATTGAATATGAAGGACGATGTCGGATAAAATCCAACAAGGAACTGGTGGTCCTCAAGGAAACTGGTGTGAGCATCGGTACTCAACCAGAGTAAGGAAGAATGCAAGGAGATTCGATCATAGAAACAACTAACTGATTCAAAGCTCAAATGCAAAATTATGATTTCCAAATCAATGGATCAGAGGCAAGCTCAATAGACTTAGAAGCACAACCAATCAAGGCATTGATTGGTCATGAACCAGCTCATATTCGAATGATGTCTGAGTCGGAAGGATGAATTCTAGGATCTGATTGAGGATTGCAAGTATCCACACACATGTTGAATCAACATGAGTAGAATGAGAATCACAAAGGATTTTAAGGAACATTGCTATACAAATGGAATTAACCAAAATGCAAGTATGCAAGAATTCCATGTGCAATAGGCTGTAGAGGATTTTTAGAAGATCAAATAGTATTCCGAAGAATTTTGTGAAACACATGAACAACCAGTAATGAATAGATACTCGGCAAGTGCGAGGAATTATCTGTAGGGGTATTCATGCGGCAAGGAATGTAAGGCAGTAGACACGAAGGGGTTCTCAGAATATAGGAAAATGTTTCAGGTATCTTGTAATAACAGGATTAACAGGAAGTGTAGGTCGTTATCCATAAGGATATAACGGTGGTAGGGAAACACATTGACGACGGGCACAAGTGTCTCGAGAATACATTGAAGAGTATCTTTGAAATCTTCTCGTAAAGCAGGCGGTCATCTGAATTGAAGAGCTCTCCGGGAGGAAGTAGTTACGAGAACCTAGAGTAAGAGTTAGTAAAATCAATTTAACCCGAATAGAAGAGAGATCAGAGTCCCAGAGTATAGACGAGGAATAAAAGATCCTAATACCACCCAATGGCGACGTGGGCCCTTGGGCCGCACAGCCAAGTTAGTAAAACAATTTTCATCGACTAAACTAAACTTCGGCCAAGGAGTGTGGAATGGGGATTCCTACAGGCAGTCGGCTCTGATACCAACTTGTGACGCCCCCGATTTGACCGTACACTAATCATACATGCAAACGTGTACGATCAAGAGCAGTGACTCACGGGAAGATATCACAACACAACTGTACAAATAAAATAAGTCATACAAGCATCATATTACAAGTCAAGGGCCTCGAGGGCTCGAATACAAGAGCTCGATCATAGACGAGTCACCGGAAGCAACAATATCTGAGTACAGGCATAAGTTAAACAAGTCTGCCTTAAGAAGGCTAGCACAAACTGGGATACATATCGAAAGAGGCGCAGGCCTCCTACCTGGGATCCTCCTAAACTAGTACTGGTCGTCGTAGCGGCCTGCACGTAGTAGTAGGCACCTCTAGTGTAGTAGGAGTCGATGTCAACGGTGGCGTCTGGCTCCTGGACTCCATCGTCTGGTCGCAACAATCGGGTATAGAAAGGGGAAAAAGGGGAAGCAAAGCAACCATGAGTACTCATCCAAAGTACTCGCAAGCAAGGAGCTACTCTACATATGCATGCATCGGTATCAAAGGGAAAAGGGGTAGCATATGTGGACTGAACTGCAGAATGCCAAAATAAGAGGGGGATAGCTAGTCCTATCGAAGACTACGCTTCTGGCGACCTCCATCTTGCAGCATGTAGAAGAGAGTAGATGGTAAGTTCACACAGTATCATCGCATAGCATAATCCTACCAGACGATCCTCCCCTCATCGCCCTATGAGAGAGCGATCACCGGTTGTATCTGGCACTTGGAAGGGTGTGTTTTATTAAGTATCCGGGTCTAGTTGTCATAAGGTCAAGGTACAACTCCGGGTCGTCCTTTTACCAAGGCACACGGCTATTCGAATAGATAAACTTCCCTGCAGGGGTGCACCACATTTCCCAACACGCTCGATCCCCTTTGGTCGGACACACTTTCCTGGGTCATGCCCGACCTCGGAAGATCAACACGTCGTAGCCCCACCTAGGCACAATAGAGAGGTCAGCACGCCAGTCTAAATCCTATGGTGCAGGGGTCTGGGCCCATCCCCCATTGCACACCTGCACGTTGCGTGGGCGGCCGGAAGCAGACCTAGCATCCCTAATACAAGAGCAGGTGTTCCAGTCCAATCCGGCATGCACCGCTCAGTCACTGACGTCACGAAGGCTTCGGCTGATACCATGACGTCGAGTGCCCATAAATGTTCCCGCGTAGTTGGTTAGTGCATATAGGCCAGTGGCCAGACTCAGATCAAATACCAAGATCTCATTAAGCGTGTTATTTTTGAAATAACCGCGAACACCGACTAGGGCCAGGCCCACCTCTCTCCTAGGTGGTCTCAACCTACCATGTCGCTCCGCCGCAAAGATCACTCAGAGGGCCATCGGGACAAACATCCTTTCGGACCCAATCCGTGAATCACTCGCGGGTTGTCGGAGTAATGGGCCATGGGTAGGCCAAACCGAGCCCCAAAACCTTTCAAGACATCGGGGCAGGCTGCGCCCCTCAAGACCCCAGGACGGAGAGCCGCCTTCAAGAAGTCCACGACAAGACGGCCGACTGACCACTCGCGGCCGAGTCCCAGGGACGACCGCAGGGTAAGCCGACTCCTGACTGGCGACTTCCGGAGAAGCTGGCTTTGGGGAGTCGGCCTGCGATTCCAACAAACCCCGTGACCTCGTCAAGGGGGGAGGGGACAGGGGAGTGGCTACAGTGAAGCCCACTCCCGCCCCTTACCAAGGGCGGGCAGGGCCACAACACGCCGTACCCTAGAAGATCTCCATGCGGCGTGGCACTATTGTCGTGCTGGCCCTGACATCAGCACCGCAGGACCGAATCCTGCACTCATGACGGCTTGTCTGTACGGCTCAGAGGCGGCGGGTCCCACCAGACGGTGAGACCCCAACAGACGGTAAGAGGACCACTAGTCGGACCCATCGGAAGTCGGCCTGGGGGAGTCGGCCGAGCCCTCCCCCGGGGCCCACGCACCATTAATCAAGATGTGATGGAGAGTGGCAATAGTGATCGCCCGCCAGGCGGCGGGGCTGTTGCCACGACCCCATGATCAAGCCCGCGTCATCAGAAGCACGGCTACAGTAATCAGCAGCCGGCAAGACCCGCCCACGGCGGACGCGGCCTGTCGGCTCCGTACCAGGCCAGTCAGCAGGGCCCGCCCGCCGGCGGGCCCCAGCGGTCGGCAGAGAAGACGGAGGCCGGAGGCGCTGACGGCTGGGCCCGCGTCCAGCCGGATTACCATTGTACCCCTAGGGGGTAGGCCTATATAAACCCCCCAGGGCACCCATGCAAAGGGTTGGAACCCATTAGCTCTAGACCAGATCATATAGAAGGGACAGAGCTAGCCTTGCCCTCTCCTACCTCCTAGAAACAGCTCAAGGAGCAACTGTGTAAACACCTTGCCATAGTGATCATGCGGAGACCCCGCAGAGCAGCAGTAGGTGTATTATCTCCTCGGAGAGCCCTGAAGCTGGGTAAGATTCGCCGGCGTGCATGTCTTCGCCTCATCCCGTTTCCAGGCACCGGCGACGTTCTACTCGCCCCCACCATGATAAGCCATCCGTTGGCATATGTCGCACCAAACCCCTGACATTTGGCGCCCACCGTGGGGCCTGGTGCACCGCCGTCCGGAGACCTGTTCTGGACGGGGACCCTTTTTCTCCCTGGTGAGCGCAGCCAGCCAGGCACGCCAGACGGAGTTTGCGCCGACGCGCTAAGCGGCGTTGAGATCGCCTGCGCAGCCAGCTGCCTGGCCGAACTTGTCGGCGAGGTCCGCCTCTCCGACGAACCTGCATCCAACGCAGGCACGGGCGGCCCCGATAGCCACCTCGCGGGCCTCCTCGATCAACTTCATGTTTCCGGCGAGCCTGCCATAGACTTGGAGTCTGTGGGCTCCACCGACCCGATGCTGGTCGACTCCGACACCGCATCGCTCGACGCGTTCCCCACCAACGTGGTGGTCTATGATGAACCACTCCCTCGCGCGGAGAGCAACGGAAGCACCATCACCGAGGTGCTCGTCATCAGTCATGACGAGCTCCCTGGCGGAGGAGCGCACGACTCACTCGACATGGCGCTGCAAGACCTAACTGCACCCATTCCAGAAGACGCTGACGCAGAGACATTGGAGGCGTGCCGCCTTCAGGTCGTTGAAGGCGCGAAGAAGCTGGCCAGCATGAGACACTTGTCAGAAGCCTACCAGCGGGAGATGGATCGCGCCGTCGACGGCTCGCCGGCCCCGGCGGGGCCCAGCCGCCTTGGCACGGTCCAGCAGCATGGCGTAGCCATCGCCAACCTGTTTGAGGCAAGCCGCCCTGTGTACGCTACACCAGCGGAGAACATCCGAGCCGCCCAGGCAGCGGCGGATGAGCTGGACAATTTCGAGGGAGAAGAGTGTCGCCTCATGATGGAGAGAGTCCAGCGGCTCCTCGACGCGGCCGCCGCGCAGAATGAGGCCGGCTGCCGCACGGAGACGCCGCAGCGGCCAAACGACGACCTTCACCGAGATCAAGGTGCGACGTCTCGGACGCCGACTAGCGTCGCCCGAGGAAGAAGGGACAGGGAGCCGGCTGTCAGCCACAGTCGGACTCGCATTACCATAGAGCGCGACCGAGACGGCCGCCCGAGAGCAGTGGAACGATGGGACGACTGTCCGCCTCCCCCTCCCCGCAAGGAGAGGTGAGTCTCCCCGCCGCTTGTTGACCATCCGACTCTCGGCGACCACCTTGGCCGCCGAGAGGGAGTTGAAGAGAATGATGCCAACCACCGGATCGACCGACTTCACCGATCCTTAGCATTGGAAGAAGAAGACCAGCTGGGTCCGCCTTGTTTCGGGCCCCGCATTCGGGACGAGCCCTTTCCCAGAGGGTTCACGCTCCCAAGAGACACGCCCAAGTATACCGGCTCCGTGAAGCCAGAAGACTGGCTAGTCGACTACTCCACAGCTGTCAGCATAGCGAACGGCAACAAGCGCATCGCCGTAAAGTACGTTCCACTCATGCTCCAGGGCACGGCCCGGACATGGCTAAATAGCCTAAAGCCCCGCAGCATCAACAGCTGGGTCGACTTCACCAAAGCATTCGTCCGCAACTTCACTAGCACGTACAAGCGTCCTCCCAAGCCTCGTCAGCTCTCCTTGTGTGTGCAAGGCCCCGGCGAGTCAACTGGCGATTACCTCATGCGTTGGACCGAGCTTCAGAACTCCTATGAGGGAGTGCATGAGGTGCAAGCCATCGAGTACTTCACAGCCGGGTGCAGAGAAGGCACCCTCCTCAAGCACAAGCCCCTCTGCGATGAGCCAGAAACCCTCGACGCTGCTGATCATAGCGGACAAGTACGCCACGGCCGACTCCACCATGAAGGCGGAGATTCAAATCAGCACAACTAGCAAAGTGGCTCCTCAAGCTCCAAGAACTCCGGCGGTAGACGCCAACCGGCGACAACAGCAGGGCGACCACAAGCGCAAGGCCCCGCAGTCGGCTTCCAGCAGCCGACAAGTCACGACCGTTGAAGCCCAGCAGCCAGATGAGCAGCCTCCGCCCTAGCGACAGAAAGGCGGGAAGCCAAACTGGTTGCCGGCCTTCTCCTATGAGCAGACCTTGGATGGACCTTGCAAGTTCCATAGAGGCGCGAAGCCGTCGAATCACACCACCCGGAAGTGGCACTGGCTCACCAGGATCGCCAAGGGAGACGGCCTCCTGCCTCCCCCGCCTGCTGGGCAGCCGCCTCCGCCGCCGCCCCAGCAGCCGGTTGTCAGGCCAGTCGGCGCGGTACAAGATGAATACCTTGAAGAGCACGGAGCCTACGTGGTGTTTACCAGTGTGGCTGATGATCGACGCAGCAGGCGGCTGCAGCGACAAGAGGTGAATGCAGTAGCGTCGGAGACGCCAGAATTCATGCACTGGTCCGAGAAGCCCATCAGCTGGAGCAGGGCTGACCACCCAGAAGTGATGCCGAGTCCGGGCTCCTATGCCTTGGTCCTGGACGCCACCTTTGCTACGAACAGACGAGCCGCGCATTTCTCGCGAGTTCTGATAGATGGAGGCAGCAGCATCAATATCCTGTACAAGGACACCATGGAGAAGGTAGGAATAAAGCAAAGACAGCTTCAGAACAGCCAAACTGTGTTCCACGGCATTGTTCCTGGGCTTTCCTGCTCGCCAATCGGCAAGATCCTGATGGACGTCCTCTTTGGAGACAAAGATCACTTCTGCAGAGAGTTTGTTTGGTTTGAGGTGGTGGACCTTGAGAGCCCATACCATGCGCTACTTGGCCGACCCGCCTTGGCCAAGTTCATGGCGGTCCCCCACTACGCCTACCTCAACATGAAGATGCCCAGTTCCAGAGGGATTCTGACTGTGGCTGGCGACTACCGGAATTCGTCTGCTTTCGCGGCTGAGAGCAGTCGGCTGGCCGAGTCCCTGGTAATCGCGGCCGAGAAGCGGCTCCTTGAGCGAGTTGTGGCGATGGCCGGCAAGCAGCCTGAGGTATCGCCCAACCCAAAAGAATCGGAGGCTGAGGGTTCGTTCAAGCCGGCCAAAGAGACAAAGAAGATACCCTTGGATCCGGAGCATCCAGAGAGGTACGCCATTGTAGGTGCAAACCTTGACAGCAAATAGGAAGGTGAGCTCGTCGATTTCCTCCGTGAGAATCGGGACATCTTCGCATGGTCCCCCAAAGACATGCCAGGTGTACCGACGGAATTCTCCGAGCACAAGTTACATGTCCGATCTGATGCAAAGCTAGTCAGGCAGCCCCTGCACCGCCTATTAGAAGAGAAGAGAAGAGTTATCGAAGAAGAGATAGCCCGACTCCTAGCAGTCAGCTTTATTATGGAAGTGTTATTTCCAGAATGGCTAGCAAATCTGGTCCTAGTACTAAAGAAGAACAAGCAGTGGCGAATGTGTATTGACTACACGAGCCTCAACAAGGCCTGCCCCAAGGACCCATTTGCTCTACCAAGAATCGATCAGGTGATAGACTGCACAGCCGGATGCGAGCTGTTGAGTTTTTTGGATGCATACTCAGGATATCACCAGATCAAGCTGAACCCGACTGACAGACTGAAGACCGCCTTCATCACGCCGTTTGGAGCCTTCTGCTACCTCACGATGACATCCGGCTTAAGGAATGTCGGCGCCACCTTTCAGCGTTGCATGCAGAAGTGCCTCCTCAAGCAGCTCGGCAGGAACGCCCATGTCTACCTGGACGACGTGGTGGTGAAGACGGAAAAGCGTGGAACACTGCTGGAAGACCTCAAGGAGACTTTTGAGAACCTGTGCCGATTCCACATCAAGCTCAATCCCGAGAACTGTGTCTTCGGAGTACCAGCCGGACAGCTCCTTGGCTTCCTGGTATCTGAACGCGACATAGAATGCAACCCAGTAAAAATCAAGGCCATTGAGAGAATGGAGGTACCTAGCCGACTGCTGGATGTACAAAAGTTCACTGGCTGCTTGGCGTCCATCAGTCGATTCATCAGTCGGCTGGGCGAGAAAGCTCTCCCATTATACCAACTCATGAAGAAGACCACTTTTTCAAGTGGAACCATAAGGCGGACGAAGCTTTTCTCCAGTTGAAGAAGATGCTGACTACTCCACCCGTCCTGGCGGCTCCGACTCCAAAGGAACCTATGCTCATGTACATCGCCGCCACCAGCCGGGTGGTCAGCATGGTCATTGTAGTGGAACGCAAGGAGGAAGGCAAGGCGCTACCTATCCAGAGACCGGTATATTACCTGAGCGAGGTACTGTCGACCTCCAAGCAGAACTACCCCCACTACCAGAAGATGTGCTATGGCGTACACTTTGCTGCCAAGAAATTGAAGCCTTACTTTCAAGAGCATCCAATCACGGTGGTCTGCACGGCCCCACTTGCCGAGATCATTGGTAGCCGAGATGCTACTAGCCGAGTGGCCAAGTGGGCCATAGAGCTGGCTCCTTACACCATCCACTACCAGCCCCGCACCCCTATCAAGTCACAAGCACTGGCCGACTTCCTCGTCGACTGGACCGAGACCCAGTACCTACCTCCAGCGCCTGACTCCACGCATTGGCGGATGCATTTCGACGGCTCCAAGATGCGCACCGGCTTGGGAGCCGGCATCGTCCTCACCTCTCCTAAAGGCGACAAGCTCAAATACGCACTACAAATCCATTTTGCCGCCTCCAACAACGTCGCCGAGTACAAGGCGCTCATTCACGGGCTTCGGCTTGCCAAAGAACTTGGCATCCGCCGGATCTTGTGTTATGGCGACTCGCACTTAGTGGTCCAGCAATCATCTGGCGACTGGGACGCGAAAGATGCAAACATGGCGAGTTACCGTTTCCTCTACAGCAAATCAGCGGGTATTTCGAAGGCTGCGAGTTCCTCCATGTGCCAAGAAACGACAACGACCAAGCAGATGCCTTGGCACGAATCGGCTCTACCCGCCAAGCAATACCATCTGGCGTCGCCCTTCAATGCCTCCTCAAGCCATCTGTCAAGCCTTCACCAGAATCAGACTCCATTTTTGTGCCGGCTCCTCTTGAAGACATCGGATCCGACTCCAGAGCTCCGGCAGTCGGTACGGGAACTTTGGCGGATGACTCCAAAGCCGCCACAGTCGAACCCGGCCCGGGGACCGCGGCGACTCGAAGACTCCAGAACTCGGCCCAAGGGACGCGCCTGTCGGCCTGGGGACATCATTAACCCAGAAAGCGGTTGTTGACTCCAACCCGCCGCCTCCCAGCCCAACCGCCCTCGTCCAAGTCGCAGTTCTGGCAGTAGAAGAAATAGCAGCACCCTCATGGGCCCAGCCCATCCTCAAGTTCCTGGTGAACAAAGAGCTGCCGACTGATGAGACCTCGGCTCAGCAAGTACAACACCGGGCGGCAGCCTACACCATAGTCAATAGAGAGCTGGTCAGGCGCAGCGTCACTGGTGTCTACCAGCGCTGCATAGAGTCAGAGCAAGGCCAGGCGATTCTCCAAGACATCCATCAAGGCGAGTGCGGCCACCATGCGGCTTCAAGAGCACTCGTCGCCAAAGCCTTTCGACACGGTTTCTTCTGGCCAACTGCCTTGGAAGAGGCCAAGGAGTTGGTCCAAAAATGCAAAGGGTGCCAGAAGTTCAGCTTCAAGCCGCACCAGCCAGCTTCCGCACTCAAGACCATCCCCTTTGCCTGGCCTTTCGCAGTTTGGGGTCTAGACATGGTGGGACCATTCAAGACAGCACGAGGTGGATTAACTCACTTACTTGTCGCAGTGGACAAGTTCACCAAGTGGATAGAAGCGAAGCCAATCAAGAAGCTAAATGGTCCAACTGCTGTGACTTTCATCGCCGATATCACAATTCGGTACGGCATACCACACAGCATCATCACCGACAACGGCACAAATTTCGCCAAAGGCGCCTTGGCCCATTTCTGCGCAACACAGGGCATCCAACTGGACCTAGCATCCGCCGCCCATCCACAGTCAAACGGCCAGGTGGAGCGAGCAAACGGCCTCATCCTGTCCGGCATCAAGCCCCGACTGATCGAGCCTCTGGAGCGCTCGGCTGGCTGCTGGCTCGATGAGCTACCAGCCGTCCTCTGGAGTCTGCGCACGACTCCAAACAAGTCAACCGGCTTCACGCCTTTCTTCCTCGTCTATGGTGCCGAAGTCGTCATCCCAACGGACATAGAGTTCGATTCCCCACGAGTCACCATGTACACCAAGGAGGAAGCAGAAGAAGCATGACAAGACGGCATCGACCTGCTGGAAGAGGGCCGGCTATTGGCACTCAGCCGGTCCAGCATCTACCAGCAGAGCCTGCGCCGATACCACAACAGGAAGGTCAGGCCAAGATCTTTCCAAGAAGGTGACCTTGTAGTCCGGCTGATCCAGCGAACAGCCGGCCAGCACAAGCTGTCGGCGCCTTGGGAAGGCCCTTTCATCATCAGCAAAGTACTGGGCAACGACTCCTACTACCTGATTGACGCTCAGAAGCCCCACGCACGCAAGAGGGACGACTCCAGCAAGGAGACAGAGCAGCCATGGAATGCAAATCTCCTCCGAAGATTTTTCAGTTGATGCAGTATGTACCATGCTACCTTTTGTATTAAAGTACCAAGACTTCGGGCCCCCCGAGATGAGCTCGGGGACTGCCCTCTTTTGTCTGTATGATAAAAATTATGCCTACAAGTATGTTACTCTTTGTCAAGACGCTTGGCACCGGGCTTGACAAGTCGGCCCGGGGACTTGCTGCCTTGCACTATGAAATGTTTCCTGCAGCCGGACAAGTAGTGTGTAACACCTAAACCGTCTTCTGTCAGAAGCCGCAGGTCGCAGAGTGACTGTACAGTGGGCAGAGCTAAGGTAGAATGGGCGTTCGCATGAAAAATGGTTAAGGACTCAAAGTATAAAACATAGCTCAAGATGGCTTCCAGCCTTTTTTCGCAAACCGACTCTCGAATAGTCGGATTGCCGCCTTCTATTCAACATGCTCAAAAACTCTTAAAAATGGCTAAGTACTTGTTTTCCCAAAGTAGCCAAGCACTTGATCCAGCGACAGTCCGTAGAGCGGCTGTCCGATTGGCAAGGCAGGCAACTAAGAGAAAGAGGCAAAGGAAAAAAAGCCAAAAGAGCAATGAGCAAGAAAAGATAGAACTCGGATAAATATATTTACGTAACATAGGCCCTTGGCCGAATTTTCGAGCAGAGGTTCAAAATACACCCCGCGGGTGGAATTGTGCGAATTAACAAGTTCTTCAAAGACTACTGAAGCAGATAAAATAAAGATAAAGCGGCAGCTTAGGAAGCAACATACGGATTCGGAGGGTCGGAGGAGGCGGCAGCGTCAGGCGTCGGGGCGGCCGGCTGGCTAGTCTCGGCTTGATCGCCTTCGGTGGCTGTCGGGTCGGTCGCACGCGGCTCATTGCTGGAGGCGCGGTTGAGCTGAGGCTGGCCGTCTGCTCCGTCTTCTGGTGCCTCCGTCCTCCGCCTCGCCTTCCTCCTCGACGCTGGAGCCAATCACCTCCGCCGAGTCCTCGCCGTAGTCTGGGTTCATTCCAAACCACTCTGGCGGTGCCTCCTCGCCGTCTTCAGACCGCTCGGGGACGAAGATGCTGGTGTCGGTGTACTCGGTGATCACCATGGCATGCTTGACGAGGGCGTCTTCCGCAGCTGCCAGCTCCGGCTGGGCCTCTGACCGAAGCGTGGCCAGCCGGTCTAGATCCAGCCCCGGATACCATGCCTTGACGAACTCCAAGGCCCGGTGCGCTCCAGCTCGGGCCGAAGAGCCCTTCCAGGCCTCAAGACGACCAACCGCGACCTCTAGCCTGTCGGCCGTCAGGCTGGGGGTGCGCGGAGCCTGCATGTCCGGCCACAGGGCGGCAATCACCTGGGCACCAACACACTGAAGCCGGCGCAGCATCCGGTGAGCCGGCCGAAGGCGAGCCTCAATGCTCAGGATGTGCTCGTCAAGAGTTCAGGGGGCGTCGGCG
The DNA here is from genome assembly GCF_002162155.2 of Triticum dicoccoides. Lineage (NCBI taxonomy): Eukaryota > Viridiplantae > Streptophyta > Magnoliopsida > Poales > Poaceae > Triticum > Triticum dicoccoides. The sequence goes on along the minus strand of NC_041388.1, from coordinate 660,002,828 downwards.
GCAATCTTTGCGCCCTCTGCCCTCCGACCTTCTCGGTCAGCCTCGATGGCTTGGATGGTGGCCTGCGAATGCCCAGGAAAGAAGTCTGCAAAGATAGGAAGAAACAAAGAAGCAAGTCAAAAACCAGGAGTCGGCATGACTTAAATCGGCAGCTCGAAGAAAGAAAGTAAAGAAACTCACCATCAACAATGTCTTCAATCTCATGGAAGCCGGAGGCCAGCATCGCCTCCTTGTTAGACCAGGAGGAGCGCTCGCTCGCGAACTCGGCCAGGAGGGCGGTTTCCGTCTCCTCCGCCTTCCTCTGCGTCTTCACAAGCAGCTCCTTCTGCTCTGCCAATTGAGAGGCCAGCAGATCGCGTTCTGTGGAGAGCTTGCTGCACTCCTCCTCTTTGGCGCGCAAAGCGGAGTTGGCGTCGCTCAGCTGCTGTTGAAGAGCAGCGTTGGCTCCTGAAAAGAAGGAAGAAAGAAGGCGTTAAGTCATCAACAAAGAAGATCGCCGGGGAGATCCGGCCCGACTGCTCAGTAGTCGGCCCGAATCTCGGGGACTACAGCCCGTGGGTGTGCCAGCGCGCCCCCGCAAAGAACGAAAAGGACTTACTCCGGCTCTCCGACAAATCGGCGGTCCGCTTGCCTAGCTCTTCAATGTTACGGTTGAAGGCAGTGACACGGACGTTGTGGTAATCCTGCGTCAAGCATTTCAGACAAAAAATTAATACCCAGAATTCATCAATTGGAGTTTCGGGCCACCTTCTCAGCAGCCAGCCTGAAACTCGGGGACTACACCCAGTGGGTGCGCTGGCGCGCCGCCACAGAGAGGAACAAGAAAACAAAGACCAAAGGAAAAAACATACCCGAACGGCTGCCCGCGACGCCAGGAACGCCTTGGTGCAACTTTGGAGAGTGTCGCCCTCAGCGCGAAGCTTCGCCTGGACGTCTAGGAGCATCTGGTTCAGCGGCCCGGTACCGCCTCCTCGCACCCACCCAATGGGTGCGGCGCTTGTCGCTTCGGCGTCTGGGATCGCTGAGCTGGCGGTGCCGGCTTCCAGGGGGCGGGGTGCTGAAGTCGCCATCTCCAGACGGCGGCGCGTTGGCAAGCCGACTTGGAGGAGCAGCCTCGCCACGGCCTCGTCTTCGGTCGGCGGCGTCGGAGGATCCACTGGCTGCTCGCCTTGCGCGCTCGCAGACGGCGGCGGAGGCGGCGGCGGAACAATCACGTCCGCAGTAGAGGGGTCGCCGCCTTCCCTCTCCACGACGGGGTTCTCACCGCCGGCTTCCCCAGTCTGCCCCGTGAACTCCGGAGGCGGCGGCGCAGAGTTCAACGGGGTGACGAACACCGCCGATTGGCAGCGTGCGGCTTCGTCAGCCTGCCGCTTCGTCGCGGCGGCAGCTTCGGCCTCCGCCAGTTTTTTCTTGGCAGAGGGCTCCACCCTGTCGGCCTCCGCCTTCTCCAGGCGAACGGCCTCTTCCTCATTGCGCTTCTCCTGCGCATTCCGCTCCGTCGCCTCCCGGAGGTCAGCAGCGGGGTCAATCCGCCGAGTGGTGGCGGACGTCTTCGCTCACCCCATGACGGAGGGGCGGTGACCCTCTCAAGAGTGAGGGGAGCCCTGAAGCAAGGGGAGCAAGCAAAGACTCAGACAAAGCCACAAAGAAAGAATAAAGCATTGAGACAGAATACTCACGCGGAGACCAATGGTGGCTTCTTCACTTCCTTACGGAAGCGGATGGCCTTCGCGGCCGCCTCGTCCCGCCGGGTCGCCGCAGCCGAACCCTTGGGTTTCCTCGGCCGACTGCCGAACAAGGTCGGCACGGCCCTGTGCTTCTTCCCGCCGCCTGGAGCACCCGGCGCGGCAGAAGAGCCCGCTCCAGGCTGGCTGGCTCCGGGCCGATGGCGGGGGGTGACTTCCCCCTCGGCGTCGTCGTCAGGCCAGTCGGCGAAAGTGGCCGAAGGCCTGAAGTCACCAGCTGTTCCTCCTCCTCCCTCGGCGTCGTCCTCCAGAGCCGCCGCCCCCAGATCGGGGTCGTCGACGTCGCTCTCCGCCCGGTTGGTGAGAAACTCACGGGCCGGCCCCGAGGTGCCGGCTGGCGGGTGGAGGGGATTCTGACCAAAGCCGACTGGTCAAAACAAACTCGGCGAGAGAGAAGACAATCCGAAGAGAGAAAGGACAGGCAACTCACCACGGGCGGAGGGTTGGCGTGGGAGTACGGCTCCTTGCCGAACCGCCAATCCTCCAGGAGCTTGCTATCCGAGAGGTAGTTCACCATGAAGGCCACCTCTTCGTGAGGCATGTCCTTGGTGCACATCTGACTCGGGTCGCGGTGCCCGCTCATCTGGCATATCATGTGGGGCGGCCTTGGAGTGGGAGAACTCGGCGCGCCACGAAGGCGGCCAGCAGGTCTGGACTAGTCAAACCCTCCGACTGCGTCAGCACTCGGAGTCGCGCGATGGCGCCGGCTCCCGCAGGCGTCAGCGACTTGGCCCGGTACGACCAGTTGGGCAGTCGCCCAGCCGGCGGGCCGGCTTCGAAAGCCGGCAGGTTGACCCAGTCCCCCCTCGCGGAAACGCTCCTGACGTAAAAGTAGGATCTCTGCCACATCTTCACCGACTTTATCAGTGAGATGAAGGGGAAGGGATTGTTGGCCCCCGACCTCCGCACGGCGATGAAAGCACCGAACTGAGCCGGCACGCCCGCGGCCTGGGTGCCGAGCTTGGAGAAGAAGAACTCCCCCCAGAGCTCGAGGGTGGGGAGGACTCCGAGGAAGCCTTCGCACAAGGCCACGAAGGCGGACAGCAGCACCACTGTGTTGGGGGTGAGGTGGTGCGGCTGGAGGTCATAGAACTCTAGGAAAGATCGGAAGAAACTGCTCACCGGCAGCCCCAACCCACACAAGTAGTGCGAGCGGAAGATGACCCACTCGCCCTCCTGCGGCGCGGGGGAAATATCCCCCTTCGGCGCAAGGCGCACCCGCACGTGATCCTCGCCGGGAAGCCGACGAGTCCAGCGAAGGAACTCGATGTGGTCATCGTGAACTTCAGAACCGTCCCAAGTGCCGGAGTGCACCGGGGGAGGCGCGGCGGCGGAGGAAGAACTCATCGCGAGCTGATCGCCGCGACGTTCACCGGAGCTTGGGAGCGTGGCGGAGCGAATAAGAAGAAGAAGGAGGAGAGCGAGGAGCAGTGAGAAGGAAGAAAGCGAGGAGTGGTGGGAAGGAGGGGCGCGCGTGCCCCCCTCTTCCCCCTACTTATAGCCCCGTGGGCTGCGAAGCCGAGGGGGCGGACATGGGGATTTACTGCGCGCAGTGACTCCACGGGAATCCCAACCGTCCGCCGGGGCCGTAGTGGATCCGCTCGGGCGCCATGGCACGGTAGTGGAGGGCCCCGCCTATGGGCCTGTCCCGTCGCACACGTAGGCTGGCAGGACAGCCCAGCCACGTGTCATCGCATGACAGGCCTAGAACGGGCGGCGGCCTGGAGGCTTAGCCAGCACGCTACTTGGATCCCGCGGCGACGTTCGAAATATTGTGCGAGTCGGAATCAAGTGAGTCCGAATTGAGAAAATCCGACTCCTTCTAGTCGGCCCGACAGAAGTCAATCAAAGACCATGTGTTGAGCACCCGGAAAGAGAAACTGCTGAGGCTTCTCGATCGATCGTCCGCGGCGCCTCACCAGCTTCGGGGACTACTGTCGGAGTAATGGGCCACAGGTAGGCCAACCCGAGCCCCAGAACCTTTCAAGACATCGGGGCAGGCTGCGCCCCTCAAGACCCCAAGACGGAGAGCCGCCTTCAAGAAGTCCACGACAAGACGGCCGATTGACCACTCGCGGCCGAGTCCCAGGGACGACCGCAGGGTAAGACGACACCTGACTGGCGACTTCCGGAGAAGCCGGCTTTGGGTAGTCGTCCTGTGATTCCAACAAACCCCGTGACCTCGTCAAGGGGGGACGGGGCAGGGGAGTGGCTACAGTGAAGCCCACTCCCGCCCCTTACCAAGGGCGGGCATGGCCACAGCACGCCGTACCCCGGAAGATCTCTGTGCGGCGTGGCACTATTGCTGTGTCGGCCCTGACATCAGCATCGCAGGACCGAATCCTGCACCCATGACGGCTTGTCTGTATGGCTCAGAGGCGGCGGGTCCCACCAGACAGTGAGACCCCAAGAGACGGCAAGAGGACCACTAGTCGGACCCGTCGGAAGTCAGCCTGGGGGAGTCGGCCGAGCCCTCCCCCGGGGCCCACGCACCATTAATCAAGATGTGATGGAGAGTGGCAATAGTGATCGCCCGCCAGGCGGCGGGGCTGTTGCCACGACCCCATGATCAAGCCCGCGTCATCAGAAGCACGGCTACAGTAATCAGCAGCCGGCAAGACCAGCCCGTGGCGAACGCAGCCTGTCGGCTCCGTACCAGGCCAGTCAGCGGGGCCCACCCACCGGCGGGCCCCAGCGGTCGGCAGAGAAGACGGAGGCCGGAGGCGCTGACGGCTGGGCCCGCGTCCAGCCGGATTACCATTGTACCCTTGGGGGGTAGGCCTATATAAACCCCCCAGGGCACCCATGCAAAGGGTTGGAACCCATTAGCTCTTGACCAGATCATATAGAAGGGAGAGAGCTAGCCTTGCCCTCTCCTACCTCCTAGAAATAGCTCAAGGAGCAACCGTGAGAACACCATGCCATAGTGATCATGCGGAGACCCCGCATAGCAGCAGTAGGGGTATTATCTCCTCGGAGAGCCCTGAAGCTGGGTAAGATTCGTCGGCGTGCATGTCTTCGCCTCATCCCATTTCCAGGCACCGGCGATGTTCTACTCGTCCCCACCATGATAAGCCATCCGTTGGCATATGCCGCACCAAACCCCCGACACGGGTACTCTACGAGCCGACCCGACTTTGGTCACCACATATATCATGTATTATGTATATAGGTATATACCCGTGATCACCTCCCAAGTGATCACAGCTGGATAGTATAGCATGGCAGACGAACAAGAATGTAGGGCTACTGATGGAATACTAGCATCCTATACTAAGCATTTAGGATTGCAGGTAAAGGTAACAACAGTAGTAGCAAAGACAGGCTATGCATCAGGATAGGATTAACGGAAAGCAGTAACATGCTACACTACTCTACTGCAAGCAATAGAGAGAAGAATAGGCAATATCTGGTGATCAAGGGGGGGCTTTCCTGGTTGCTCTGGCAAGAAGGAGGGGTCATCTTCAATGTAGTCAAACACACGGACATCGACTGTAGTCTCGGAGTTTACCGGAAAGAAGTAACGGAGGGGGAACACAATAAATAACAGAGCAATCAAATGTAGCACAAAGAAAGACGCGACAATACGTTGTGCTAGGGGTGACCTAACATAGGGATAGGTGCACTACTAGGAAAAGGCCTACTAGTGGCGCACCTGTTTTGCCTACTAATGGCGCACCACAGGTGCACCACTAGCATCACGCCATTAGTATTTTTTACTAATGGCGCACCACGGGTGCGCCATTAGTATCTGGTATACTAATGGCGCACCACGCAGTGCGCCATTAGTATGTCCCATGGTGCGCCATTAGTATGCCTCCCAGGGGCCATATATACCCATGTGCTCTGGCTTACTAATGGCGCACTAGTTGATGATGCGCCACTAGTGCGCTCTGGCTTACTAATGGCGCAATAGTTGGTGGTGCGCCACTAGTATGAATATTAGGGATTTTTTTCTTTTCTGATATTTGCACAGGTTACATAATATATTACTGGAGAGAATATAGACAGCACCACACAGCAAAAGCAGATTCATCGAATACAATGGAAGATTAGTCTCCGAATACAATTCATCATATTAGTCTCCGAATTCAAAAGACCGAACAAAGATAGAATATTACAAGTCTCGAGACCGCGAGTAGCGAGTTTTTCTTCACATTACAAGTCGATATCGATCATCTAAACTACCATCACATAGAAGAGAGCTGCGGTCATCACGATGAGCATCATCGTGATGAAACTGGTCTTCATCCGGTTCCTCCTCCGCTCCCTCCTCTCTCCCGCTAGATAGCGCGCGTATCTAGATTCCGCCTCCGCCTTAGTGGTGTACCCTTTGTAACTGTTACCGCTGAAACGGTGAACCTGTCTCCGACACTCCTCCCAGTCGTCGTAGACTCCGGGAACCTTACCCTTGTACACGACATACGATGGCATCTCTATGCACTAACCAAACAAAATGTTAGTAGCAATTCACAAACAATACATAAGCAATATATAAGTATGCAACAAAAGGATCGGAAGAGAAAAGCAAGACATTAATAGCACGATTCATGGTCCTACTAATAAATAGCATCGATTACATCTAAGTTGAACAACTGTCCAAACCAAAGAGACATACAAGTTCGTTAAAGTTTAATTACAACATGAGCTAATCGATATTTCAGAACTACACATAGCATCACTACTTTCGACTCGACTCAGGGACCGGAGCATGGATGAAGCCACCGTCTCTCGTGATGGTCATGAAATCGCGGGTGTTGTCAGCCTGCATTTGTAGCGTCTATCTCAATGTTGGACGGTTGATGTCTGAGGTAGAACTGCCCCGTGGTACGAAGGACATCTTGATGGATGATTTCTGCAAACTTCGACTGGATGCGAAAGAATTCTTGTCTGATGTTCGCTTCCTAGATTGCCGACAATCTTGCGGCGCAATCTTTGAGATTATTTGGTAGCAGAAGGTGATTATGGTCCCGTACGATCGCCCGCATGTGATGGAGGGCGTAGTAGGCATCCTTATGACCGCCAGGCGGCTGCTTGACGCAGGGGAACGTTGTATTGTGGGCGAACACGTGCTTGCCATACCTACGAACTGGCCTGGTGAAGGTGCCTCCAGATCTGGCCTAGCCGGGGAGAACATCATCAAGAACTTTCTTGATATTTGTGTAGTCTTTCTTTGACTGACGATCCGAGTCGAAATACATGGCCATGGAATATTTCGGGCTTAAGAGGATGAGTGTGCAATGTGTGTCACTGCACAAAACACGGAATGTTAGAAAAAAAAGAACGATCGGAATCTAAGAAATCATATGTTATGGGGCGGTGAGGGGGTGACTTACTCAGGAAAGTAAGGCACGAGGAAGTTATCCTTATCTGGGTTTGCTAGAATGACGCCTTCGAGGTAAGCAGAACTCGTGACTTGCCGGTCCCCAGCGTTGCCCAAGATCTTGGCACGCATGTAGAAGGGGTCGACTATCACGATGTCCGGGGTCTTGTCTCTAATGATCCTGTAGGATCGAAAGTATGTCTAGAGGGGGGTGATTAGACTACTTGACCAAATAAAAGCTTAACCTTTTCCCAATTTTAGTTCTTGGCAGATTTTAGCTATTTTAGGACAAGTCAAGCAATCATCACACAATTCAAGCAAGCATGCAAAGAATATATTGGCAGCGGAAAGTAAAGCATGCAACTTGCAAGAATGTAAAGGGAAGGGTTTGGAGAATTCAAATGCAATTGGAGACACGGATGTTTTTCCCGTGGTTCGGATAGGTGGTGCTATCCTACATCCACGTTGATGGAGACTTCAACCCACAAAGGGTAACGGTTGCAAGAGTCCACGGAGGGCTCCACCCACAAAGGGTAATGGTTGCGCGAGTCCACACAGGGCTCCACCCACGAAGGGTCCACGAAGAAGCAACCACCCACAAAGGGTCCACGAAGAAGCAACCTTGTCTATCCCACCATGGACATCGCCCACACAGGACTTGCCTCACTAGCGGTAGATCTTCATGAAGTAGGCGATATCCTTGCCCTTACAAACTCCTTGGTTCAACTCCACAATCTTGTCGGAGGCTCCCAAGTGACACCTAGACAATCTAGGAGACACCACTCTCCAAGAAGTAACAAATGGTGTGTAGGTAATGAAGTCCTTGCTCTTGTGCTTAAAATGATAGTCTCCCCAACACTCGACTCTCTCTCATAGGATTTGGATTTTGTGGAAAGAAGATTTGAGTGGAAAGCAACTTGGAGAGGCTAGAGATCAAGATTCATATGGTAGGAATGGAATATCTTGGTCTCAACACATGAGTAGGTGGTTCTCTCTCAGAACATATGAGTTGGAATGGTGTATGTGTTCTGATGGCTCTCTCTTCGAATGAAGAGGAGGTGGAGGGGTATATATAGCCTCCACACAAAATCCAACCGTTACACACAGCTTTCCAATATCAGTGGGACCGAATCAACAAACTCGGTCGGACCGAAAATGTAAACCTAGTGACCATTAGAGATTTTCGGTAGGACTGACATGCAACTCGGTAGGACTGATATGGTTAGGGTTTGGGCATAACGTAATCTCGGTGAGACCGATTACACAAACTCGGTGAGACCGAATTTGGTAATTAGCTAACCAGAGAGTTGGTCAGGCAAACTCGGTGGGACCGATTTGCTCTTTCGGTGAGACCGAAAAGTTACAAAGGGGAAACGCTGAATTTACATTGCAATCTCGGTGGGACCGATTCGCTCTTTCGGTGAGACCAAAAAGTTACGAAAGGGAAACAGAGAGTTTGCAATCCCATCTCGGTGAGACCGAGATCCCTATCAGTAGAACCGAATTGCTAGGGTTTGGCAGTGGATTATGACAAGTGAAACTCGGTGGCGCCGGATAGGAAGAATCAGTAGGACCGAGTTTGGCTTAGGGTTTAGGTCATATGTGGATATGGGAAAGTAGTTGAGGGTTTTGGAGCATATCACTAAGCACATGAAGCAAGAGGCTCATTAAGCAACACCTCATCCCTCCTTGATAGTATTGGCTTTTCCTAAAGACTCAATGTGATCTTGGATCACTAAAATATAAAATGAAGAGTCTTGAGCTTTTGAGCTTGAGCCAATCCTTTGTCCTTAGCATTTTGAGGGTTCCACTTTCACATCCATGCCATTCCAATCATTGAGCTTTCCTGAAATAATCATCTTGGAATAGCATTAGCTCAATGAGCTATATGTTGTTATGAATTACCAAAACCACCTAGGGATAGTTGCACTTTCAATCTCCCCCTTTTTGGTAATTGATGACAACATATAGATCAAAGCTTCGACAAATGATAATAAGCATGAAATATATCGTCGCTTTGAGAAGTATGTGATAAGTAAGAGCTCCCCCTAAGTTTGTGCATATTTAAAATTTGCTTTGGACTGCAAATGCACAAGGAGTTAGAGTCGTGGGTTACTCTTCCATGTCACATACATCTTGGTGGAGCGCTTAAAATGATAAGAATGAAATACATGCACTCATCACCTAGAATAGTGAATGATCACATAAGATAGATAAGATAATAGCATTAAGCAAGCATTAAGTGTAGCTTATGATCAAACACATGATCATCAATGTCTCACAAGCAATGACATAGTATCTCAAGCACTCAAAAGCAAACAAGTTCGAAAAAACACCAAATAAAGCAAGAGAGAAAAAAAACAACACACTCTCTCTCTCTCTCTCGAAGCCTATGATCTATACATCTTCTCCCCCTTTGGCAACAAGTTACCAAAAAGTTCCTAGAAAATGCATAGTGCTAGATCGACGCTCAGGCTTGATCTTCTGGTGGTGGTGGAGTCCGGATCACTCCAAGGACGAAGGCTTCTGTAGATGCTGAAGTAGACGCTGGAGTTGGAGCTGAAGTAGATGCTGGAGCTGGTGGAACTGAAGCTGTAGCTGGTGCAGAAGTGGTGGCTCTTGTGTCAGCAACTGGCACGGCAGACGACCTCGGACCTCGTGGCACTCTTGCAAAGGCATGAGTGGTAGTCCTGCCTCTCCTCTCCTGCATGTCATCCTGGAGCTACTCTACTGCAGTCTGAATCTCTGTCACCTTGACATCCAAGTCATAGAACTTTTGTTCCATGATTCTCTCTAGGCTTGCCTGGTTCTGAGTTAGGGTGGTTAGTCCTTTCTCAATCCGCAGGGTGGATGCAATCAGGTAACCAAGCTGCTCTTGTTTAGTTTTCAAGAAATATTCAGATGCCTCCTCTTTGGTTGGCATCTTGGCAGCTTTCTCCTTCCTTGCCTTCTCCTTCTTTGCTTGTGCTTGGGAAGACGAGGGCTCATTCTCAGTCATGACAACTTGATTGTCCTCAAAATCTGGACGGATGGGCAGGTGTTCCTTGTCCAATAAATATATGCCCGTGCCCATCTTAGAGTTGATGAGCTCCTGAATTTGAGGTGCATATCCACAGCTCCTCTTCTGATCTGCTGCAGTCCTCTTGATAGTCTCTACTATGAGGCTCATGACCTTGAACTTCTGTGGCACATCAAATACGTGAAGCAAGTTGATTGCATGGCCTTTGATCATCTTGTGATCTCCAGACTTGGGCAATAGAGTGTGCCTCAATATCCAATTGATGGTTGGCAGCCCTGACAGAAGATAATGCACTAAGCCAAATTTGAAAGTGTCAAGAGCTTCATTTGGAATTTCCTTGTACATGTTGGACATTGAGTTATGATCCATCTTTTTCTTGGCATAAATGTCCAAGTCATCTGCTTGCTCCTCTGGGGCATTGATCAATTGAGCCCATTCAGCAACTGTAGATTGGTACCTCGTACCCTCAGACATCCAAGTTATCCTCCCATCTGGATAAAAGTGTGCCGTGGAGTAGAATTGCATGATAAGCTCCTCGTTCCACTTTGTGAGCTTCTGCCCAACAAAGTCAGCAACTCCACAAGCACTAAAGTTGTCATACACTCCAGGGTAGTGTTCCTCATTTTCTTTCATGTAGGTCCAGTCGACCCATCTCATGTCACAAACAATGGGCTTCTTATCTAGCAGCACTGTCTCATAGAAGTCCTGTTGTTCCTTGGTGTGAAATCTGTAATCCACAGTAGTCCTTCTCCTTGAAGCATACGGGTCTGCTTCTCTCCACTTCCTCAGCCCTGAATCTCTCCTGAGCTTCATGTCCTCAGCCACAGGATGAGCATCGTTGTGGTCTGGGATCTTGGGCTTGAGCTTTCTAAGAACTTGCTCTTCATCCTCTTCTTCAGCAACAGTCTCAGGCACTGGGGCCTTGTTCTTCTCAGCTGCAGGAATGCTCCTTGTATTCCTCTTTGGTTTTGGCTTGGAGGCAGCTTTGGGCTTAGATGCAGTAGCCCCTGATCTTATGGCATCACACATCAGCTTGGGTGCCTTAGGTGCTGGTGCAGCTACCTCTTCTTCCTCTTCCTCTTCCATGATGGAAGCCTTTCCAAGCACTCTGGCTACGGTCTTCTTGACCCTTTCCTTCCTCTTCTTGCCTTCAGCAACAACTAGCTCTTTGGGTGCAGGCTTCTCAGTTGAGGCTCTAGCCTTTGACATAGGCTGCCTGCCTACTGCCTTTTGATCTTTAGACCTGGCTTTGTGCCTTGAGCTGGCTCAACTCGCTTTGATGTGGCCTCTTCCTCTGCCACATAATCTTCATCTTCGGAGTCTGAAGTTCTCTTCTTCCTCTGTCTGGCGGCAGCTTTTCGCAGATTGCTTGGGGTACTTCTGCTGCCATCATCTGAAGAGCTGGAGGGACTAGTGCCCTCACTCATCTACACTTGCTGCTCTGACAAGTTCTGGCTCTCACTCTGATCAGACATGCTGCAAGCTCTGACTGCTGACCCTGTGAATAGTTTATAGATGAGGTAGAATAGATGAGCATCACAAAATGCAGAGATTTTTGCAAAAGAATGATCCAAAAATTTAGTTTTAGTTTCCCACTAAAATCATCTCGGATCTACCGATTTTTAAACTCGGTGATACCGAAGCAGTTTTGGAACCTAAACTAGTGAACTCGGTTGGACCGAGTCACAGTTCGGTGGCACCGAGACTGCTAGGATTTCACAGAGTTCCAAAATCGGTCACACCGATAAGTAATTCTCGGTCAGACCGAGTCTCACTTGTGCAATGGCATAAGCCAAATCGGTGGGACCGAGTTTTTCAACTCGGTGGGTCCGAGATGGTTTCGGCGGAAACCTAACCCTAAAATTTTTGAATCAAAGCTAATCTACGGGCGTATTGACTGGATAGGAGTGTTTCAATCATGGCAAGAATCATGATGATCACAATGTGCTGAGAATTGGATTGGAGAATAGCACAAAGATCGAGTCCATACCCTAGCTCGGCGGAGACTCGCTACGGCGGCAACGGCGGGGCAGAATTCCCGTTGATGGCGACGGAGACCAGCGACTGGAGGCGGCTGGCGGCGAGAAGACAATCCGGAGACCACGTTGGCAGAGCAGGCTATCGCGCGGGCGAAGGGGTTCGGAGAAATTTCCAAATTTTGCCCGTGACTATATATAGCCCGACCCTGTCGGTGTGACCGAGTGGAACAACTCGGTGGCACCGAGATTCATAACTGCATGCAGTTACTGAAACTCGGTGTGACCGAAATGTTCAAATCGGTTGCACCGAGATCGAAAACCTAGATTAACTTAATGATCTCGGTAGGACCGAAAGTGGGGTATCGGTCAGACCGAGAATCATAAAGAGGTTTTGGAAGTTTAAGTCTATGACGAATCGGGGACTCCGAGCGCTCCTCACACAGAGTGGTTCGAATCTGACTTGATCAAATTTTGTGATGCAGCATGAATAGAGTTTGAGACGAGAAAAGCATAGATAGATAGAGGAGGTTCTTAGGCATTCTTGTCCATCCACTTGGCAAAGGAAATAAACCCAAACGATCAAAACAACAAGTGGATGTCCTCGAATGAGTAAAATATGCAACCAGCATGCTCACACAATAAGATGGCAAATGAAATATGTGGCAAGGCATGCACAACCAATTTTAGCATCTATCAAGCAATTTGTGATGACAAGGTCATCTATATATGAGTATATTGACTTAGGAGTCAAGTGAGAACACTTGATCATAGGTCATACTCATTGTTTAAGCTCAAGTGGGGTTACCACTTTTACATAAAGCATTGTTGTGTTCACATCTTTAGAGTTGCTTTAGCTCAAGTCTTAGAGTAAACCTCCCCCTAGATGTGATATCCCCCCTTGGAGGGATGAACTAACCTTGGGTTTCGTCAATGATGACTTCATGTAGATGTTGAAGATGTGGATGCTCAATGTTGATGTAGATCACTTGGAGCTATCCATTTGAGTGAATTGCACTTTCAATACCTACATGGGTTAGTCCCACAAGGAACAAACAAGGATATCCATAGACATAGAGTGATGCACACACAAGATGATGTCCATGAAAACTTTTAGGTTACCTTGTCCCTTGTCTTACCAACAAGAGGGTTTGTGACTCCTTGAACTAGTGCAGGATGTGGAAGTTGATTGCACTTGTTCTTGCCAAAATGATGAGTGAAGTATGTTGGCGGAGTCACCCTCAAGGACTCTCTAGTTCTTCTTCTTTTGGATCCACATCATCTTGATGGGAATCCTTGGAGTTGTAGTCGTACTTGATGAAGTGGAACTTGAAATAGTCTTGGGAATCCACTTGACTAAGGTCTTAGGAGCTTCTTCAAATGCGTCAATTTCCTCTTGAAGCTTGTCCTTGCCTTTTTGCTTGTAGTCTTGTGGTGGAAGATCATCTTGAGCTTGTGTCCCCTTGAAAGAAGTATCATACTTCTCTTGTTGAGGAACAAACTTTGTCTTGGGGTATTAATCTTCTTCCCACTCAACTCCATTGGCATTGAACTTTCGTTCAAAACCAACGCCTTGATTCTTCCGGTGCATTCCTTGCTTGCGCACAATTTCCTCGAATTGCTTGCTCCCGGCAAGGCTTTTGTACACTCCTTTCTCTATAATTCCCTTCAATAAGCTATTTTCTTGCTCAAGTGTAACTTGGCTAAGAGAGTCATTAGTGGAATCAAGAGAACTACTAGAAGCAACAATATTGGATTTAGCATGATCATTGTTACTGCTAGAGGAAGAATCTTTCTTGTTCTTGTTACTAGACTTGACTTGAGGCATGTAAGTGGATAAGAGTAAACGCTTGGCAATGTAAGAAGAACTTTTCTTGCGGAGATCATCATTGATTGCTTTTAAGAACTCATGCTCTTGCTCAAGATTGAGCTTTTCAAAGCGTAATTTCTCATGAGCTCTTAAAAGTTCTCGATGATCTGTGAAGATAGTTTCATGAGCTAACTTAAGAGTGTTTAGTTCTTTAGTTAGAGCCTCAATCTTTTCCTTATCATTGTCATTCGTTTTATCTTGATTAGCATGATTAATTGACATTTCATCATAGTATTCATCACTAGAGTTGTCAATAAGCAAATCATCACCTAACAAGTCATCTTCATCACTATTGAAATCAACATACTTGGGGTGTGTTACCTTAGGACCTTTGGCCATGAAGCATCTTCCAATTCCTTCATTTGGTGAGTCAAATATGTCGTAGGAGTTGGTTGACACAAGTGCTAGACCGGCAACACCTTCATCTTGAGTATCTTCGGAGTCGGAGTGATAACTTCTCTCGGAGTGGCTGTCCGAGTCGGAGCCGGATACCCATTCACCACATGAGCTTGATGTCTTCGTCTTGTGTAGCTCCTTGATGATTTGTCCTTCCTTTCCGAATCCTTGCTTCTCCATGAGTATCTTCGTTCATAATGATCATCTCTACTCCTTCTCTCTCTTGGTGATGATTCTTTGCTTCTTCTTTTTGGAGAATCTTCTCTTCTCTTATAGGGAGCCGTACACTCATTGGAATAGTGTCCGGGTCTTCCACAACTGTAGTAGTTTCGCTCTCGACTAGAAGATCTTTTGTCATTGTAGGACCTTGACTTGAAGCTTCTATCTTTGCTTCTACTCTTGTAGAACTTGTTGAAGTTCTTCACCATTAAGCTCAATTATTCATTGAAGTCTTGTTTCTCACTTGATGATGTAGGGGCTTCACATGAGGCTTTATAGGCACCACTTGATTTGTTGTTAAGTTCCTCTTTATCCTTAAGTGACATCTCATGAGCAACAATTCTTCCAATCACCTCCGTTGGCTTGAGATCTTTGTAATTGGGCATCATTTGGATCAATGTGCACACGGTATCATATTTTCCATCCAAGGCTCTTAGAATCTTCTTGATGATGAATCTATCGGTCATCTCTTCACTTCCTAAGCCGGCAATCTCATTTGTGATGAGAGCAAGCCTAGAGTACATTTCAGCGACACCTTCACCATCCTTCATCTTGAACTTGTCAAGTTGACTTTGAAGCACATCCAACTTGGATTCCTTGACGGAGTCGGTACCTTCGTGCATATCAATCAAAGTGTCCCAAATTTCCTTCGCATTCTCAAGACGGCTGATTTTGTTGAATTCTTCGAGGCACAATCTGTTGAAGAGAATATCACAAGCTTGAGCATTGTATTGCAACATCTTCAACTCATCCGCGGTAGCTTCACGGTTTGGTTCTCTCCCATCAAAGAAGTCACCTTGCAAACCAACACACACAATAGCCCAAATGGCGGGGTTATGTCCAAGAATATGCATTTTCATTTTATGCTTCCAACTAGCAAAATTAGTACCATCAAAGTAGGGACCTCTACGGTGATAATTTCCCTCGCTAGACGCCATACTCTCCTAGGTTGTGAAACCAAGGCTATGACCACCAAAAGCTACGGAGATCAAAGCAAATGGAGACCAAAGCTCTGATACCACTTCTAGGATCGAAAGTATGTCTAGAGGGGGGTGATTAGACTACTTGACCAAATAAAACCTTAACCTTTTCCCAATTTTAGTTCTTGGCAGATTTTAGCTATTTTAGGACAAGTCAAGCAATCATCACACAATTCAAGCAAGCATGCAAAGAGTATATTGGCAGCGGAAAGTAAAGCATGCAACTTGCAAGAATGTAAAGGGAAGGGTTTGGAGAATTCAAACGCAATTGGAGACATGGATGTTTTTCCCGTGGTTCGGATAGGTGGTGCTATCCTACATCCACGTTGATGGAGACTTCAACCCACAAAGGGTAACGGTTGCGAGAGTCCACGGAGGGCTCCACCCACAAAGGGTAACGGTTGCACGAGTCCACACAGGGCTCCACCCACGAAGGGTCCACGAAGAAGCAACCACCCACAAAGGGTCCACAAAGAAGCAACCTTGTCTATCCCACCATGGCCATCGCCCACACAGGACTTGCCTCACTAGCGGTAGATCTTCACGAAGTAGGCGATCTCCTTGCCCTTACAAACTCCTTGGTTCAACTCCACAATCTTGTTGGAGGCTCCCAAGTGACACCTAGCCAATCTAGGAGACACCACTCTCCAAGAAGTAACAAATGGTGTGTAGGTAATGAACTCCTTGCTCTTGTGCTTCAAATGATAGTCTCCCCAACACTCAACTCTCTCTCATAGGATTAGAATTTTGTGGAAAGAAGATTTGAGTGGAAAGCAACTTGGAGAGGCTAGAGATCAAGATTCATATGGTAGGAATGGAATATCTTGGTCTCAACACATGAGTAGGTGGTTCTCTCTCAGAACATATGAGTTGGAATGGTGTATGTGTTCTGATGTCTCTCTCTTCGAATGAAGAGGAGGTGGAGGGGTATATATAGCCTCCACACAAAATCCAACCATTACACACAGTTTTCCAATCTCGGTGGGACCGAATCAACAAACTCGGTCGGACCGAAAATGTAAACCTAGTGACCGTTAGAGATTTTCGGTAGGACTGACATGCAACTCGGTAGGACCGATATGGTTAGGGTTTGGGCATAACGTAATCTCGGTGAGACCGATTACACAAACTCGGTGAGACCGAATTTGGTAATTAGCTAACCAGAGAGTTGGTCAGGCAAACTCGGTGGGAACGATTTGCTCTTTCGGTGAGACCGAAAAGTTACAAAGGGGAAACACTGAATTTACATTGCAATCTCGGTGGGACCGATTCGCTCTTTCGGTGAGACCGAAAAGTTACGAAAGGGAAACAGAGAGTTTGCAATCCCATCTCGGTGAGACCGAGATCCCTATCGGTAGAACCGAATTTCTAGGGTTTGGCAGTGGCTTATGACAAGTGAAACTCGGTGGCGCCGGATAGGAAGAATCGGTAGGACCGAGTTTGGCTTAGGGTTTAGGTCATATGTGGATATGGGAAAGTAGTTGAGAGTTTTGGAGCATATCACTAAGCACATGAAGCAAGAGGCTCATTAAGCAACACCTCATCCCTCCTTGATAGTATTGGCTTTTCCTAAAGACTCAATGTGATCTTGGATCACTAAAATACAAAATGAAGAGTCTTGAGCTTTTGAGCTTGAGCCAATCCTTTGTCCTTAGCATTTTGAGGGTTCCACTTTCACATCCATGCCATGCCAATCATTGAGCTTTCCTGAAATAATCATCTTGGAATAGCATTAGCTCAATGAGCTATATGTTGTTATGAATTACCAAAACCACCTAGGGATAGTTGCACTTTCAGATCCGCATCTCCATACTCAGCGAAAATAGCCGAACGAAGGTGTAGTGCAGCGATGAAGGTTAAACATAGCGAAGATGTCATCAAACCGCAGGACGATCGTACCCCCGATGGCGTTATCCACAAAGCCCTTGCCCTCTAGCACCTTGGCCACGAAAACCGGGTATGCCACATCATTCTCGGAGAGACGCCGCTTCTCCAAAGAAAGAACACTGTCATGCAGACTCCGCATAGCATCGGTTGCAACATTGAGCAGATTAGTCGGTAGCATCGGCATACCCGCCACATGCACCCTCCTCGAGATATCCTTAGGTGAAGGTGGACCGTTCTGAGCACGGATCGTACTCGGTGTCGGCTGGCTGACACCCTTGTTACTCTTTCTTTTCCGTCCCTTTTTCTTCTGCTATAATGGGATCGAGTTCTGCTCACAGACCGCCTTCTTGAGTGTGTTGGGGCTGATAATATTTGGCACCTCGGCTATCTGAGGCTCGATGAAGGCGGCAGCTGGAGGCGTCTCCTGAGAACTGAACGCCAGACGACGCCTGTTGCAATTTGGTTTCTCCGTGGTACCAGCATCATCGCGGTCGTCTTTTTCAGGGTTGGGTTCTTGAGAAGGAGGCCCGAAGATTTTGTCACCGTACCCATGTTTGGCAAAGTACTTATTGACGTTGGTAAATGTACCGTCGTTGTTGTCGTTGTCGTCCGGATCCTGTGCCATATGCATGTTCGGATCATGTGCCATAGTGATGTCCTGCATGTCCGGTAGCGTTGCGGCGCTCTTGCCATGGCTTGGCGCCGGCACGACTGGCGGTGTTGTCTGTCGGGTGGTGTCCCTCGCCCCCAAACGAATCTGGCTCTTCGGCCAAAGCAGGGGCCAGCTTACGCAGGCGCTGAGGGTCATCACATCATCTTCGTCGGCCCCAGCAGGTCGAATCGGAGGTAACAACTCATCGCAGCCTGGCAGCACCCAAACCAGTTCAACCCTATACACGGTGGGTGGCATCGGATTACCATGGAACACGGGGTTGCCCGGTTGAACGATTCTGCCCTTGGCGACATCGATCAACTTGCCACCCACGAAGTGCAGGAGAGTGCATGGAACGTCGGCGGCACCCTGCGAAAACATGTAGGGCGTCAGGGATGCCCAGTCAAAGGCAAGGAGATGAAGTCATCGGCCAGAGGCTTAATTAGTTACCGTGATGGCGTCGAGCTCGGCTAATGTAGAGGAACCGCCAACGGCGGGCATGCAACTGACGGAGGGGCCGCTTGCTGCCGAGGTGCCGGCCGGCGTACACCTGGGTGCATTAAGCTCCAATGCCCGTGCCGCGTCAGAGACACCAATACCGCTTCCGCCGGAGACACCAATGGTGCCGCCTACGCGTTGTGCGAGTTGCTGGCCGTGAAGCTGGGAACCAGGGGTGGCCCCTGTTGGCCGCCCGCAATCCACGTCGTGAGCCCCTGAATCAAGGTAGGCACAATGGCGGTGAGCGTCGATCCCAATTGTTGTTGCACTTGCTCTTGGACAATCTCCGAAATCCGCGCCACTTGTGCCTTGAGTTCTTGAACCTCGCGCGACTGGCTTTCCGAGCTGGTCTTTCTCTCCTCTCGCCCACCAGCGTTATAGTATGATGACCATTTTGTGGACAAACCTTTGCCGGCCACACGACCAGCTGACGACGGCTTACTGAGCTTATCCTTGTTTTTCATTACATTCAACACCCTATTTAGAGTGATGTCCTAAGGGGTGCTCTGAGACGAGCCCGCGCTACTGCATTTAGTCTCCTGCGGAAGGAATGTGAACCATTTAGAAATTTGGCTTCATTAATTAGAATGCAACCATATGGAGCTAATTCACTACAGGAAACAGGTAATTTGCCGTCTGTGGATTACAGACGGCAAAGACGTAAATCCATACGGCAAAGAGTTTGCCGTCAGGAAGTAGATGGTAAAGTCAGACGGCAAAGATAAATCGGCAAAGAATACTTTGTCGTCTGCTATTTTTTTATGTATGACGGCAAAGACTTTGCCGTAAGCCAATTGTATTTGCCGTCAGCGAGGCTAGCCAGACGGCAAAAATTGCGACCTAACAGACCCGCAGCCCCGAAGGACGGTGTCAGTGTTTTGCCGTCAGCCAGACTACTTATTTGCCATCAGGCAGAAACAACACAGACGGCAAAGCATTTTTATTATTAAAAACACCAGACCAACAGTCTTGTCCACCGCACGTCCAGAGCATCTTCTGCAGAGCTCGCCGGGGAAAAGATGCTTGCCGCCCGCACGCATAGAGTAGAGGCCACACGCGCCCAATAGCTAAGCCGCTCACCATGCGGAACTCGGCGGAGTAGAGCTATTGGCTGCGCCCGACCTCACCGGAGAAAAGCGCCGCTGCCGAAGGGAGGCCCCGCGACGGAGGGAGAGGAGGAGCCCGCGCTAGATGGAGGCCACGCCGGAGTGAGGAGGCTCAGGAAGAAGGACGCCACGTTGCTTGCTGGAGTGAGGAGGCACCGGAGGGAGAAGGCCGCTCCGCGCCGCCCGCGCTGCTCGCCGGAGTGAGGAGGCCGCGCTGCGCACCGGCACACACTGTGCCGCCCGCGCTACTCGCTGGTGTGAGGAGGCGTCAGAGGGAGGAGGCCGCGCCGCCCACGCTTCTCGCCGGAGTGAGGAAGCCGCGTTGCTCGCCGCCCGTGCCGCGCTGCTCACCGGAGTGAGGAGGCGCCGGAAGGAGGAGGCACCGGAGGGAGAAGGTCGTGTCGTGCAGCCCGCGCTGCTCGCCGGAGTGAGGAGGCCGCGCTGCGCACCGGCATGCGCCGTGCCGCCCGCGCTGCTCGCTGGTGTGACGAGGCGCCAGAGGAAGGAGGTCGTGCCGCCCACGCTGCTCGCCGGAGTGAGTGTAGAAGGACAAGATATGGGCTATGCAATCTCGATGTATTGATCGGTGCACCAGGCACGTATATATAAGTACATAGGTGGGCCACAACCTCAACTATACAGAGGAAACAGGAGGTGGGCCCTAAACACAAATTTACACGTACATAATATACTCAACACGCCCCCCCCCCTGGCAGTCGAAGCGGCGCCAGTGACGCAAAGACTGGAACGAAACTCCTCGAAGGTAGAAGTCGGCAGTCCCTTCGTCATCACATCGGCGAACTGTTGCGCAGTCGGCAAATGGAGAACCCGAATGCATCCAAGAGCCACCTGCTCATGCACAACATGAATGTCCAACTCAATGTGTTTAGTCCGGCGATGATGAACGGGGTTGGCGGAGAGGTACACCGCAGAAACGTTGTCACAGTAGACAACCGTAGCCTGGGAGACATCGTGATGCAGCTCCTGAAGTAACTGTCGTAGCCAGGTGCACTCAGCAACAGCGTTGGCCACGGCTCGGTACTCAGCCTCCACGCTAGAGCGCGAAACCGTGGGTTGTCGCTTGGACGACCACGAGACGAGTGAAGGATCGAGGTAGACACAGTAGCCAGAGGTGGACCGACGAGTATCTGGGCAACCAGCCCAGTCTGCATCAGAGTAGGCCATCATCTCCAGAGAAGTGGACACCGTGAGTGTCAGCCCAAGGGGCGTGCATGTGGAGACACACCTGCTGAACAACATACTGAAGATCCGGTCTGGTGAGAGTCAAGTACTGAAGAGCACCAACAATAGACCGGTAGAAAGGAGCATCCGACACTGGCGAACCCTCAAGAGCAGAAACCTTGGCCTTCATGTCAACAGGAGTAGCAACAGGGTGACAGTTGAGCATGCCAGCACGCTCAAGAAGCTCGTGTGCATACTTCTGTTGATGAAGAAAGAAACCGTCCGGGCGCCGAACGGCCTCAATGCCAAGGAAATAATGTAGAGCACCCAAGTCCTTGATGGAAAACTCGTCACGCAGACGGAGAGTAATCTGCTAAAGAAGAGCTGCGAAGGAGGCCGTCAGGATGATGTCATCGACATAAAGGAGCAAATATGCAGTCGTGTCACCGTGGTGATAGACAAACAATGAGGCGTCCGAGCGAGTGACGCTGAAGCCCAGTGTCTGAAGAAACCCAGCGATCTGCTGGTACCAGGCGCGGGGTGCCTGCTTGAGCCCGTAGAGAGAGTGGGACAGCAGACACACATGGCCAGGAAGGGAGGCGTCGACGAAACCGGTGGGTTGCCCACAATACACCTGCTCCTCAAGATGGTCGTGGAGAAAGGCGTTGGAGACATCCATCTGGTGAACAGGCCAGCCTTGGGACACTGAGAGCTGGAGGACAGTGCGGATCATGCCCGGTTTGACAACAGGGGCAAACGTCTCAGTGAAGTCCACTCCAGCGCGCTGGCGGAAACCACGAACCACCCGGCGAGCCTTGTAGTGCTCAAGAGTACCATCCGAGCGGGTCTTATGGCGAAAGACCCACTTGCCGGTGATGACGTTGGCGCGAGGAGGCCGGGGAACTAGTGTCCAGGTATGGTTCCGCTGAAGAGCATCGAACTCTTCCTGCATCGCCGCAAGCTAGTGAGGATCATGGAGGGCTGCGCCAGCGGACGCGGGAAGAGGAGACGGCTCCACGGTGGAGGTGGTGAGGGCATACTCATCGCTCGAGTATCGGAGGCTCGGACGATGAACACCGGTACGAGCCCGTGTAACAGGGCCAGGGGCGCCGTCGGAGCCACCGGCGAGGCGGCCGGCAAGGGGGCCGGCGAGGCAGCCGGCGTCGAGGCGGCCGAAGGGGCGGCCGAGCCAGCAGCACCGATCCTGCGGCGCCCGAGTCGGGGGCGGCGGGTGAAGGGGGGCACCAGTCACGCCGTCAGGTTCGGCCGAGGAGGCCGAGTGTGCGGGCGCCGGCGTGAGGGCGCAAGGACCACCAAAGCCCGGAGGCGGTCCACGGGCCGAACGGGGCCGTCCACCTGACGAAGTCACCGAAGAGCCGCAGGTGGCCGGCGGTGACGAGGCGACAAGGGGTACCTGCTGCTGAAATGGAAACACCATCTCATCAAAGTAAACGTGTCGGGAGGTGAAAACACGATGGGAGACAGGATCATAGCAGCGGTAGCCCTTAGTGTTAGGTGGGTAGCCGAGAAAGATGCAGGCGATGGAGCGGGGTGCAAGCTTATGAGGCGCAGTAGCAGCGATGCTAGGGTAGCACAGGCAGCGGAAGATGCGAAGCCCATCATAAGAGGGTGGTGCACCGAAGAGAAGGTGATGAGGTGTAAAGTTCCCGCGAGTACGACATGGACGGATGTTGATGAGGAGGGAAGTGGTGGCGAGAGCGTTAGGCCAAAAGCACGGAGGCACATTGGCATGAAAGAGTAGAGTCTGAACGCAGTCATTGAGAGTGCGAAGGTAACGCTCAGCGCGACCATTCTGTTGCGAGGTGTATGGGCAAGTCAGACGAAAAGTCGTGCCATGTGTGGTGAGGAGAGTACGAACAGCGAGGTTGTCGAACTCCTTCCCGTTGTCTGTCTGCAACGCGAGAATGGGACGACCAAACTGCGTGAGAACATAGGAGTAGAATGCGGCGAGAGTGGATATGACATCCGACTTGCGGCGCAACGGGATGGTCCACACATAATGCGAGAAATCATCAAGTATGACAAGATAATAAAGAAAGCCCGTATTACTGGCGACAGCAGAGGTCCAAACATCACTATGAATTAACTCAAACGGGTACGATGCAACATAAGAAGAAGCCCTAAACGGGAGACGAGCATGTTTGCCGAGGCGACATGCATGACACGAGTGATCCTCGTTCTTATTACACGTGAAAGAAAAACCCCGAAGTATGTGGCGAAGGGTGGCAGGATTAGGATGACCAAAGCGAGCATGCCAAAGATCCACTCCGGTGGCGAGAGCGACAAGGGCGGCGGAAGTGGTGGAGGTGGCGGAGTGAACCAGGTAGAGCTCATCAGGGCTATCACATCAGTGGAGCACCATCCGCATGCGAGCGTCCTTAACAGAAAAACCACATTCGTCAAATTCAATGGTGACAAGATTTTCACGTGTAAGAGAGAGAACAGAAACAAGATTTTTAATAAGATCAGGAGAAACTAAGACATTAGACATGGATATTGGAGTGGAGTTAGACGAAAAATATGCATGACCTATATGGGTGATAGGAAGAGAGGAGCCGTCACCGACGGTGATGCGGTTGGAAGTACGGACAGGATAGGAGGTGTGGAGGTTACCAAGATAAGCCGCCATGTGAGCGGTGGCTCCGGTGTCCATGTACCAGTCGCCGCCGCCGGTGTAGCTGGACGGGGAAAGAGCGGTGTGAAGAGCCGCCAGAAGGGCCGGGTCCCACGGCGCCGGCGGGAGAGGTGGTGGCGCGGCCATCAGGGGCAGCAGCGGTGGCCCACCTGGCTGCGGCTGCTGACCGTAGGGCGCCGCGTAGGACGCTGCATAGGGCTGCGGCGCGGCGTAGAACGCCTGGTGGGACTGTGGTCGGGCGCCGAGAAGGCCCGGGGCAGGGGCCCGAGGAACCGGCATGGAGTAGACATGCATGACGCCGGTCCATGGGTTCTGGCCGGCGTACCACGGGGCCGGCTGATAAGCCTGCTGCGGTGGGCGGGGTGCTCCTCCCTGAGCGCCTATGCCCCCCTTCTTGCGCCCCCTGGGCGGGGTGCTCCTCCCTGGGGCCGCGGGAAGGGAGCGGCCGGGGTGGGCGGGAAACCTGGCGGGAAGGCAGGCGCCGCCGGCTGTGGCGGCATCGGGCGCGGCGGTGGCGGGGCGGGACCCCAGCGGGTGCCGGCGACAAGGGCGGTGTGGGTCGTGCGAGTCCGCTCCATCCGCATCCGACGCTCCTCCAACTTGAGGTACGCGACCACCTTAGCGAAGGTAGGCTCCGTGATGAGTGTAAGGTTGGAGGCGGCGTTCCCAAAATCCTCGTTGAGGCCCGCGGTGAGGGTGCTGATGAGGACCTCGTCGCCTATCGTCTCCTCGAGATCACGGAGCTCATCGGCAAGCTTCTTGAGGCGCATGCAAAAATCATCGATGGATGAGTCAAGTTGCTGGCACCCCTAAAACTCACCATGGAGTAGGACCTTGCGCTGCAGCCGGTTGTCGGTGAAGAGGCTGTTGAGCTTGGTCCAGACCGCGTAGGCGTCGTCGTCGTCATCCACCATGGTGTGAAAGAGATCGCTGGAGATGGTGAGGTAGAACCAGCGAATGATGGTGGCGTCGAGGATCATCCACTCCTCATCGTTGATCATGAGCGCCGAGTCCACAGTGCCGTCCACGTGGTCGTGCAGGAGGTACTCACCGAACACAAGCAAAAAATACCGCTTCCAAGTGGAGTAGGACGCGGTGTTTTGATCAAGCTTGACCGGAACACGCTCATGGATGGTAAGGTCGCGGACGAGGGTGACATCGGGACCGGTGAACGGGTTTGAGACGGTGGACGAGGAGGAGCTCATGGCTAGGGTTAGGGTTTGGGACGCGGCGCGGGTGGGTGGTGGCTGGGTGGTGCGGGTTTCAACGCGGGTTGGGAAGTGTGGCGGCGCGGGTGGCAGGGGGCTGGGGTGGTGTGGGTGCGGCGCGGGTGCGAGGTGAGGGTTCGGGAGAGAGAGGGCGTGAGCGGAAGCGGAAGCGAGCGGCGGCGGCGGCCTCGGGAAGAGACGGTGGCGGCAGAGGGCTGGGTGGTGGGGAGAGGCGGCGGCGACCAGCGGCGGCGACGGCGACCGTGGGGATGGTGGCGGCAGCGGCGGCTGGTGGCGGCGGCAAGGAGTAGCGGCGGCGGCGGCGGTGCGTAGGGGCGCGGCGGCGGCAGCGGCTTTAGGGTTTTAGGATCGTGTTGCGATAGATACCATGTAGAAGGACAAGATATGGGCTGTGCAATCTCGATGTATTGATCGGTGCACCAGGCACGTATATATAAGTACAGAGGTGGGCCACAACCTCAACTATATAGAGGAAACAGGAGGTGGGCCCTACACACAAATATACACGTGCACAATATACTCAACAGTGAGGAACCCGCGCTGCTCGTCGGAGTGAGGAGGCACCGGAGGGAGGAGGCCACGCTGCCTGGAGTGAGGAGGCGCTGGAGGGAGGGGGCCGCGCTGCTCGGCGGCCCGTGCCATGCCGCCGTGCCACTTTCTCGCTCCTTCTCCCCGCTGCACTCTGCCCCGTGAGAGAGAGAGAAAGAGGGTACGTGGGAGACAGACAAATCACGTGGGAAAGCAATCGTGGGATAAGAGAGAGATAAAGATCGGTGGGTGGGGCTACCCATCGTGGGAGTGCACCTTGGGTGGACCAGATCACGCCACCTCATCGATCCGTGGGATCGATCCGCGTGGTGTGTTTCTTCTTTGCCGCCTGCGTTTTTAATTACAGACGGCAAAGTGAGACGGCAAAGATATTTGCCAGCTGTATTTCTTTTTGCAAGCGGCAAAGTGAGCTATTTGCCGTCTCTAATAAAAAAACAGACGGCAAAGATCTTTGTTGTATGTATTTTTTTCTAGACGGCAAAGTGAGGGCTTTGCCGTCTGTGTTTTTTTTCGCTGACGGCAAAGTATATTTTGCTGTTAGTTTTTCTTTGCCATCTGCTGATGACGTCAAACCCTTTCTTTGTTGTCTTCCCTGATAAAATGCTGACAGCAAAGAAAATACTGACGGCAAATCTCCTGTTTCCCATAGTGATTACGCGGGGGTGTATTCCATACCAGAACAAGATCGAGCGCCCTGGTCTTCGAATCCGTGGTAAGCTACTTTGTTACCGGGTCCTCCTTGTACCGGGCCCTGACATAGTTCCTGGTCTGCTTGTCACGGTACTTCTCGAAGCGGGGCGGTAGGCCTTGCTCAGCACGCTCCGCGTCCTCCTTGTCCCATATAGGCTCCGCCACTCTGTAACCGCCGGGACCGAGTTTGTGTTCCCGTAAGTTCAACTCCCGCATTTCTTTCCCCCACTGACTTGATTCGGAGGTTGCGCTGCTCTCGCACTTGATCTTAAACTCCTTATAGTCATCTTCGCTGATCGAAGGATTTTTCGCCTTGATCTTCTCATAACTATCACCTTTGTCAATCATTCTCTTCACCGCGCTTCTCCAAGTAGACAGGGTTGTGCTCATCATCGTGAGGGCGGCACTATTCACTTTATTCCCTGAGAGGTGTGTGTTTGCAAAGTCAGCGGGGAACTTGTATCGTTCGTGCAGCTTTGTGAAGAGGAGGTTGCGCAAATTCCCTTAGTCCTTATGCCTTAGGTTCTCGGTGTTGATCGAGACGGTGCTCCGGATAATGCACCCAAGCTGAAGCGAGTACCTCTTGACTAATTCTTTGGGCGTCGTTGGATGCCCGTAGGAGTTCACTTGAGTAAATTCCTCCTTGACAGTGCGGAGCATGTTCGGGCGCCGGTCCTTCCGTTGCCTCTTCGGTTGGCTGCCATCTGTGCACTCGCTGCCATCATCAGTGGTGGCATCCTCGGCGGCACCATCAGTGGTGTCATCCCCGACGCCACTAGGGGTTGTGTAGTCAGGATCGGTGTCTTCCACGGCGTCCTCATAGCGGTGAGGTTCTTCCTCCATCTCCTGGGACAGCTCCCAGAATTGCTTGCCCGAACCGCCGGCCTCATCGTTGTGGGCCATGTTTCGCTCTAAATAGGAAAAAAGTTTGGTCAAAAAGTTGGTTATTGTCAACGAACAAGATCTCATCATTTAGGGTTTGTGAGGAACTATCATGGTCTCATCATTTAGGGTTTGTCGACACCGAGGCATCCTAAAAGCTAAGGTTTTATCATTTAGGATTTGTCGACGCCGAGGCACCCTAAAAGCCTAAGCTTTCATCATTTAGGTTCTTATCGACACCGAGGCACCCTAAAAGCCAAGGTTTTATCATTTAGGGTTTGTCGACGCTGAGGCACCCTAAATGCTAAGTTAAGTTTTTATCATTTAGGGTTTATCGATGCCGAGGCATCCTAGGTTGACTGATATATATGGGTATCTTCTAATAATATACCCTATCAAGAAAAGAGAAGGAGAATTCTAAGTTGGGCCTAATCACTTGGCTCTATTGCCACCTATGGCAGTTGCTTTTTCGTCTGTCCACACATGAATTCATCATATGTGTTTAATGCAGCAAGAATAAAGGGGCAGTTGATCCTACTTAATTTAAGTACTAAGATACCCTGGCCCATGTATTAGTCGCAAGTACTCCATATGTCCTATTTTTAGCAAAGTCATGCTAAAATTCACGGAAAATTTCAGCATGACCTTTGCTGAAAATAGGACATATGGAGTACCCGAATTTGCCAGAACGGAAGTTAATCGACATTCCGGCAAACTCGAGGGCCTCTCGGGGTACAGCAGCACCATCACAAGTTGACAAAATTCCCAAGTAGTACAGGAGCGGCATCACAAGTAGTACCAATGAACATATAGTCCAGCAAGTTGAAAAAGCTGAAGTTCTCATCATGAAGTAAACAGGAGTATCCAGAATAGTTATTTGCTTGATCTCAAGTTTGACATATATGATAGTGATAGATGTAAGGAGCAGAACAATGCCAAAGCCACAACCTCAAATCAGGAACAAATAAAAACACAAACTACAAATTGATGCGATCTAAATATACTTTTCCCTTACAACAAAATAGCATTGTGGTTTACAATGTAATTACTCTGAAAATAACATTGTGATTACTCTAAAATTACACTGTAAATAAAATGGAATTACATTCATGAAGCTGCTGTAAACTTAGATGCAATACTGCACAAAACATAGAAAAACAGAAGAAATGGTTTTAAAATGGATGCAAATACTACCCAAGAAAGACAAACCACAAAGAATAGGGTTCCAAAATGCTTGCAGATCCTACATTTGCACTGCAAATACACTGAAAAAATAATGTAATTAACCTGAAATTGCACTGCAATTGCAGTGATTATAAAACTATCAATCTCAGAGTTACAGTAAAAGTTGCAATGTTATTACCCATGGAATTATACTATAACAACACTGTAGTGTCACTGCTCTATAATTTCAGAGGAACTACAGTTATGAAGCTGTCGTAACTTAGATGCAGTTACTACCTAAAAACGCACACCATATAGGAAAAAAGCCAGCAAAATCAAAAATCACACGTCAAGGGCTCCAGCCTCCAGGCCATCAGCAAGTAAATCAACAGGGCAATTGAGTTTTGAGTCTAGCGCTACATCCACGCACCGAACACTAGAGCTGCAACATAATTGCCAGCAAAATCCACCGCTAAGACCACACATACACCTACATCAAACACCAGGGAATCGAATGAAACTACCAGATCTAAAAGAATCCCCACTACATCAAACACCACAAGATTAATTTGTAGTATGTCAATGTGCTGCTTTATGGGGCACTTAATATGTAACTAGATTTTCTAAATTTTGAAATTTTAGTTCTGATTATGCATATCACCGTTTTTCATCTAAAATGTGTAGTACTTTCATATTTATGGGCACCACAGAATTTCAAAATTTTACTATGGGGCATTATATTTCTATAGAAGTACTACATATGTTGTTTTTGTTGAACATGCAATATGTTACAGAGAAAGAGGAGGCGCATTGGTCACTTGGCATGGGCCAGCTGTGATTCATGTAATCTTCTTCAGTTGTACTGGTACTTACATTAGTTCTGCCCTCCCATCGATCGACTAGTGATGTGCATATGGTTTCTTTTCTTAAGGCCAGCCATGGGATAAATTCATGCCCACACTCTTGTTCGCCCGGGTTCAGAGTTTCAGGCATACATACATTCACTGGTAAAGTGAGTCGCTGGCCTAGCTACGCATAGCTCTACGATGCCTATGCAAATACCCAACACATTCAGATTGCCCCGGGGAGCGACGCCACCACGATCCTAGAGCATCTTCAAGGGCTATGCAACAAATGTTTTTTAGATCCAATTTTGCAGCAAGGGGAGAGGGGAAGCTCACCGGGTGGCTCAAGGAGGCCGGCGAGAGCTTAGTAGCAGCAGAGGGTGGTGGTGCCCGAGGGGGAAGACGAGGGCGATGCAGCGGAGACGAGCTCGAGGCCAGGGTCAGGGAGGACGAAGCGGAGCTCGTGGACATGCCCCCGAGGAGCGGGGACGGCGATGGCCGTGGCTAACACGGCGGCGGGGGGGAAGACGAGGGCGTTGCAGTGGAGACGAGCTCGAGGCCGGGGTCGGGGAGGACGAAGCGGAGCTCGTGGACTTGCCGCCGAGGTGCGGGGACGGCGATGGCCGCGGCTAACACGGCGGCGAGGCTCGGGATCTGGCGGAGAAGGCGAGTGGGGGAGAGGGCGAGAGGGCGAGCACGGTGGCACGGCTATGGCGTCGGGCCGGGGACGACGACCGGGCGGCGGAAGGAGGGGGCGCGCATGAGGGTGTGGCGAGGGGGGAAGTGGATCTGGCGAGGGAGGGATGAAGGGATCGGGCAAATTAGCTAGGGGGGAAGATTACTAATGGTGCACCCCCTGGCGGTGCGCCATTAGTATGTTTATTTTTGATAGCAATGGCGCACCCCGAGCGGTGCGCCATAAGTAATCTATTTTTAGATAGCAATGGCGCACCACTCAGCGGTGCGCCATAAGTAACTTTTTTTGCATAGCAATGGCGCACCAGCCAGCGGTGCGCCATAAGTAATTTATTATTATTATTATTTTTGTTGCATCTAATATTTTTTTAGAAAATGAATATGAATATGAAACAGTAATAAATTTTTATAAAAACAGTAATAATTTTTTAAAATATCATCAAATTTGTTATTTGAAAATATTTATGAATATGAAAAAATATCATCAAATTTGTTATTTGAAAATATCATCAAATTTGTTTTTTTAGTTGCATTCATTTATGACGGTGGAGCGGGGGAGGGTGCGGGGGGTGCTCGGCGGCAAGGGGGATCTGGCGAGGGGGATAGCGATCGAGATGGAGGGGGGTCGAGATCGAGTGTCCTCATAAATATTTAATATTTTTTTCATATTGAATATGAAAAAATATCATCAAATTTGAAAAAATATTCATGAATTCAAAAAGTGCCCTTGAAATTTAAACATATTCATGAGTTCAAAAAGTGCCCATGAAATACAATCGAGAAATGAAGGCTACAATTTAAATACAATCGATCTTAGCTAGCTATCTGTTCACAATCTTCTTGCCCTTATTTTTCATAAATGGCGTTCTTCTCTTGAACGTAGTCCTTTAGGTAGGGTGGTCCTGCTTCTTCTTGTGGTGTATGCTGCTATGTAACATCCCAAAATTCTAAATTTTGGAATGTTATAATAAATAGATAGATTTGATTGATTGTGTGAAATTGAGTGAAATTCGAAACCTTTTTGAAAGTTAAATGAGAGGGAATAAAAGGACTTTCCCAAACTTTCATTTTTCATTCATGATCTCCGTCAATTCAAATTCTTTTCACCACGAAACCCTGGAGAGAAGATGACATGACTTCTTCCATTTATTTAAATAACAAGGGGTGTTGAAAATATGTGAATTTCATTTGGAAAATATTTCCAATTCTGAAACTTTATGCAACTCAATGATTTTCATGAGAGGAGATAAAATGACTTCTTCAAATTATATGAAATATGAGTTGGGAGTTTCAAAGGATCAAATTCAAAGTCTTTTGGAATTATTTTTTCAATTTGGAGTTATTTGGATTTTATTCAAATCATTTTTCTTCAAAAATAAAATACATGGAAAATAGGGTAACATGATTCCCTACAACAAAAAATTGGAGAGCAATAAATTTGATTTCATTTTGGTATTTTTAAAATGATTTTATTGGATCTTATTAGAGCAGGAGCACTGTTGCAATTATTATAATTTGTGTGTATTTTATTTAATGCTAGAAAAATGTTCATGTCGTAGAAAATCTTTTTCTGAAAATTTTGATATATAATATGCCTATATAAAATTTTTTATTTTATTTTGTTATTCGGTTTTCCTTTTGTTTCTATAAAACAAAAAAAACTATACGTGTGGCCATATTTATCGCCTACATGCACAGTATAGAAGCTTCTGGCGTCATTGTTTTTTCTCTTAAATAGGCCAGGCCCAGCCAGCCTTTTCGTTTTTTGTCTCTTAGGCCGAATTTTGTAAATAAAAAAAAGGAAAAAAAATCTGCACCGCAGCATGCGCGCGGCCGGCCAAAGGCCTTTAGGCCCATCCGTCTCTTTTTTTCTCTATTTCGTATATTTTCGTCTATGTTTAGTTTCACATTGCCTCGCCTTTGACCCCTAAGCCTCTTTTCCATCAATAAATATAGATCCATAGAGCCTCCAAAAATCATCCGATTCGGGTTAAATCAATATTTTGATTTGACTAGATTCATTTAAGAAAATTATTTCTTCTCTCCGGCGCGACTTCTAAAAATTTTCTCTTCTCTCCAAAGTCATATTTTCTCTGCCTTATAAAGGTATCTTTCTTTGTTTTTTTTCTTCTTATACCTTCATAGTTTATTATTTTTACACTAATATGATAAAATAATTAGATTATCAATTAGTCTATGTATTTATACGTTAGACCTTAACCGTAGCTATTTTTTCTCTTTCGTAAAACAGCTTGGCCCTGATTTTTCAAATAGCCATAACTTTTCACTCGTTTATCCAAATTAGATAAAACTAGCGCCTATAGCTTCGTCTTGTTTTCACCTATCCAGTGAACCTGTCACATCAACTTTTTGAAATTTTCAAATTTCGAATTTTGTTCAGATTCATATTCAAACTTCTTTTGATCATATCTTTTTATCCGTAACTCCGTTTGAGTTGATTCTTTTTGCAAATTAAAGCTCTTGACCTAAACTTTCTGATAAGGCCAAATTCAATAATTTTGGTACTATTAGAAATTGTTTTATGTTGCAAGAGTTATTTGCATGGTTTTGATGTTTTCCGAATTGTCTTCTTCGATCTTTCTGATCTTTTGAGTGATTGCTTATGTGTGGTTACTATTGCTTGA
Source organism: Triticum dicoccoides (assembly GCF_002162155.2). Lineage (NCBI taxonomy): Eukaryota > Viridiplantae > Streptophyta > Magnoliopsida > Poales > Poaceae > Triticum > Triticum dicoccoides. Next base: position 659,970,619 of record NC_041388.1, on the reverse strand, counting down.
TTACGATAGATTGACCGGGGTGTGACGAGTAGAGCTATCAAGATTTTTGAGTGCGAATCATCTTCATCAACATTGCAGGCAAGTTCACACTTTGATCATATCTCTTTCATACCCAGTTTTTATTGCATCAGATCAAACCTCAAACATTGCATGATTAGGATCTAATTAAATTATGGGATGGGAAGTAGTTGAGGTAGTACCTATTACCCGTTTATTATCAAACCCTTGGGAGTTACTATTACGTTATGCTTACATTGCCATGCTATGCTCGTAGACATGGATTGGGTTTTGAGAGTATTCATGGCAGATGTGAGATTGTTAATTAATGGTTTACTTAAGGTGGCAACTTAAACACCCATTTGGGTGGATTGACACACCTGGGTATTCCAGGATTGCCTGTCTAGGCACCTGGGTAGACCAGGATTGCCTGTTTTTTTATGGACCGCCACCCGGACTCAAAGGGATCATGAGATTATTCATACTAGAAACTTCCGTGTGCAGCCACAAGCTATTATGGGCTCTAGCATAGTAGAGTAAGTCGTGCGAACTCTTACAGGGTAGACTAGCAGATGTAGGGGAAAGTAGGTGTAACGGTCTATCCATCGTAAGGTGCTAGCACTTCTGAAAGACTATGTCTCGGTCATCCGTCTACTCAAACACCATGTAGTGCGAGAAACCAAACGGAGGCGATCGAGTCTTGTGGGAAAAAGTGCGCAAACCTCTGCAGAGTGTATAAACTAATCATGATTAGCCGTGTCCCCGGTTATGGACATCTTGAGTCTCTAGTACCTGGATTATCATGTGAATCTCATCACGTTACTTTAAATGAATATTGTTGGGTTTTAATGATGATATTTAATTGGGATTGAGAATGCTGTCAACCATTCTCAATGTTTAACAACCACCATGATAGTTAAATAAAATTTATTCCTTTGTTGTAGGGAAAAATTGGCTTTACGCAAAACCCTATAACCATAGAGCTTTTCCACCAGCCAAATATGCATGTAGTGATAGCCTTTATTCATCATTCTCTATGGTGTGAATTTTCCAGTACATTCAATGTACTGACCCTTTGTGGCTGCAAGGTCTCATGTTGCAGGATTATCTTACGACGAGTAAGTGATACGTTTGGGTTACGATTTCTACACTCAACTTTGCCGTTGGTGTTGATGGGAATCCACAACCTTGTTACTTCCGCTATTTTGGATTGAGGTAATAGTATTTACGTTACTTTACACATGTGATTTACCTCTGTTATAAATCCTCGAGTATTGTGTGTGTCAGCATACCGATCCAGGGATGACAATTAAGCACAGAGACTTGATCCATTCGGGTCAGGTCACTAGAAGATGGTATCAGAGCACATGTTGACTGTAGGACGTGACCCTAGAAACTGGCAAGCCCATAGCAAAGATTTTTCTCTACAACATTCCTTTTCAAAAAGACCTTTTTACCTCTCTTCTCTTCTGAGCTTATTCAAAAATTCCCTTTAGTGAGACCATACCCCTTTCCCCTTTTGACCACACGAAGATTCGACTGATGAGACCACTCCAAGAAGTACAAGATATCGGACAATTAAGACCACTTCGGAATGAAGAGTATTTTCCATGTATCTGAATAATGGAAACTACAACAGTTGAAGGCCGAAGACAAGTAGAATTTGAAGGCTCTTAAGAATTCCCAAATTTGTATGACCTAGGAAGGCTACCCTTATGGAACTTGGCAGACTATGGAAGTTGTCAATACCCGAGATCAAGGTGTATCGGAGAAATACCGGAACATGGAGCATGAGAATTCAAATTTTGTCAAGAAAACCCTAAGGCAGGAGATATCAACTATGGAATGATAGCTCATGGGAATGACAAGAGCAGAAACATAGCTATCCATGAAGTTATCTCCCGCTTATGCTATTGTCACCGTGCTGAGTTAAGCATGTATAAGCATGGAAGGATTGGATGATAGAAGGCTGATGGAGCACCCATCAGCAATATGAAGTTTTAACCTTAGTCGGTGTATCACCAGGATCTGGAGTAGTACATCAAGAAGTTTAAGGTGGAGCTCCATGAAGCCGTATTAGACAAGGAAGCATTTCGTGAAGAACTCAAGAACCAGAAGCTGAAGGTAGCCAAGCTAGAGGAGCAAAACCTCGAGATACCGGAGATTCATCAGGAACTGAAGGACAGTAGGACATGGTTCATGCCAAGGATGATGAAACCTAAAAGTTTGGGACGCAACTCCAGAATATTAAAGGACGTCATGAGAGACTTTGCGTCAACAGAGTTGATCTGGCAGAAGAACTGGAAAAGGACAAGCATGATTGGAAGAAGCAATTGGAGGCATGAAACAAGACTTGATGGGTTTGATGACTTTGAAGATTTATTGACCTTTAGAAGACTAAACCCCTGTTATACACTTACGTTAGATGCGACGTTCGTGAGCTGTCATTTGTTTCATGTTTTTCCCGACAGCCACAAATAAAATCTACCTTTTCCAAACTTTTGTTTGTATTGTGTGCATCCCTCTCTATCTCTCTTATCTCACCCCAAACCCATGGACCCAATAGAGGATGAATGAAGATGAGCTTGTATTTTCTGGACCGATGAGTCAGTTGGAGACAGACCGATGGATTCAGAACATGGAGGATCACATGGAGAATAACCCTATAGTCGGAAGGGATATGACCCAGCATGCTCTTCAGTGCTTTGAAACAGGTGCTGCTACTTGGTGGAGGATGTACCAAACCATCAATGGATGGCAAGGAGTAACCACCTGGAAAGAATTTAAGTTGACTCTGCCAAAGTCTCGGCTTGTGTCCCAGAAGTTGAAGCCTTATGGAAAGGATATGAAGAAACCTTGTGCATGCAAGATTTGTGGAGAAATAGGACACACCCATAAAGAACACAAGGATGAATGCACTAATTGTGAAGGAAGTCACCCAGTTGAAGAATGCCCAACTAGGCAGATTACTTGTTTCTTGCGTGAAGGGAGTACCCACTATCCTGCTCAGTGTCACATTTACCCCATGGTACAACGAACCATCCAGCAGAAGAAAGAAGTAATGAAAGGAGCCCTCATGGAAATTTTAGAAGAAGTTGTGATGAAGGAAGAGATGGAGGACACGCCTGAAAAGACCCGAGTAAACCCTGCGCTAAGTCTTGCTATTCATGTGGCGAAGAAGGACACATCTCCCAAAATTGTTTGAATGGGGATCTAGTATAATTCCCGACAGAGGAAGTAGAATATGACCCACAAGAAATAGAATCCATGATTGGAACAGAAAAGTCCAGGAAGAGAAGTAGATTGGATACCAGGAAGGACCTGAGTCATATCACCTGTTACAGGTGCAAGGAGTCAGGGCACTACCTCAGCAGTTGCCCCAAAAGGAAACCTCGAGACTTGTCAGAAGTAATATGTTTTCGTTGTAATAGAGCAGGGCACTTTGCCAGAGGATGCCCCAAGGAGAAGGAGACTTGTGCTAGATAGTGAGTTTGCAACAAAAGAAATGGAGTAGTAGAAGTGAGAGCATTTTCTTTTATATTGAGGTGTTGAGTTGAGACATGTAATGGAAAAGCAAGAGATTGTAATCAATTGAGAGTGAATAAAGTTAGCATCGTTGGTACTGATATGGATTTTATGAGTTTTTACTCTATGAAGAAGGATTTTGACCATTTTTGAGGATAATAGAAATATGGTCTACGGAAGATTTGTGCATTTTAAGGGTGGTAGTACCCTATAAGAACCCATGACCCCTGGAAAAGATAAGGATACTCCACTGAGTGGATTTCGGACAAAATGAATACGAGTTTTGTCTCGATATGTGTGATGCCCCAAGAGTATGTGGGATGAAGTTGGAGACCGTCAGTTGTTGGACCAAATGTGATCAAGGAGTCAGAAGAGAATGTTAAGTTGATTTGAGATAGACTGAAGGTAGCTCAGTCCAGGCAGAAGAGTTATGCAGAATCAAAAAAACTCAAGGAGGTAGTTTATGAAATTGGAGACAGAGCATGTCTTCGTGGGTCCCTCTGCGAGGAGTTAAACGAATCAGAGTTAAGGAAAGTTAGCCCCGAGATTTATAGGACCATACCGAGTTTTGGAGCATATGGGAGAAGTGGCCAACAAGTTGGAGTCACCTGAAGGACCATCAGGAGTTCATGATGTGTTTCACGTTTCCCAGTTGAAGAAGTGCCATGCAGAGATGGCCAGTATTCCCCTGTAAGGACGCTTGACCCTAGAAAGGATAATGATGTTCCACGAAGTGGAATATGGACTCCACAAGTATAAGTTTTTATCTCGGTATGTCGGATATCCCACGAGGATGAAGAGATGAACTACTATTGGATATAAAGGAGGTATGATGTTGGATGTATGGAGCAATTGCAATCACATGATAAGTCTGAGTAATCATGTCCTAGTTTGGTGCCAATAGAAGAAAGGAAGACAATACAATTGGATGGATTTAAGAATACTAGGAATTTGGAAGTTGGAATAATGATCAGTTGCCCGATGATATGTTCAAGGACTACAAGTGATGAGATGGGCCATAACCCACAGGCCCCAGGACCTGCCAAGAAGCAAGCACATTTTGCTGAAGGAAAAACCCCGAAGGAAGATACGACGTTTATCGATAGACGATCTTACAGGAGTTTACGCAAACCTGAGAGTGGTGAAGGAACGATAGATGATTGTCTAGCTTGCAGAATCTATGGATATATCCGAACTTCATTCATCGACCAGAGAAATTCTGCAATGCTTGTGAGGATGACCGAGTGTTAGTATGCGAGATTCGCTAAACTCTATACATGGTAATGATTTGGGTGTGGGATGGATTGATCACCATACCGACTTACTCTTATTATTCGCCTTGATATATGGGATGGTAAATCTGAGTGACTTGCTTATAGTAGAGAGACGACGATCAAACCTTGTCTAAACCTTAGAATGGTATAGGTATTTTTTTCCCTTGTATAAGGCAGCTTTTGCCAACCGTAGGTTATACGGTGAGGATCAACCCATACCCATTTCCTGTAGGAGAAACCATAAATTGTTGACCACCATGAGATATCGATAGTTGTTTAGTTTTGGCGCCAGACCCGTCAGCTAAGAAGACCCAGTCACAGAAGAACCTTACCAAGATGAAAGATAGAAGATTTGAGGAAAAGGTTATGCCACTACCGAAAGAGCCCAGATAAGGAATTATCCTGAAAATCTGAGAATACCGACACTGTTAACAATATGGATGAAGTATATGAGTTTGATGGAACCGTAACCATGCTTCTAAGGGTGGTAGCACCCCAGACCCCGGAGACGATTGATGAAATTTTGAAGAGACCCCGAACCTAACCTATTTCTTTCTAGCCTCTCCGAATCTCGAGGACGAGATTCCTTTTAAGGGTGGTAGGTTTGTAACATCCCAAAATTCTAAATTTTGGATGTTATAATAAATAGATAGATTTGATTGATTGTTTGATTGATTGTGTGAAATTGAGTGAAATTCGAAACCTTTTTGAAAGTTAAATGAGAGGGAATAAAAGGACTTTCCCAAACTTTCATTTTTCATTCGTGATCTCCGTGAATTCAAATTCTTTTCACCACAAAACCCTGGAGAGAAGATGACATGACTTCTTCCATTTATTTAAATGACAAGGGGTGTTGAAAATATTTGAATTTCATTTGGAAAATATTTCCAATTCTGAAACTTTATGCAACTCAATGATTTTCACGAGAGGAGATAAAATGACTTCTTCAAATTATATGAAATATGAGTTGGGAGTTTCAAAGGATCAAATTCAAAGTCTTTTGGAATTATTTTTTCAATTTGGAGTTATTTGGATTTTATTCAAACCATTTTTCTCCAAAAATAAAATACATGGAAATAGGGTAACATAATTCCCTACAACAGAAAATTGGAGAGAAATAAATTTGATTTCATTTTGGTATTTTTAAAATGATTTTGTTGGATCTTATTAGAGCAGGAGCACTGTTCGAATTCTTAGATTTTGTGTGTATTTTATTTAATGCTAGAAAAATGTTCATGTCATAGAAAATCATTGTCTGAAAATTTTGATATATAATATGCCTATATAAAAAATTTTATTTTATTTTGTTATTCGATTTTCCTTCTGTTTCTATAAAACAAAAAAAACTGTACGTGCAGCCCATATTTATCGCCTACATGTGCAGTATAGAAGCTTCTGGCCCCATTGTTTTTTTTCTTTTAAATAGGCCAGGCCTAGCCAGCCTTTTCATTTTTTTCCTTTTTTTTCTCTTAGGCTGAATTTTGTAAATAAAAAAACGAAAAAAAAAATCTGCACCGCAGCGTGCGTGCGGCCGGCCGAAGGCCTTTAGGCCCATCCGCCTCTTTTCTTCTCTGTTTCGTATATTTTCGTCTACGTTTTGTCCCACATTGCCTAGCCTTTTACTTCTAAGCCTTTTTTCTACCAATAAATATAGACCCATAGAGCCTCCAAAAATCATCCAATTCGGATTAAATCAATATTTTGGTTTAACTAGATTCATTTAAGAAAAATATATTTCTCCTCTCCGGCGCGACTTCTAGAAATTTTCTTTTCTCTCCAAAATCATCTTTTCTCTGCCTTATAAAGGTATCTTTTTTTGTTTTTTTCTTCTTATACCTCCGTAGTTTATTATTTTTAGACTAATATAATAAAATAATTAGATTATCAATTAGTCTACGTATTTATACGTTAGACCTTAACCGTAGCTATTTTTATTTCGTAAAACAGCTTGGCCTTGATTTTCAAATAGCCATAACTTTTCACTCGTTTATCCAAATTAGATGAAACCAGCGCCTATAGCTTCATCTTGTTTTCACCTATCCAGTGAATCTGTCACATCAACTTTCTGAAATTTTCAAATTTCGAATTTTGTTCAGATTCATATTCAAACTTCTTTTGATCATATCTTTTTATCCGTAACTCCGTTTGAGTTGATTTTTTTTGCAAATTAAAGCTCTTGACCTAAACTTTCTGATAAGGCCAAATTCAATAACTTTGGTACTGTTAGAAATTGTTTTATGTTGCAAGAGTTATTTGCTTGGTTTTGATGTTTTCCGAATTGTCTTCTTGATCTTTCTGATCTTTTGAGTGATTGCTTATGTGTGGTTACTATTGCTTGATTACGATAGATTGACCGGAGTGTGACGAGTAGAGAGCTATCAAGATTTTTGAGTGCGAATCATCTTCATCAACATTGCAGGCAAGTTCACACTTTGATCATATCTCTTTCGTATCCAGTTTTTATTGCATTAGATCAAACCTCAAACATTGCATGATTAGGATCTAATTAAATTGTGGGATGGAAAGTAGTTGTGGTAGTACATATTACCTGTTTATTATCAAACCCTTGGGAGTTACTATTACGTTATGCTTACATTGCCATGCTATGCTCGTAGACGTCGATTGGGTTTTGAGAGTATTCATGACAGATGTGAGATTGTTAATTAATGGTTTACTTAAGGTGGCAACTTAAACACCCATTTGGGTGGATTGAGGCACCTGGGTATTCCAGGATTGCCTGTCTAGGCACCTGGGTAGACCAGGATTGCCTGTTTTTTTATGGACCGCCACCCAGACTCAAAGGAATCATGAGATTATTCATACTAGAAACTTCCGTGTGCAGCCACAAGCTATTATGGGCTCTAGCATAGTTGAGTAAGTCGTGCGAACTCTTACAGGATAGACTACCAGATGTAGGGGAAAGTAGGTGTAACGGTCTATCCACCGTAAGGTGCTAGCGCTTCTGAAAGACTATGTCTCGGTCATCCGTCTTCTCAAACACCATGTAGTGCGAGAAACCAAACGGAGGTGATCGAGTCTTGTGGGGAAAAGTGCGCAAACCTCTGCAGAGTGTATAAACTAATCATGATTAGCCGTGTCCCCGGTTATGGACATCTTGAGTCTCTAGTACCTGGATTATCATGTGAATCTCATCACGTTACTTTAAATGAATATTGTTGGGTTTTAATGATGACATTTAATTGGGATTGAGAATGCTGTCAACCATTCTCAATGTTTAACAACCACCATGATAGTTAAATAAAATTTATTCCTTTGTAGTAGGGAAAATTTGGCTTTACGCAAAACCCTATAACCATAGAGCTTTTCCACCAGCCAAATATGCATGTAGTGATAGCCTTTATTCATCATTCTCTATGGTGTGAATTTGCCAGTACATTCAATGTACTGACCCTTTGTGGCTGCAACGTCTCATGTTGCAGGATTATCTTACGACGAGTAAGTGATACGTTAGGGTTACGATTTCTACACTCAAATTTGCCGTTGGTATTGGTGGGAATCCACAACCTTGTTACTTCCGCTATTTTGGATTGAGGTAATAGTATTTACGTTAATTTACACATGTGATTTACCTCTGTTATAAATCCTTGAGTACTATGTGTGTCAGCATACCAATCCAGGGATGACACTTAAGCACAGAGACTTGATCCATTCAGGTCAGGTCGCTACATGCTACATCATCGTCGTCGTCATGTTCCATCTTCGGGTCACTGTACTTGTTGAAGTCTTGCTCATTGGCGACTCCATCCATTCCGATGATTATCCTTTTGTCTCTCCTCACGACAACACGACTGGGCTTTGACGGGTCGGTAATGAAGAAGCATTGGTCCACTTGGGAAGGCAGTACCCATGGCTCATTTTTCGCGGTGACGTTTGCGCCCGCGGTCTTGGATTTGGCTTCGGGTATAACAGTGGTGGTGAAATACCGGTCTTCTTTTATTACACTCTTGGCCCATCTGACACAGAACATCAGGACCTTCTCTCCAGCGTAGCTTAGCTCCCAGATCTCCTCGATGCTTCCATAGTATCTGTCCTTGTCGTTACCGGTGTAGGATTCCATCGTTACCCCGGAGTTCTGATAACCATCGCTCTTCATGTCCTTGTCCTCGGTGTAGAATGTGTAGCCGTTGATATCGTACGCATCATAGGTCATCAGGTTGTGCTCGGCGCCCTGTCACAAGGCGAATATGAGTTTTTCTTCCGCGGAAGAATCCTCATGTAAAGGGTACGACGGAAGCTTCTTCTTGAACCAACGCGTGAAACATGAGTTATGCTCTTTGATTATATCTCCGTCCGTCCTCTGTTGGCCTCGGTCATTGTACGTCTTCTCAATAAAGGTTTTGTGCTCTACCACCCAAGGATCGACCACGTCTATGTGTTGTAGCGCGACTAGGTTTGCTCTTTCAAAGTCGGCGAGTCGACCCTCCAAGTCGAGATGCATTTCGCGGCGACCCTCGCGGTGACCCCATCCAGCGAGCCTGCCGAGGTTCCTGTTGACAGGCAGACCAACGGGGTTCTTGATGCCTAGATAATTCGTGCAGTAGGAGATGCACTCTTCAGTCAGAAAGCCCCTGGCTATGCTTCCCTCTGGACGTGACATGTTGCGAACGTATCCTTTGATGACACCATTCATCCTTTAGAATGGCATCATGCTGTGCAGGAACGTTGGCCCGAGTTGGATGATAACCTCCACGATATGGACCAGCAGATGCACCATAACGTCGAAAAATGCGGGCGGGAAGTACATCTCAAGCTCGCATAGTATCACCACGATCTCTTCATGTAGCCTTCTGAGTTGCCTCACGCCAACCGACTTCCGAGAGATGACGTCGAAAAAGTTGCATAGGCCAAATAGCGTTTCACGGACGTGCGCGTCCATGATCCCACGGATTGCAAATGGAAGTATCTGCGTCATCAGCACGTGACAGTCGTGAGACTTCATCCCACTGAACTTCTGCTTCGCTGGGTCTAGGTATCCGCTTATCTTCCCCGCGTAACCGTAAGAAAGTTTTACTCCTACGACGCAGGTGAAAAACTGCTCGATCTCCTCCTGACTTAAAGTGAAGCACGCGGGAGGGTAGTCATTTCCGGTCTTCTTGGCCTTTTTGCCCTTGCGACGACTTTCCATGTCCTGCTTTGCCTCATCATCATCATCATCATCATCATCATCATCATCATCATCATCATCATCATCATCATTAGCGTGAAGCTCCTCCCTGATGCCCATTTATTTCAAGTCTGCCCTTGCTTTCGGCCCATCTTTGGTCCTCTCTGTCATGTTGAGCAGGGTACCAAGCAGACTCTCGCACACGTTCTTCGTGATATGCATGACATCAAGGCTGTGAGGCACACGTTGGATCTTCCAGTACGGCAAGTCCCAGAAAACAGACCTCGTTTTCCATACCTTCAGCAGCGGCTCTGGCGCCTTTCGCTTCTTTCCCGGCTCTGGCTCCTTTTGCTTCTTTCCCGGCAGTGGGCAATCTTTCCAATTTTTCAACAGCTCGTCTATTTCCTTACCGCTCCTCATACGCGGGCGTCTTCGGGGTTCGGTTTCACCATCGAATAGATCCTTGCGTTTTCTCCATGGGTCATCGTCACGAAGCCACCTTTGATGTCCCATGAACACAGTTTTCGAAGACCCGGGATCTCTATCTAGCTGGCGATACATTGTGTAATCCATGCACCTGACGCATCCAGAAAATCCGTGGACCACCTGCCCCGCGAGATATCCATAACCGAGATAGTCGTGCACCATCATGAGCAGTGCGACTCTCATAGGGAAATATTCTTTCTCTACGGCGTCCCACGTATTGGCTAGCGTTTTCCACAGCGTGTCTAGCTCCTCTTTCAGCAGCCCCAGATACAGATTGATGTCGTTCCCTGGTTGTTTCGGCCCTTCAATTAGCATACTCATGTGAATGTACTCCCTCTTCATGCACAACTAGGGGGGAGGTTGTACATCCACACAAACACAGGCCAGGTGCTATGTGTGCTTCTCTGGCTGCCAAACGGATTGACTCCATCGGTGCTCGCGCCCAGCATGATGTTCCTTGGATCGTCCCCAAATTTTGGGTGGTAGAAGTTCAATGCTTGCCACTGGCTCGCATCCTTAGGGTGACTCAGCATCTTGTCTTTTTTATTTATCTCCGGATCATTTCCGTCATCTTCTCGCTTCTTCTCCTCCCTATCCGCGTGCCAACGCAGGAGCTTTGCTAGTTTAGGGTCCGCAAAATACCGTTGCAGATGAGGAGTGATCGAAAAGTACCACACCACTTTTCGAGGAGCTTTCTTCCTCTTCTTGTATCGAGTGACGCCGCACACCGGACATATGGTAGACTTCGCGTGCTCGTCCCGATAAATGATGCAATTGTTCATGAACACATCGTATTTCACATGCGGTAAATCCAGAGGACACACGATTTTCTTCGCCTCCTCGAAATTGGTCGGTCATTTGTTCCCCTTGGGAAGACGTTCGTGCCAGAATGACATGTTCTCGTCGAAGCATGCGTCGGTCATTTTGTGTTTTACCTTCAACTCCAGAGCCATGAGCGTTACTTTCAGGCGGGTATCCTCGGGCCTGCATCCTTCATACAATGGAGTAACCGCGTCTATCTCCAGTTGATCCAGCTTGGCTTTCTCTCGGGCGGCATCTCTTGCGTTATCCGTCTGCTTGAGAAGCAGCTCTTGAATATGAGGGTCCTTCACCCAACCCATCGATGGTCCATCGTCGTCTGCTCCGGCATCTTCATTTTCCTCATCATCATGTCTGGCATCTTCTACATGATGACTGTGTACAACATCACCGTCGTGATCATGTCCTGGAGATTCTTTGTCTTCTCACCCGCCCTCACCGCGGTGGTTGTCTTGCTGCCCTTCCTCATTTCTTGCCCGGCCCCCATGGACGACTTCATAGTCATCTTCATCACCTTGCCACCGATAGCCATCCACGAAACCACGCAAGAGCAGGTGGTCCCGTACCCGCCCGGAATCCGGGTCCGCAATAAGGCTCTTCAGCTTGCATCTTCGACACGGACATCTTATCTCCGTCTCATTTTTTTGAAGCATCTCGGCCTTCGCGGAGCTCAAAAACCTATTCACGATGCCTTCGGTCATCATGCGGACCATGGTCGCCTGCGGGGTAGAGCAAAATGATATTTTAGAACCAAGAAAAAATTTGGCATGACTTTCCCTAAAAATAGGACCAAAAAGAATGCATAGTGCCAAAATTCTCGCTGAAACGGAAATGAATCAACATTCCGGCAAAATATTGGCAACTATCGCATTTCAAATACTGGTACCTGTAAACACAAACATATATGCACCACCACAAACATATGCAACACCACAAACATACATAGATCTAGCTAGGCCATAAAAAGTGCATGTGCACGTTGTTGGAGAGAGAAAAAAGTAGATCTACAACATAAAGAAAGCTTTCCCCTTACTTACCTATCAAAAAAAGGTAATTTAACCACTTAATTTGTATGAATCTATTTTGCAAATGAGGTGAGGAGGAGGAGGCAGCCAAGACAAGCTTGGAGGAGGAGGTGGAGAGAATGAAGTGGGGAAAGTGAGTGTGTAGGTGGTTGTCCAAAATATCTAGCTGGTCCCAGGTTACTAATGGCGCACCACCTACGAATGCGTCATTAGTAACCCTAGTTACTAATGGCGCACCAGCTGGCGGTGCGCCATTAGTAGTTTTGCAAAAAAATGATAGTAGTGGCGCACGTGGTGAGTGGTATTCCATTACTAGTTAAACTAGTAATGACGCACTGTTCCCTGGTGCGCCATTAGTATTTTTGAAAAAAAATATGTTAGTAGTGACGCACCATTGGTGTGGTGCGCCATTAGTGTGATAGACACTAATGGCGCACCAGCACATGGTGCGCCACTGCTATATAGTAGTGGTGCACCACATGTCTAGTGCGCCATTAGTGTCCATATTATCTATAGCCCTTTTCCTAGTAGTGGTGATACCGGTGAAGAGGGGAAATATCCGAAAAGTATTTCCGGTGTTTCACGTTTTTGGACAAAGGAACCGGAGGGGAAAATTACATGTTCGCTATGCTAGGGATGTGTGGCGGGCGAATGGGATGCGTATTCGGATTCGTCTCGTCGTTCTGAGCAACTTTCATGTACAAAGTATTTTCATCCGAGTTACGATTTATTTTATATGATTTTTCGAAGATTTAAACAAATTCATGAATTTCTGAATTTAATTTAATTCGAAATAATAAACAGACAAATTGCTATGGGTACACGGGAGTGTACCCAGCAATGTGTGCATATGTATGACATGTGGGGCCAGGGGCTGGGTTGACCCAGTCAATATTTTGACTAGTCCAAAGTGAACAGTGTATGTGTGGGTCGCAATTGTCATGGACTCATTTTTAATTAACAGGTTCTTGACTAAATATACTTAGCTTAATTAGCAGGGTTTGGGGCTAAACTGGCCTACCTAATTAACAGGAGGGTCGGGCCCACGTGCCAGTGGCCCAAATCGGCCTCTAGTGAGGTTGTGCCCGCACGCACGTACTCGTAGAGTACGACGCCGGTGGCCATGGTGCTGGCCGGGGGAAGGCTCGGCACAGGGGGCGCGCAAGCAGGCCCGGGCGGAGGCGGAAGCGGCCGCCAGCGGTGGGGCGCGCGGGGGGGTGGGCAGCGGCGGCCTCCGGCGATGTGGTGCTAGGCTGCCGGAGCAGCAGCGTGCCGCGGGGGGTAGGAGTGAGCGGAGACGGGAGGAGAAGAAGGGCGAGGGTGCGCGGTCTCGGGCGGGGTAGCGCGGTCCGACGCACGTAGCAGGAGGTGGCGGCGGTTGGGGTAGTAAGCGGCAGCAGCAGGTAGTGCGGCCGGCAGCTAGCAGCAGAGACAGAGGGCAACGATGGCGGCACGCAGCGCACGGGACAGCAACAATAGCAGTGGACGAGCAAGGCACGGCCCGGGCAGGTGCTGGTGCGCGCGGGCGCGGGCGGATTCAGCGAGTACGGGATCCGGACGGGGCCACGGCGTGCGGTTGTGGACAGGCACAAGACGAGCTTCGGCCATGGTGGCCTTGGCGGGTGGAGGCGGCTACGGCGACCAATCGACATAGGGGAGATGGGGGTTCCGGAGAGAATCTCACCACGAGCGCGACGGCGAGGTCGGGGCGGCCGGAGGTGGACCGGAGTGGTAGCAATCGACGGCGAGATGGCGGCGACCGACGAAGAAGACCGACGATGGTGCCGCGTACACTGGTTGTTCCGCTCGATCCAGATACGTAGTCGAAGGAGATGGTATCGGGGAGGCTACTGGACGTCTTCGCGTGACTAGGGGTGGCCGCGAACCGTGGCATCGAATGACGCATGTGGTCACCACATCGAGCGACCGAGCTCGATGTCGAGCAGACGGGAAGGGGGTGATGAGAAAAAGAGGGGGAATCGGTCGAGGCGGACCTAGGGTTACCAGGGGACATGTTTATAGTGTTGGAGAGGCAACGTGGAGGTCATCCACGGCGAGGGGGCTCAGATGAGCGCCACGGTTCTCCTCTGCCTCCTGTAGCGGGAGGTGGAGGAAAGGCCATCGCTTGGTGGGCTGGGCTGCACTGTGGCAACTAGGGCCTAGTGCAACAGTATTAGTATTTCTTCTTTCCTTTTGTTTCTAGTTTTTCATTTTAGCTCCGGTTTGTAAATTGCTTGACCACCAAATGACTTCTGTAAATTATGCAACCTGTCACATAATCATCATTGCATTATATAGCACTACCACAAAAAGTTTAAGGTCTTTTGAAACGGTTTAAATATTTTTAGAAATCAAAAAGGCCAAGTAATGTGTTGTTGGTCCACTGTTTTAATTTATAGGGGAATTTTTGGGTTTTAGAAAGTGTTGGTTTTATTTTTATAACAGCTTTGGTAATTTTTGCAATATTACAAACATTTTATTTTTACTGCCAAAAGAAATAATTTATTTGACTTGCAATTTCAATTTGAATTTGACTTCGAATTCATTAAGTGATAACTTGACTTAGTAAAGCTTGATGACATGGCATCATTAGTGTCGGTTACCGTAGCATGACTATCAGGGTGTTACACCACCCACTTGCCCTGTGAGCCGGATTCGGACATGGCTGGAGAGGTTGGTGGCGGTGGGAAAGATTGAAGTTTGGGCGCTGGAGCTTGAGGATGGGAAACCGGAGAAGGAAGAAGGTGTGGGGTGAAAAGTGAGATCATTATCCACTTATATAGGTAGTGAATATCAAGTGTCCCCCCTTAAGCCTTGAAACTCGCCTGGTCCCAAGGGGTCGTGCGAATGGCACGGTTGGATTACTCAAACCCGTATTGATGAAGATCCTGCAATAAGTGGACAGATCTCTGCTTGGACAAGACGTGTCATTAGAGGTCGCGCCTCGAAACATGAAGTGGGAGGCTAAAAATGGTTCGAAAGGATAAAGAGGCCAGACGCGGAGTTTCGCCGAAAAAAGTTGTTAGTTGACAAACCTTATTTTGATTAAGTATTTTGCCTTCGTGGTTGAGGGTTGTGACTATTATACAGAGCTGAATACCGCTCTTTTATTCAGAAAATTGCTTTGAAGTACTCGGAGGAGGAACCCGCCTTGCAATGCCAAAGACAATCTGCGCGCCGAACACAACGTCATTGAAGACTGGTTCAGGGGCTACTGAGGGAGTCCTGGATTAAGGGGTCCTCGGGTGTTTGGGCTGTCTGATATGGGCCGGACTGATGGGCTATGAAGATACAAGGTAGAAGGCCTTCCCCCGTGTCCGGATGGGACTCTCCTTTGCGTGGATGGCAAGATTGGCTTCCGGATGTGTAGTTTCCTTCTTCTGTAAACCGACTCTGTACAACCCTAGCCCCCCCCCCCCAATGTCTATGTAAACCAGAGGGTTTAGTCCATAGAGGCAATCAGAACTCATATAGGCTAGACATCTAGGGTTTAGCCATTACGATCTCGAGGTAGATCAACTATTGTAACCCCCACACTCATCAAATACAATCAAGCAGGATGTGGGGTTTTACCTCCATTAAGATGGCTCGGACCTGGGTAAACATCATGTCCCCTTTGTCTCCTGTTACCTTCGATCCTCAGACGCACAGTTCGGGACCCCCTACCCGAGATCGGCCGGTTTTGACACCGACAGTGATCGCCACCTCCTCGCATCGCAAACTCCACGAGATACATGTGTCGAGCACATGCTCAAGTCTGTCCATACGGAATTGCCCACCGTGGCGTCACGTGAGATCGCGCGTCTCAAGGTTGGCATCATAACCATTCATTTATGTCCATGCCTCGAAATAGCACCCTTGCAACCTATATGAGCCTAATGCTATATTACAGGATGTAATGGACCAACGGGCTGCTGAAGAGGAGCAAAGGCGGTAGGGGGAGGAGCAAAGGCGGCAGGTTGAGCAGGAGAGCAGAGAGAAGGAACGAGCAGAACTGAACGAAAGGTTCAAGCTGCTCGAGAGTCAACTACAGGTAGAACATTCTCTAAACTAGAGGTAGAACATTCATTATACAGCGACGAACAATGCTCACGTGACTCTACTCTTATAGGCTCTTATGCAATCTCAAGGCGGTGGAAATGATGCCCCTCCTCCCCCTCCTCCTCTGAAACCTTAGCCCGATGGAAATGATGCCCCTCCTCCTCCTCAAGATGTTGTATGAACATGTGAACCATATGTATGAATTTGCGAACTTGTGTGCGATGTGTACTAGTATGAAACATTGGCCTATGTGAACTACTTTAAATTATGCCTATTTGTGTGATGTGTGGCTCGATGAAATTCTAGGAGCTCCCACATTCCTTTGTTATGATAACATTTTCTGCACTGCATTTGTATACAGAAATTGTACTGTAGTTGTTTTCAGTTGCAGGGATCAGATAAGAAAGAGCTTCACAACAGAAGCAATGGGACACATTTCCGGGAGCTACACTTGGAAAAAGAGAGATTGTCGAGCACAGCTCTCGGAAAAGGGGTCATCTGAGCACTCAAACTACCATTGTGCCATTCTTTTCCGAGGACACTCTCGAAAAAGGGATCAGCTGAGTACTTTACTAGTACAGTTGTGCCACACTTTTCCGAGGGTTGTGACGCTCGATAAAAGTTGAACTACCATGTGAGACACACAGGCCCATTGGTCAGTTCCGAAGGGTTTAGTCAATAGTCGTATATCGAGCACTGCCAAGGCTGGCTCTCGGCAAAGACATCGTCATATTATTCTTTTTAAATATTTAGCAAAAAATTAAAAGGTTTACTGATAAATATGACCAGTGGGACCACATGTCAGGTAGGAATGTTTCTGTGACGTGTTTTTACCGAGTGTCGATATTCGGCTCTCGGTATATGTAACAGAAAGTGACGGCGCCGTCAGTTGCGAACGGGCATGCCACGTGGCTTCTCTTTGCCGTGTGGTGCTTGTTCGCCGTGAGCCCATGTCGGAAATGTCAGCTAGTTGCCATGAAGCCAGGTTTGTCGAGTGTTGCTCTCGGTGTCGTTTACTTTGCTGAGTGTTCGTGGTTTGGCTCTTGGCGAAGAGCCTAGCACCCGGCGTATACGAAAATTCCAGTAGCGTTAACATTGGTCGGTCAGTCTAAAGTACATAATTATGTCTACTCAAGAAAAATCCTTCATGAACCGGACAATTACTCATTGTTGCCATGATTGTCTAAATCTTTACATGCAAAAAAAAAAAAGAGTTAGCCAAACCCGAACTGATTACTAGCGGATTGTAACGTATTAGGATAAGATTTGATAACAACCGGCCCTTCGGCCAAGCCAACCCCCCGCCCGCAGCCCTTTATAAGGCCGTCGCCTCTCGACTCAACTCGCAGTCCACCCAACAGCGATTCTTCCTTACGGTTCGCTTTCTCGTTTGTAAGTTCCGATCCAATGGCACCTCTCGGTGATACTGTAGCTGCCGCGGCGGCGCCTGGCCTCGTCGTCTCGTTCGGCGAGATGTTGATCGACTTTGTGCCAAACGTGGCCGGCGTCTCGCGGCGTCTCGCTCGCCGAGTCTGGGGGCTTCGTCAAGGCGCCCGGAGGCGCGCCCGCCAACGTCGCTTGCGCCATCTCCAAGCTCGGGGGCTTCTCCGCCTTCGTTGGCAAGGTACGCATTGATCAATCGTTGTCATGATAACATATGATGACTCTCATGTCTTTGCGTTTGTTTGCCATCCGGGCGCGCGTTAGATCCAGTGATTGATAGCAATCGCGCTCTTTGGCTCTTCGACTATTATTATTACTTGCACCTCAGGTCATTGATCACTCCAAATCTAGCACTAA
Source organism: Triticum dicoccoides (assembly GCF_002162155.2). Classification (NCBI taxonomy): domain Eukaryota; kingdom Viridiplantae; phylum Streptophyta; class Magnoliopsida; order Poales; family Poaceae; genus Triticum; species Triticum dicoccoides. Next base: position 659,952,527 of record NC_041388.1, on the reverse strand, counting down.
TCCAATCTGACACAAGAAGTAGCCGTTTTACAATATCTTTTCAAAGATGGATTATTTTCGCAATCAATTATACAAAAATAAAAGAAAAAAATCCTCATGAATCATCATGTGAAATCCAACCGTGTAACCGTGTAGAAGTTACATATAACGTAGTTATTTCGCATATGAAGTTGTAATCGGATGATGATGTTTATTTTTATTTCAGTTTGGCGACGACGAGTTCGGCCACATGCTGGTGGACATCCTGAAGCAGAACGGCGTGAATGCGGAGGGCTGCCTCTTCGACCAGCACGCACGCACCGCCGTGGCCTTCGTCACCCTCAAGTCCAACGGAGAGCGTGAGTTCATGTTCTACCGCAACCCGTCGGCCGACATGCTCCTCACCGAAACCGAGCTCAACCTGGACCTCATCCGCCGAGCTCGCATCTTCCACTACGGCTCCATCTCGCTCATCACCGAGCCCTGCCGCTCCGCCCATGTCGCCGCCATGCGTGCCGCCAAGTCGGCCGGCATTCTATGCTCGTACGACCCCAACGTGCGCCTCCCGCTCTGGCCCTCCGATCAGGCTGCCCGCGATGGCATCATGAGCATCTGGAAGGAGGCCGACTTCATCAAGGTGAGCGACAAGGAGGTGGCCTTCCTCACCCAGGGTGACGCCTACGACGAGAAGAACGTCCTCTCCCTCTGGTTCGAGGGCCTAAAGCTGCTTGTCGTCACCGACGGTGAGAAGGGGTGCAGGTACTTCACCAACGACTTCAAGGGCTCCCTGCCAGGGTACTCTGTTGACACCGTCGACACCACCGGCGCCGGCGATGCCTTTGTTGGATCCCTCCTGATCAACGTCGCAAAGGACGACTCCATCTTCTACGTAAGCAGAAACTACGTAATTATTAATCAGCTGATTGATGAATTCAATTCCATTATGACTTGTGATTGTTCAGAATGAGGCCAAGCTGAGGGAGGTGCTCCAGTTCTCCAACGCTTGCGGGGCCATCTGCACCACCAAGAAGGGAGCCATCCCGGCGCTGCCCACCACTGCCACCGCCCTCGAGCTCATCAGCAAGGGCACCAACTAGCTCGTCTCGGTGTCGCGCCGTCCGGGTTGAATCTTAGGGGAGTTTAGCTCCGTTTTTATATTATTAGGGATGAGTTAAGTTTAGTTCGTGTGTCAGTCTTATCTTAATAAAACGCAAGCATCTGTGATGATTTTGGTTGCTTCTATTTGGTGGCAATCTTGTGTAATTAAGGAGGCTACTGATTGTTGTACCCTTCACCCAAAACTTTAGGCAAAACCGAAATATTATCAGAACCTTGAATGAACGGACATACGTGTGTTCGGAAAAAGAAAAATACCGTGCTGCTGGCTTGAGTTTATATGTGATTTTCTCTTTTGATGATGCGCAATTTTATATACTTATCATAAAATCTCGTTCTACTTGCTTGAGTTGTTTTCTATTCAGATGCAACGTTAACTTATCTCTCGCTCTAAGTTTTCATCATCAGTATATTGCTCTTGGCGGCCGCATCAGGCTGACCGTCGAGCATCAGACTTGCCCTACGACCACAGCAACTTTGTTTCCTCCGTTTTGATCCTAATCATACGGTGTAACGGCAAGTTAACTTGCTATACAAAATGTACAAATCCCATCTGAGCATTCTACAAGTCTAACCAAATCACGGCACGTGCCTTGGCACCAAAGAAATGATATTTCATAGTTTGTTTGTTGAGATCTCTTCTTACCTTTTTTTTTTCTTTCTCTTTTGCATTCACGTGCAATGTACATTAGACTGCCATCAATTAATTTTTATCCTTTTGGGCATACTTCTGATCTCCTCTTAATACTAAATCTTTGCTGATTCGCAATTTCTCTTGGTGGCCGCATCAATATACGTGCTTTTCTTGTCTAATGCGCAATGTTACTTATCTCTTGCTCTAAGTTTTCACTATCACTAATGATTTTATTTCTCTTGGTGGCCGCATCAGGCGTTGTAAACTACATAATTGACTACTGATTGTTGTAGCCTTCACCCAAAAATTTATCAAAGCCTTGAATGAATGGACGTGTGTTCGAAAAAAGAAAATGCCGTGCTGCTGGCTTGAGTTTATATGTGGTTTTCTCTTCTGATGATGCTCAATTTTATATACTCAGCATAAAATCTCGTTCTGCTGGCTTGAGTGGTTTTCTATTCTGATGCAACGATTTCTTGCTCTAAGTTTTCATCATTAGTAATGAATTTATTCCTCTTGGCGGTCGCATGATGCTTGTTTAATTTCATAATTCACTTTATTTTTAACTCTCTTTCTTCTAACTCCAAAGAAAAAACTATTTTTTTTTCTGAAAAACAAAATTCAAAAAAGACATTTACCCAAATTAAGGTCCAGTCCATTTTTTGCCAAAAGTTTAATTCCATGATTGTAACATAGGGTAACTTGCCATACAAGATACAAGATGTACAAATCCCATCTTATCATTCTACAAGATCCAACCAAATCACGGGCACACTTGCACCGTTTGTTAGTTGGAGATCTCTTCTTACCTTTTCTTTTCTTTCTCCTTTGCATCCACTAGTAGCCTTTTCTTTTTGCGAGAAAACTTTCAATCTATTCATCTTCAATCATGGCAATACAACAAATGCCAGAAATAATAAAAATTACATCCAGGCCCGTAGACCACCTAGCGACGACTAGAAGCACTGAAGCGAGCCGAAGGTGCGCCGCCGTCATCGCCCCTCCCTCGTCAGAGCCAGGCAAAACTTGTTGTAGTAGACAGTCGGGAAGTCGTCGTGCTAAGACCCCATAAGACCACCGCAGCAGAACAGCAACCGCCGCCGATGAAGAGTAGGTTAGATCGGAAGGGTCCAACCTGAAAAAACACAAACGTAGACGAACTACGACAAGATCCGAGCAAATCCATCAAGGATAGATCTGCCAGAGACACACCTCCACACGCCCACCGACGATGCTAGACACATCACCAGAATGGGGGCTAGGCGGGGAAGACCTTATTCCATCTTCAGGGAGCCGCCGTCGTCTTGTCTTCTTGAGTAGGACACAAAGCCTAACAAAACTTGAAACATCTAAAAATGGAGCCCTCCCACCGGCAAGGGCCGGGATCGACCGCCCCGCCATGGCCCTAAGGCCAGCGGATAACCATTCACGTGCAATGCACATTAGACTGCCATCAATTATTTTTTATCCTTTTGGGCATACTTCTCATCTCATTTTAATACTAAATATTTTTTCTTTCTAATTTCTATGCATGCTATGCAGCTAGATTCGGCAGTTTTTTAGGCTAAAAGTCAATTGACATGTCAATACGTGGGAGACGCAAGTAGGGGTGGAAAGTGGTAGCGGATAATCCGAAATATCCAATATTCGTATCCGAAACATCCGCATCCGAACCAAAATGGAAATAGAAATTATCCGTATCCGAATTTATTAAAAAAATAAAAAATAAAATATGGTAGGACATTTTGACACAAATATGGATATAGAAGTGGATATATCTGTATCCGGATAAGATTATGGGAGGTATTTTTCAAAAGGTGTGTCTAGGGCACATCTAGATGTGTTTTAGTTATTGCACATCTAAATGAGTGAATCAAGCATAAAAAGGAGAAGAGGAAAAAGAAAAGAAAAGTATCCACACGAATCTCAACGTAAGATCAATGATATAGGAGTTAGATATGCAATACTTATGGCACATCTAGATGTGCTTTAGCAAAATTGTTTTCAAAATTCTAGGCCCAATATTCCAATTACCCAACATAAAAGCCAAATAAGTGGTCAAATTTTACTTTTTGTATGATTAAACTTAAAAATTATTATGCATTATAATAGTATTTATTCATAAACCTATTTATCATTGACTTATTGCGTGTGACAAGTTGATTATTTCATATCACATAGCTATTGACTAATCTACTTAAGCAATATGTCGATATTATTCGTATCTGTTCCGAATCAAGAAAACATCCGATACGTATCCATATTCGAATAACATCCGAGCCGCATCTGTATCCGATAACATCCGTATTCGAATTCGTATTCGTTTTGAAAATATGAAAATGAAAATGGTAAGAGCACTATCCGATCCGTTTCCACCCCTAGACGCAAGGCGCCTGCTGACCCCTCCATCTCACCCCGTGGGCACCTAGGAAAAGAAACAGTGGCGATGTGCCTACGTGCGAGAGGTAGAACTCAGGCCGCGGTGGCGGTGTGACCGTGAGACATAAAATCACACGGCCTCTGCAGTGATAAGCATACCAACAAAATGGGGATAGGGCCAGGAAGACATTATTCCTATCTAGGAAAGTGTTGCCGGCATGTTGTCCCAAGTCAGACATGAAGAATCTCTAAAATTGATGTGAAAAATTTCCCATGTTGAACTCATCGTCGTCCAAGGCCTTGCACCGACGCCATCTTCTCCGATGGCCCAGCCAAGCCCAACCTTCATAGAAGCACACTGCACTAGATTCTTCTGCCCGCTTCAGCAAACGCACCGCTGAGCACCGCCTTACAAAGATCTTCAACCAAGCCCTCATCTCCTTCTCCAACCGCAGTAGCTCTCCAAGACTTCCAACACTCCCCGAACAAGCCGCCCTTGAACCAAACCTCCACGCTGCCAGCGCTGTGCGGGCTTTGCCCGATGACGCACCCTAGCGGCGGCGAGAGGGGAAGATGGCGGGGGGCGGCTAGAGTTTTCACAATCGCTTAAATGATATATTGCATTAGGTGCAGCATCCAAATTGTTGTGTTCTTCAAACTAAATGAGCAGATGAATACAAATTAGTTGACTACTTTTTTACATGGTAATACGTGTCTCATTCATATCATGAAAAATAAGATACAAGTCAAACCGACATAACAAAACTAAAAAGATAGCAGAACATCGCTGAACTTAACACCAACTCCCGTCACCTGCCTCCGGCACCACCGCAACAGCCACCAAAGGAAAAAATGACGGGTCACCTCCTCACCCGAGCTTGACGTGGCTCCATCGCTGATAAGCAGCTTTGTGGACCTCCAAGGTGGCTCACCAAAAGTAAAGTCATTATCGTTGAACGAATCAGACCGGGGCAACACCCCGGACACGCCGTCGAACTCCAGATCTGGCACCCCACACCACGACTAAGACGTCGAAGGAGAAAACCATACCTGCCATCATCAACCACGAATCCAGCACACGTTCGTCTTTCAGATATCGTCGATGCAGACCACAATCTGTATCCGCTTCTGGACTACCTCCGAAGCTCCACACTGGCGTTGGAGCAAATGTCGTCACAACAACGGAGCCCGGGGATGATACCGTCGCCACACCTTCCTTACTTGAACAGACTGATTTTCAAATCCATCCCTAACCATAGAACCGATTTCCTCGTTGGAGACAGATCTGAACCTTCTTTATTCAGTGTCGCCGTCGCCGCCTCCAAATTGAAGACAATGAACGGCCAAAAACCCAAAGCTATTAGAACCAAACCTAAAGCTACACGATCCACACACGTAGATCCCGCGACTCCCTTCACCACCGACGACCGAAGTCGCCGGCGGAGGGGAGCCGCCGAAGGAACGAGGCGGAGGGACTCTCCTGGCTGCGGCTAGGGTTTCTAGTCGCGAGCCCGAGAGGAAAAGAACATTAGTTGACTACTTTGTCGTCCTTTTTTCTCAACTTTTTTTTGACACAACCCTCCATATTCCATCCATTTTGCTTTGAGAATGAAATCACACGTATTAATTTTTTTTATTTTGCATACGTGGGCTTTGAATTCGGGACTCGGCAAAGCTGATAGGTGGGCGCTGGGCTAGTAGGCCGCTGCACCCGTGCACTTTTTGCTCTTCAAAATAAGGTCCGAACCCTGCAGTTTCGCTCAAACAACGGCGGCTGTCGGAGCCAAGCGATAGAAACGAGGAGAGGCGCCGCGGCGACTTCAGAACAGCTCCAACGCGCCGATCCGTTTCGTCCCCACGCGTCCATTTAGGTCGCGGTGGATAGAAAACCCTTCTGCCCGCGCGCTCCCAGCCGCTCGCCATGGACGACACATTCGATGACACTGGCGCCGGCCACGCCTCCCCCCCTCCCCCCAAGAGCAAAGGCAAGCCCCGCGCCCCTCCCAAGACCGCCGCGCCGCCCAAGAAAAACCTGACGCCAGAGGAGCGGGCAGTGCAGTCGGCCAAGAGGAAGGGCCGGAGGCACGCAGTGGACGCAAGGGAAAAAGCAGCAGCCGCCGCCGCGCAGCAGGAGGACACCAACGCCCGCGTCGCGGCGGCAACAAGGGAGGCCCTGTTCTACCAAGGGTTAAACCCTGGCCAGCATGGGCTCGTCAACGCCGCCGTGGCCGCGGCTAGCACCGACTCATCCGCGTTTACTCGGATGGTGCTGCCGGAGTCGCCGCGCGCGTCGACGACGCACCCGATCCCCGGCTTCCACGTCTGCCCGCAAGCCTCCCGACTCTCCGGGGAATACTCGCCGGAGGTGAGCGTGGTGGCTCCTTCCAAGCCCACACCCGCGCCCATCAACCTCAACGCCACGCCGTTGGCCAGTGCCTCGTCATTTGGAGGGGCCAGGAAACGCGCGCGGGTGATGCCAGCCGACGTGCTCCCCAGCGCCCGCAACCTATTCGACAGAATGCCGGCGACCGCCGCCGACGAGATGGGCGACGGTTACATGAAGAGCATCGTCTTCGAGGGTGGTGCGGCAGCCGCTCGCGATGCCATCGCGACTGGCTACGTTCCTGATGGGACCCAAAGCCAGGACGGCCGATGGCCGTTCACGCCGGCGACCTATGATCAAGCTGGCATGCAAGACGCCTTCATGCAAGATCAGGTCGGCCTGGATCTGGACGGCTTCCCACTGGACCACGAGTTTCCGGAGGACTACGGGCTCAAGGAAGAGGATGAGTTGGACATCGACGGGGAGCCTTTGTTCGAGGACGAGCTCGCCAACCAAGCCGCTGGGATGAAGTCGAAGCGCAAGAGCAAGCGGAAGAAGGCATACACGGCGGTCGAGGGCAAGCTCCTTTGTGAATGTTGGAGGGACATTAGGCAAGACCCCAAGGTCGGCGCCGAATAAAAGGCATCAACCTTTTGGATCCGTGTCCACCGTGAGTACCATGAGCACAAGAAGTTTGCGCCATACCAAATGTAAAGCACGCGCGAATGGATGTCCATTTCAAAGTGATGGAGGGTGATCTAATAAGAATGCAACAAGTTTTGTGCCACTGGCCGCTGGCATGATCTATGATAGTGGGCCTTTTAATTTTGCACACGGACATGAAATAAATTGCTTGCGTTGGGTGCATGACCGACACAAATAAAAACTGAATGGACATCGAATGAACGGCCGATCCAAACGAATAAAAAACGAACAAAATCTTCGTCCATTATGGTCAGCGCATTAGAGTTGCTTTCAATCCGCCCCGTCCCCATCCTGTCTGCCATGCATGATTCGAGGTGAGTGCACCCCTTCCCCTTCCTCTCCATCGCCCCATCTCCGACCAGTACTGATTTCTTCTCTTTTCTGGCCATCTCTCGAACCCACTTCCGATCCCTCCTCACCCCCCGCCCCGGCGCTGGTCACCGACCAAGGTTTCTCCTCCACCAACCAATCTCTCTTTTCCTCTTTTCACAATTCCCTTCTCAGTTCCCCGTCTTTTCATAATTTTCTCATCTCGTCAACCTTGGAATAGGGACACCCATACACATCATCCCTTCACCCATGCACTCAATGGACATTTCCGTACCATAATTTCACATGAGCCCTTCACTGAGTGCAGGACCGTGCACCAAAAAAAAAAACTAAAACTAAGTAGTACAAGATTAATATTATTCTCACATAGTATTTCTTGATGCAGCACACTTTTTCGCAATAAAATGGGAGAACATAATGAAAGTGTTCTAGAGCATCTCCATGTATTGATATTTATTAAATTACAAAACATGTCGATAATAAAAGTCTGATTTAAGGCGGTGCAGTAGAGAGTGACGGCGACAGCGAAAGGTACCTTCAAATTAGCTATGCCCACAATCAATAGTACTACATGATGGTTTGGTAAGCATAGATCTTCTGTTGACAATCGACAACCCTTCCGAAAAGAAATGCTCGGCATAGAAGAACAATTATTTCTTGACTTGGAAAACAAAATTATCTTTTATTCCTACACATCACATTACTTGTCATTTTAGCATAGTATCAGCAGGATACAAGATGACCTCCACAGAAAAATACATCGAAGTCTTACCAATTGCTCACAAGCAGAAAATCTGGTGCTGGTTACTACCCACCAAAAGATACATAACTTTGCTAGAAATGGGCAATGTGCAGTACTGAACTCATTGGCCTGGAGCCTGCCAAATCAAACCGAGATCACACCTACCTATAACTCTACAGGAGGGCAATCTATGATGATGCTGCAACTAATTAATCTGGGGCTGAAGTATCGGGATGCCGTCAGGGGAGTGACAACGCGTGCGAAAACACATTTATATTATTATTGCTGCTAATGTAGGTTCCATCGGCCTAATAATATTTTTTCGAAAAAACTTTCAATCTATTCATCTTCAATCATGATAGTACAACGAACATTAAAAATAATAAAAATTACATCCAGATCCGTAGACCACCTAACAACGACAACAAACACTGGAGCGAGCCGAAGGCACGTCGCTGTCATCGCCCCTCCTTCACCGGAGCCGAGCAAACCTTGTTGTAGTAGACAGTCGAGAAGTCGTCGTGCTAAGGTCCCATAGAACCAACGCACCAGAACAGCAGCCGTCGCGGATGAAGAGTGTAGATCAAAAGGATCCAACCTGAAGACACACGAACGAAGACGAATGACGAACAGATCCGAACAAATCCACCAAAGACAAATCTGCCGGAGACACACCTCCACACATCCACTGATAATGCTACACGCGTCACCGGAACGGGGACTAGACGGGGAGACCTTTATTCTATCTTCAGGGAGCCGCCGCCGTCTCGCCTTCCTGAGCAGGACACAAACCCTAACAAAGCTCGGAAAAGGATATGAAAACGGAGCCCTCCCACCGGCAAGGGCCAAGATCCACTCCGTCTTCATGGCCCTAAGGCCACTGGAGACGGGACGGACCGGTGCCGGCGCCGGTGGGAGGCAAAGAACCCTAGTTTTGGGAAGGCAGCTGGCTACGTTGGAGGCGGCGGCTGTATTGGGATTTGCTTGATATACATTCATCATCCTAATATTATTGCTCCAGTTTATACATGAAGCCCCATTGTTTAGTGTAGATGGCAGTTTATATGTGTTTTAGAAAGCAAGAGCACCATCTTATAAGAGCAGACAACAAAATAACTCATTTACATAATCTAAAAACTCTAGCAGTCCTGTGACCACAAGTTTATTACCATGGACATTTGCAATTGTCTACTCCTAATATAATCATACACCAAGTTTATTATTGCTCCCCCATTTTTAAGGAAACAAAAGCGTGAACACCATGTTTGTACGGTGAGCTATGCGGGTGACACGGGCGACGCCCGCGGCGATCGCCGTGATCCAGACGCCGACCTCCGTCGCCCCTGGACTAGAGCACGTCGGCGGCAGGTTTTGGGCACTCGCGGAGACAGATGAAGAGGACGACGACGACGCGGGGACTTCACCGGGGACTCGCCAGAGTTGTACTCGCCAACGCCTTCAGATGTGATCTGTGAGGCCTTCAATCCCGGGTATTCGAAGGAGGAAGTGGCTACGATTGTAGATGACGTCGTGCCGCTCGACGATCTGGCTCGGCAAGGATTGCACCCTGAGGACAAGGTGGACTTGGTTCGTCGGATAGTTCACCAGAGGACGGCGGCTGATGACCCACAAGTATAGGGGATCTATTGTAGTCCTTTCGATAAGTAAGAGTGTCGAACCCAACGAGGAGCAGAAGCAAATGATAAGCGGTTTTCAGCAAGGTATTCTCTGCAAGCACTGAAATTATAGGTAACAGATAGTTTTGTGATAAGATAATTGGTAACGAGCAACAAGTAACAAAAGTAAATAAAGTGCAGCAAGGTGGCCCAATCATTTTTGTAGAAAAGGACAAGCCTGGACAAACTCTTATATAAAGAAAAGCGCTCCCGAGGACACATGGAAATATCGTCAAGCTAGTTTTCATCACGTTCATATGATTCGCGTTCGGTACTTTGATAATTTGGTATGTGGGTGAACCGGTGCTTGGGTGCTGTCCTTACTTGGACAAGCATCTCACTTATGATTAACCTCTATTGTAAGTATCCGAAACTACAACAAAAGTATTAAGGTAAACCTAACCATGACATGAAACATGTGGATCCAAATCAGCCACTTACGAAGCAATGCATAAACTAGGGTTTAAGCTTCTGTCACTCTAGCAACCCATCATCTACTTATTACTTCCCAATGCCTTCCTCTAGGCCCAAATAATGGTGACATGTCATGTAGTCGACGTTCACATAACACCACTAGAGGATAGACAACATACATCTCATCAAAATATCAAACGAATACCAAATTCACATGACTATTAATAGCAAGACTTCTCTCATGTCCTCAGGAACAAACATAACTACTCACAAAGCATATTCATGTTCATAATCAGAGGGGTATTAATATGCATATAGGATCTGAACATATGATCTTCCACCAAGTAAACCAACTAGCATCAACTACAAGGAGTAATTAACACTACTAGCAACCCACAGGTACCAATCCCGGGTTTAGAGACAAGAATTGGATACAAGAGATGAACTAGGGTTTGAGAGGAGATGGTGCTGGTGAAGATGTTGATGGAGATTGACCCCCTCCCGATGAGAGGATCGTTGGTGATGATGATGGCGATGATTTCCCCCTCCTGGAGGGAAGTTTCCCCGGCAAAACAGCTCCGCCAGATCCCTAGATTGGTTCCCCCAAAGTTCCGCCTCGTGGCGGCGGAGTCTCGTCCGGAAAGATGGCTTCTGATTTTTTTTCCTCATCGAAAGACTCCATATAGCAGAAGATGGGCATCGGAGGGCCACCAGGGGGCCCACGAGGTAGGGGGTGCACCCAGGGGGCAGGGCGCGCCCCCCACCCTCGTGGGCAGGGTGTGGCCCCCCTGGTGAACTTCTTGCGCTCAGTATTTTATATATATTCTGAAAATGACTTCCATGAAGTTTCAGGACTTTTGGAGCTATGTAGAATAGGTCTCTAATATTTGCTCCTTTTCCAGCCCAGAATCTCAGCTGCCGGCATTCTCCCTCTTTATGTAAACCTTGTAAAAGAAGAGAGAATAGGCATAAGTATTGCGACATAATGTGTAATAATAGCCCATAATGCAATAAATATTGATATAAAAGCATGATGCAAAATGGACGTATCAACTCCCCCAAGCTTAGACCTCGCTTGTCCTCAAGCGAAAGCCGAAATCGAAAAACATGTCCACATGTTTAGAGATAGAGGTGTCGATAAAAATAAAATACAGACATGAGGGCATCATGATCATTCTTAGAACAACAACTTATATAATTCTTGTCATATGATCTCTTATGCTAGAGTAACAATTAAATCACAATTTCAAGTATGAATTGATGACCCACAAGTATAGGGGATCTATCGTAGTCCTTTCGATAAGTAAGAGTGTTGAACCCAACGAGGAGCAGAAGGAAATGATAAGCGGTTTCCAGCAAGGTATTCTCTGCAAATACTGAAATAAGTGGTAACAGAGAGTTTTGTGATAGGATAGTTTGTAACGAGCAACAAGTAACAAAAGTAAATAAAGTGCAGCAAGGTGGCCCAATCCATTTTGTAGCAAAGGACAAGCCTGGACAAACTCTTATATAGAGAAAAGCGCTCCCGAGGACACATGGGAATATCGTGAAGCTAGTTTTCATCACGTTCATATGATTCGCGTTCGGTACTTTGATAATTTGGTATGTGGGTGGACCGGTGCTTGGGTACTGCCCCTACTTGGACAAGCATCCCACTTATGATTAACCTCTATTGCAAGCATCCGCAACTACAACAAAAGTATTAAGGTAAACCTAACCATAGCATGAAACATATGGATCCAAATCAGCCCCTTACGAAGCAATGCATAAACTAGGGTTTAAGCTTCTATCACTCTAGCAACCCATCATCTACTTATTACTTCCCAATGCCTTCCTCTAGGCCCAAATAATGGTGAAGTGTTATGTAGTCAACGTTCACATAACACCACTAGAGGAGAGACAACATACATCTCATCAAAATATCGAACGAATACCAAATTCATATGACTACTAATAGCAAGACTTCTCCCATGTCCTCAGGAACAAACGTAACTAATCACAAAGCATATTCATGCTCATAATCAGAGGGGTATTAATATGCATATAGGATCTGAACATATGATCTTTGTCGGGTGGTACGTGCGACATATGCCAACGGGTGGCTTATCATTGTGGGAGCCAGTAAGACGTCGCCGGTGCTTGGAAGCGGGATGAGGCGAAGACATGCACATCGGCGAATCTTACCCAGCTTCAGGGCTCTCCGAGGAGATAACACCCCTACTGCTGCTCTGCGGGGTCTCCGCATGATCACTAGATGAATGAGTGGCTACAAGATGCTCCTTGAGCTGTTTGGCGAGAGGAGGAAGAAGGGCACGGCTTGCTCTCTTCTCCTCCCTATGTGGTGTCTAAAACTAGCACCGATCAACCCTTTGCATGGGTGCCCCGGGAGGTTTATATAGGCTCACCCCCCGGGGGTACAATGGTAATCCGGCTGGGCGTGGGCCCCAGCCGTCTGTGTCTACGCTCGCCGGCTTCTGCGCCGGCTGCTGGGGCCCGCCGGCTGGTCGGTCCTGCCGGCTGCCGGCTCCTTGGTCGACAGGCATGCCCCACTGTCCAGGGCCTGGTCGGTGGCTGGTTACTGTTGCCTCGACCTGGTGACGAGGGCTTCGCTGAGGTGGGCGTGGCTACAGCGCCGCCGCCCGGCGGGCGATCGCTGTAGCCTCACCGCATCTTGTCTCCTTAATGGGGCGTCTCCTTCGAGGGAGGGGACAGGCCGGCTGCGGGGAGCCGGCCCCATCTCGGGCCGACTGGGGGAGGCCTGGCCGCCTTCGGGCGTCTCTCTGCCTGAAGGGGCCCATCGCCCGTGGGCAGCGCTGGCAGCCCGTCGTGGGTGACATCAGGGTCAACATGGCAACAGTGTCGCGCCAGACGGGTCATGGCCACCCCGTGTGGCGCACTGTGCCAGGCGTGCTTCGGGATTCGGGGGTGGCAGGCTTTACTGTAGCCACGCCCCGTCATATCGCCGTTATGTGGATGCAGACTTCGATGGTACGATGTTGACCGCTTGGTGGGAGCCGGCCTCTTGGAGTCGGCCTTCTCGTGGCCGGCTTCTTGGAGCCAGCCCTCCCGCAGCTTTCTTCATGAGGGCTAAAGTCGGGCCACCTTCCGATAGTCGGCCGGGGAGACAACCGGCAAGGGGAAGGCGGCCCCACGTCTTGGATTCTTGAGGGCCGGATCGGCTCGTAATTTTTTCAGAAGGGCCAGGGGGAGCCGGCTAGGCTACCCGTGGTCATTTACTCTGACAGTAGTCCTCGAAGCTGATCGAGCTTCGAGGCTGACAAAGGGACGAGAAGCTTGGTCAGCTTCCTATCTTGAGGAGCCGGCTTTGCTTATGCGCGCCGTCTTCGAAAAGCTCCGTTTCTCATAGGCGGGAATGTGGGTCGGCCTGCGAGCTGACCGCGCGCCATCCCGCGGGCCACATGGCAAGGAAAACCTGCCAACGCACGCGCGCGAGGGGACGCCGCCGCAGGCCCGGGCCCGCCACTCCTAGGCCTCGGCCCGAGCGCGGATCTTCTGCGGCCCACACGGACCGCTCGCCTTCCTGCGGCGGTTTTATTACGTCATCAGGGCGCAATAATCGCGGGATCTTCTGCAGTCAATCCCACGTTCCCCCACCACGCCTCCTCGGCTCCGCCGCGCGGGTCTATAAGTAGGGGGAGGAGGGGGAGCGGCAGAGGCTCGCACGCTCTCCCTCGCTCCGCCCCGTCTCACCTTCCTTCTTCTTCCCTCCGCCGCCGTAGCAACCCATTGCCGCGCCGCTCCGCCATCGGACCTCTCGGTTCCTTTGGTCCCGCCGTAGCAGGGTCGTGCACGTCTCCGCTGTCGCATCGTCTTGCTCCTCGCCGCGTCGTTCCCATGGCGTTGTCGAGCTCATGGGATGGCTCCAACGTCCACGAGGACCACGTCGAGTTCCTCCGCCGGACGCGGCGTCTGCCAGGCGAGAACTACGTGCGGGTTCGTCAGGCGCCGACGAGGGAGATTTCGCTTGCACCGGAGGAGGGCGAGCGGGTAATCTTCCGCTCGCACTGCCTGCGCGGCTTCGCCTCCCGGCGAGCGGATTCCTTCGCGCTTTTCTTGAATTCTACCACCTCCAGCCGCATCACCTCACGCCCAACGCGATGATGCTGCTGTCGGCTTTCGTCACCTTGTGCGAGGGCTTTCTTGGGGTTCTTCCCACTCTCGAGCTCTGGGGAGAGTTCTTCCAGAGCAAGCTCGGCACCGTTGTAGCGGGCGTGCCCGCCCCATGCGGAGCCTTCATTGGCATGAGGCGAACGGGCGAGAACAATCTGTTCCCGCCCATCCCGCGGATCCAGTCGGTGAAGCTCTGGCAGAAGTCCTACTTTTACGTGAAGAGCGTCGCCCAGCAAGGCGACTACGTCAACTTGCCGGCTTACGTAGCCGGTCCGCCGGCTGGGAGGCAACCCTCGTGGAGCTACCGGGCCAGGTCGTTGTCTCAGGCCGGGAATGCAGCCGTCTCCCTGCTCCGGGTGATGATCCAGTCGGAGGGCCTGACCGGAGCCGACCTGGTGGCCGCCTTCGTGGAGCACCGTGTACTTCCGCTCCAAGGCCGGCCTCACATGATTTGCCAGATGAGCGGCCGCTTCGACCTGTGCCGGCTGAGCACCAGGGAGATGCCTCATGCCGAGGTGTCTTACATGGTGAACTACATCTCCAACTACAAGCTCGTCGAGGATTGGCGATACGACAAGGAGCCGTATTCTCGCGCCAACCCTCCGCCTGCCGTAAGTTTTTCTTCTTTTCTTCCTTTTTGTAGCCGGCCTCATGATGGCCGACCTCTGATCAGTTGGTTTTCCCTTAGCAGAACCCTCTTCTTCCGCCGACAGCTGGGGCCGCAGGGATAGAGCGCCAGCTCCTCCCCGAACGCACGGTGGACGACGCCGATGATCCGGACCTGGGAGCGGCCGCCATGGAAGATGCCATCATGGGGGAAGGCGACGAGGCAGGAGGCGCGGGGCTCGGGGCCGGCCTCGAGGACTGGGCGGACGACGACGAGGTCGAAGCTGCCCCGCACCGCCAGCTGGCGGTTGATCATCAAGGCGCGGGCCCGTCTGCCGCGCCGGCTGCCCGTGGCGGCGCGCAGAAGCGCCGGGCCGCGTCGACCTTCTTCGGTAGCCGGCCGAAGAAATCCAAGGCTTCCACGGCGGCGACCAAGCGGGATGAGGCGGCCGTGAAGGCGGCCCGCTTCCGCAAGGCGGTGAAACAGCTGCAGGCGATCTCGGCTAAGTCGTCAAACGTCTTGTATATATATTTTTTATTGTCCTCTTCGATTGAAGCTCTTCTAAACCTTTCTTTGCTCGCCGGGCAGGGCACCGCTTTCCCTCGAGCAAGGTCCTGGCGGCTCCGTAGTCGGGCCGACTGGAGGGTCCTCAGGCTCCCGCCGCGTGGATCCCCGCGCCGACCTCATGGAGGCCACGGAGCGGAACGCACGGGAGGTGCGGGAGGAGCAGGAGGCAGCAGAGCGAAGGACCGCCCAGGCGGCGAAGGAGCAGGCCGACGCGGCGGCCAAGGCCCGGGCGGAGGCGGCAGCCGCGGAGACGGAGGCGGAGGCCTCGCACAACCAGCCTCCGCTGCTCGTCGTTCCCCTCCGCGTCGTGGCCCCCGACATCCCCGTGCCCCCGTCGGAGGAGGTCGACCAAGACCCGCCGGTGATGGAGAGGAGGGAGGACCACGTGGTCTTCGTGGAGGAGGCGCCGCAGACGGCGCCGACTGGAGCGGGCCAAAGCGGCCAACCAGCCGCGGCGCCAGAGCAGCCGGCCGGGGGCGAGCCGGAGGCAGGGGTCGGCCTCGAGGTGCAGCCGGCATTGCACCGGCGTGCAAGGGGAGGTACCTCCACGCCGGAGCCGCACCGAGCTGCGGGTGCCAGCCAAACGGCGGAGGCCCTGGAGGCGGCCAGCGCCAGCATGTCCGAATGGACTCCTAGCGGGGGGACGGGTGAGCTGAACGCGGCGACCCAGGAGGTCCGGAACCGGCTTCAAGCCCAGGCCGCTTCGCTGCAGCGATACACCCAAGAGTTCCTCGTGACGCGGGCCGTCATCCGGGTGAGTCTTCTGGCCTTGGTTGTTTTGCTCTTTTGATTTCTTCCGTGGGGGCGCGTCAGCGCACCCACTGGGTGTAGTCCCCGAGTTCCGAATCGGCTGCTGCGCAGGCGGCTTGGAACTTACTAGGTCCTGACAACTATCTTATCCTCGCCTCCTGTCTGATCTTCCAGGAGTATCATAACCTCCGCGTCGCTGCCTTCAACTCCCAGGCTCAGGAGCTGGGCCGGAGAATCGAGGACCTGACCAGCAGCCGGAGTGCATGCTTTGTTTCGTTCATCTCCTGTGGGGGCGCGTCAGCGCACCCACTGGGTGTAGTCCCCGAGATTCGGGCCGACTGCTGAGCAGTTGGGTCGGATCTTCCTTGACGACTTCTTCCTTATTGATTTTTCCTTTATCTTCATGCTTGCAGGAGCCAATGCCGACTTGAGGGGGCAGCTCAGCGGGGCCCAGGCCGCCCTTCGCGCCAAAGAAGCCGAGTACAACGTCTTGGTCTTGGAGCGTGACCGCCTGGCCAAGAAGTTGGCCGACCAGGAGGAGAGCCACAAGGCGGCCCTGAAGAAGGCGCAGGACAGCGAGGACACCCTGAAGGCCGAGTTCGAGACCGAAGCGGCGGGCTGGGCTGAGGCAAAACAAGCGCTGAGCGAGGGCTTCGGCCGGATTGAGGATCTGATCGATGGTAAGCCGCCTTCCTCACTCCTTGCTTGCCCCTTGCCCCCTGATTTGTGTTCTGACTTGTGCTGCTTTTTGTTCTCTGTGCAGACTACTTCCCCGGCTACTCCGTCTTCGCCACCCAAACCATCGAGGCCCATCGCGAGGCGCGCTGGTAGGCGGGGGCTGAAATCGCGCCGGACGCGAGCCGGACGCTTGAGGAGCAACTCTTGGCGGTCCAAGCCTGACTGCAGCCGACTCACCGCATGCTCCGCCGCCTCCAGCGCGCCGGGGCGCAGGTGTTGGCCGCCCTCTCGCCAGGCGAAATGATTCCCCGCACCCCGAGTCGGACTGCTGACTGGCTGGAGGTTGCGGTTGGCCGCTTCGAGGCCTGGAAGGCATCGGCGGCCCGGCTTGGAGCTGGGCGGGCGTTGGAGTTTGTCTGAGCCTGGTATCCCGGGCTGAACCTGGACCAGCTGCGCACCTGGTGGCTGGAGGCTGACGAGGAGATGGAGGCGGTGCGGCCGGCTATCGCTCAGCGTGCCTCGACGATCACCAAGTGCACTGACATCAGCGTCTTCACTCCTGAAATAAATGACGACGGCGTTGCCCAGCCGGAGGAGTGGTTCGGGCTGGACCCGGCAGCGGGTGAGGACTCGGCAGAGGAGATCGCTTCCAGCGATGAAGGTGAAGACGACGAAGGGGAAGAAGGCGGCTAGTGAAGCGGCCAGCCAGCCCGAGCCTGACCGTGCCTCCAGCAACGAGGCGCGTGCTAGCGCGCCCTCTGTGGGAGGTGGTGATCATGCCGAGGTTCGCCAGCCGGCCACTCCTCCAGCCAGTGCTGCCGTCTCCACTGACCTGCCTGACTCGCCAGTCGCTCCCTTGGCTTAATCTGCCGTCCTTGCTTTTCATGCTTGTTACTTTTTGAACATTTTTTGTTAAACTTGCGCAGTTCCACCCACTGGGGGTGTATTCAAACTATGTTGAATGCTGGCCTTTCGAAGGCCTTTGTGTAAATATGATCGTGTGTGTGTTTGGCTTCCATTCGCGTATGCTTTTTATCTTTAGGCTGTTTCCTTTGCCGCCTTCCCCTAGCTGCCGTCTTCCCAACCGGCAGCTGCTCTGCAGCCTGCGGCTAAGGAAGGACTTGGCTATATTTATTTTTTTATTTTTTTATTAGGGAAGGCAAGTACTCGAGCTTTCTTAGATTGAAGCGAGGTGAATGGAAGCCGGCCAGCCGGCTACTCTGGTAGTCGGTCGGTGGTGGGAGAAAAACCGGCTTTTGTTATATTAGCCTGTTAGTCCCTAGCCGTTTTTCGTGTGGGCGTCCTTTCCTGCCTTTAACTCTTTCCCGCCGGACAGCCGGCTCTTCGAACTGCGACTTTTGGCAAGAGAGGGCTTGGGTGCCGGCACACTACTTGTCTGACCGCGGGTAGGACTTCTAATATAACTGAAGGCGGCCAGTCCCCGGGCCGACTAGTCGAACCCGGTGCCGGACGAAAAAAGTGAATGTAATGACATGATCATAAGCATAATACTCTTCATTTATAGATAAAAGATGGCAGTCCCCGAGCTCTCCTCGGGGGGCCTATTGTCTCGTACTTAGTACAAAAGTTAGCGTGATACATACTGCATTTCAACTATAAAATCTTCGGAGGAGGTTGGCGTTCCATGGTCGTTCTGACTCTTTGCCAGAGTCGTCTCTCTTTCGTGCCTTCGGCTTCTGTGCGTCGATCAGGTAGTAGGAGTCATTTCCCAGCGCTCTGCTGATGACGAAGGGGCCTTCCCAAGGGGCCGAGAGCTTGTGCTGGCCGGCTGTTCGCTGGATTAGCCGGAGCACGAGGTCGCCTTCTTGGAAAGATCTTGGTTTGACCTTCTGGCTGTGGTAGCGGCGCAAGCCCTGCTGGTAGATGGCGGACCGGCTGAGGGCTAACAGCCGGCCTTCTTCCAGCAGGTCGACACCGTCTTCTCGTGCTTCCTTGGCCTCCGCCTCTGTGTACATGGTTACCCGAGGCGAGTCGAACTCGATGTCGGTTGGGATGACCGCCTCGGCACCGTACACGAGGAAGAAAGGAGTGAAGCCGGTTGACTTGTTTCTGGTAGTGCGCAGACTCCAGACGACGGCCGGCAGCTCATCGAGCCAACAGCCGGCCGAACGTTCCAGTGGCACGACCAGTCGGGGCTTGATGTCGGAGAGGATGAGGCCGTTGGCTCGCTCAACTTGGCCGTTTGACTGCGGGTGGGTAACAGACACTAAGTCCAACCGGATGCCCTGCGTCGCGCAGAAATGTGCCAATGCTCCCTTGGCGAAATTCGTGCCGTTGTCGGTGATGATGCTGTGTGGCACGCCGTAGCGAGTTGTTATATCTGCGATGAATGTCACAACAGTCGGCCCATTCAGCTTCTTGACCGGCTTTGCCTCAATCCATTTGGCGAATTTGTCCACGGCGACAAGCAGATGTGTCATGCCGCCGCGCGCCGTCTTGAATGGGCCCACCATGTCCAGTCCCCAAACGGCGAAGGGCCAGGTGAGGGGAATGGTCTTGAGTGCCGAAGCTGGCATGTGTTGCTTGGAGCTGAAGACTTGGCACCCTTTGCAATGTTTAACTAACTCCTTGGCGTCATCCAAGGCAGTCGGCCAAAAGAACCCATGGTAGAAAGCTTTGGCGACGAGCGATCTTGAGGCTGCATGGTGGCCGCATTCCCCTTGGTGGATGTCTCTGAGGATTGCAATGCCCTTCTCTTGCTCGACGCATCGCTGGAAGACTCCAGTGACACTGCGCCTGACGAGCTCTCTGTTGACGATTGTGTATGCTCCGGCTCGGTGTTGGACTTGTCTTGCCTTTGTTTCGTCAGCCAGCAGATCTTGGTTTATTAGGAAGTTGAGGATGGACTGAGCCCATGATGGAGCTGCGACTTCTTCTATTGCCAACACGGCTACTGCGACCAGGGCGGGCGGGCTGGGTGGTGAAATGCTGGAGTCGGCCGCCGCCTGTTGTGTTGGTGCAGTCTCCGGGCCGACTACCGCAGTCCCCGAGCCGGGTGTGGCAGTCCCCGGGTCGGGTGTAACTACGGAAGTCCCCGAGCCGCCTACTGACGTCCCCGGGCCGACTATCGAAGTCCCCGGGTCACCTGCTTGGTTCTTCGAGCCGGACCCGGCCGCATCGAGGTCAGGCGGCACGAAGATGGAATCGAACTCTGGAGACGGCTTGATAGACGGCTTGAGGAGACGTTGCAGAGAGACACCGGTTGGTATTGCCTGCCGAGTGGAGCCTATTCGAGCCAGGGTATCAGCTGGCTCGTTGTCGGCTCGCGGTACGTGGAGGAACTTGCATCCTTCAAAGTACCCGCTGATCTGCTGAACGAGGAATCGGTAGCTTGCCATATTTGTGTCCTTGGCGTCCCAGTCGCCGGATGATTGCTGGACTACCAAGTCCGAGTCGCCGTAACATAGGATCCGGCGTATGCCCAACTCTTTGGCAAGCCGGAGCCCGTGTATGAGCGCCTCGTACTCGGCCACGTTGTTGGAGGCGGCAAAGTGAATTTGCAGCGTGTATCTGAGCTTGTCGCCTTTGGGAGAGGTGAGGATGACACCGGCTCCCAAGCCGGTGCGCATCTTGGACCCGTCAAAGTGCATGCGCCAATGAGTGGAGTCGGGAGCTGGCGGTAGGTACTGGGTCTCGGCCCAGTCGACGAGGAAGTCGGCCAATGCTTGGGACTTGATGGCGGTGCGAGGCTGGTAGAAGATCGTGTAGGGGGCCAGCTCGATGGCCCATTTCTCCACCTGGCCAGATGCATCCCGGCTGCCTATGATTTCGGCAAGCGGGGCGGTGCATACGACCGTGATGGGATGCTCTTGGAAGCAGGGCTTCAACTTCTTGGCGGTGAAGTACACGCCATAGCACATCTTCTGGTAGTGTGGGTAGTTCTGCTTCGAGGTAGATAGCACCTCGCTTAAATAGTACACCGGCCTCTGGACCGGCTGGGCTCGGCCCTCTTCTGGGCGCTGGACTACGATGACGGTGCTGACCACTCGGCTGGTTGCAGCAATGTAGAGGAGCATGTGCTCTTTCTCAGTCGGCGCCGCCAGGACAGGCGGCGTGGCCAGCATCTTCTTCAGCTCGTGAAAAGCTTGGTCGGCTTGGTCGTTCCACTCGAAGTGAGTGGTCTTCTTCATGAGGCGGTAGAGGGGAAGAGCTTTTTCTCCGAGCCGGCTGATGAAGCGGTTCAGGGAGGCCAAGCACCCGGTGAATTTCTGGACGTCTCAAAGTTTGGTGGGAATCGCCATTCTCTCAATGGCCTTGATCTTTATTGGGTTGCATTCGATGCTGCGTTCGGAGACCAGGAAGCCTAGGAGCTGGCCGGCTGGCACTCCGAGCACGCATTTCTCGGGGTTGAGCTTGATCTAGAACCGGCGCAGGTTCTCAAATGTTTCCTTGAGGTCCTCCAACAAGGTGTCGCGCTTCTCCGTCTTCACCATAATGTCGTCTACATAGACGTGGGCATTTCTGCCGAGCTGCTTGAGGAGGCACTTCTGCATGCAACGCTGAAAAGTGGCACCGACATTTCTTAAGCTGAATGTCATACTCAGGTAGCAGAAAGCTCCGAATGGCGTGATGAAGGTGGTCTTCAGGCGGTCAGCTGGGTCTAGCTTTATCTGGTGGTATCCCGAGTAAGCATCCAAGAAACTCAACAGCTCGCATCTGGCCGTGGCATCTATCACTTGATCAATCCTTGGCAGGGCAAAGGGATCTTTGGGGCAGGCCTTGTTGAGGCTCGTGTAGTCTATGCACATGCGCCACTTGTTGTTATTCTTTAGCACGAGGACCGGGTTGGCAAGCCACTCTAGAAAGAAAACCTCCATAATGAAGCCGGCTGCCAGAAGCCAGGCTATCTCCTCTCCCACAATCCTTCTTTTCTCCTCCGACAGTCGGCGGAGGGGTTGTTTGACTGGTTTTGCGCCTTCTCGGACGTGTAGCTTGTGCTCGGCGAATTCCTTCGGAACACCCGGCATGTCCTTAGGGGACCATGCAAAGATATCCCGATTCTCACGGAGGAAGTCGGCGAGCTCGCCTTCCTATTTGCTGTTTAGGTTTGCCCTGATGACGGCAAACCTTTCTGGGTGCTCGGGGTCAAGAGGTATCTTCTTCGTCTCCTTGGCCGGCTGGAAAGATCCTTGGGCATCACACTCCTTGGGATCGGAGGACAGGGCTGGCTGTTTGCTGGCCAAGGCCATGACTCGGTCCAACATCTTCTTTTCTTCGGCAATCACCAGGGACTCGGCCAGCCGGCTGCTGGCTGCAGCGCACTCGGAAGATTTCTTGTAATCGCCGGCTACGGTGAGGATGCCCTTGGCGCTCGGCATCTTCATCTTGAGGTAAGCATAGTGGGGAACAACCATGAACCTGGCCAAGGCAGGACAGCCAAGCAATGCATGGTAGGGGCTCTCGAGGTCCTCTACTTCAAACCAGATCACTTCTCGGCGGAAATGCTCCTTGTCCCCAAAGAGTACATCAATCTTGATCTTGCCAATGGGGGCGCAGGACAGGCCAGGTACAATGCCATGGAACACAGTCCGAGTAGGCATGAGTTGCTTCGTCTTGACGTTCAGCTTCTCCAGGGTGTCACGGTACAGGATGTTGATGCTGCTCCCGCCGTCTATCAGCACTCGGGAGAAACGGGCGGCACGTCTGCCCGTTGCAAGGGTGGCATCCAAAACAACGCATAAGAGCCGGGAGATGGCATCACCTCTAGGTGGTCGGCCTGGCTCTAGCTGATAGGCTTTTCTGACCAGTGCATGTGCTCGGCGGGGTTGGTAGCGACCATGTTGACTTCCTGGTGCTCTCGGCGTCTGCTACGCCGGCCTTCGGGCTGGCTTGTAAAGATGACATAGGCGGCATGCTCGTCGGGGAACTCATCATGGACAGCTCCGACTGCCGGCCGAGCGGTCGGCAGCTGCGGAGCCGGAGGCAGCGGACCAGCAGGCGGAGGCGGCACGAGCCCTTCACCTTTGGAGATTTGGGTGAGCCAGTGGCACTTCCGGGTTGTGTGGTTGGACGGCTTCGCGCTGCTGTGGAACTTGCATGGGCGTCGAGAGTTTGCTCATAGGAGAAGGCCGGCTGCCAAGCCGGCCTGCCGCCCTTAGGTTTCTTGGGCGTGGGCCGCCCTTCGAGCCGCTCATCTTCGACGGTGGCCACCTGCCGACTGGTGGAGAGCAGCGCGGGGCCCTTGCGCTAGTGGTCATTCTGGTACGGGCGTTTGCCGGAGTCCCTAGCCGGCGTCTTGGGCGTCGGGTTGATTACCTTCCCAGACGCGTCTACCCGGAGCTCAGTCTTCATTGAGGAGTCGGCGGTGGCGTACTTGTCCGCTATGATCAGAAGCTCGTCGAGGGTAGTCGGCTCGTCGCAGAGGAGCTTGTGCTTAAGGAGGGTGCCTTCTCGGCATCCGGCAGTGAAGTATTCTATGGCTTGCACCTTGTGTACCCTTCACAAGAGTTGCAGAGCTCGGCCCAGCGTGTGAGGTAGTCGCGAGTGGACTCGGCAGGGCCTTGTACGCACAAGGAGAGCTGTCTGGGCTTGGGAGCCCGCTTGTAGGTGCTGGTGAAGTTGCAGACGAAGGCTTCTGTGAAGTCTAGCTAGCTGTTGATGTTGTAGGGCTTGAGGCTATTGAGCCAGGTCCGCGCCGTGCCTTGCAGCATGAGGGGCACATACTTCACGGCAACGCGCCTGTTACCGTTTGCTATGCGAACCGCTCTGGAGTAGTCGATCAACCAATCTTCCGGCTTCATGGAGCCGTTGTACTTGGGCGTGTCTCTTGGGAGCGAGAACCCTTTAGGGAAGGGCTCGTCGCGGATGCGGGGGCCGAAGCAAGGCGGGCCGACATCATCTTCTTCTTCTAGCGCCAGGGATCACGCTAGGCGGTCGATCCGATGGCGGGCGTCGTTCTCGTCGACTCCTTCGCAAGACCTAGTCGGCCGCTGAGAGTTGGATGCGTGACCGGCGGCAGGGTGGGATATCTCTCCCCGTGAGGCGGGGGCGGAGGCGGGTTGCCCCGCCGCTCCACGGCCCGGGGACGGCCTTCTGCATCTCGCTCGATGGAGGTCCGGGTTCGGCTTCGGCTGGCAGCCGGCTCCTTCTCGTGTCGTGCGCGGGTTTTACCCGCAGTCGGCGTCCGGGATGTCGCGCCGTGCTCTCGGCGCGCGGGAGGGCTTTCAGCGCGGGCGTCGGCTTCGTGCCGCCGTGCGGCTGCATCGATTAGTTGCTGGATGCGTCTGGTCATGTGCGAGAGTTCTCGGCCCCCAGTCCATCTAGCTCGTCTATGGCCGCCTGGGCGGCGCGCAGGTTCTTGAGTGGAGTGGCGTAGACTGGGCGGTCGACTCCTAGCATGTCGGCGAGGGCAGCGCCGCGCTGTCTGACAATGTCGGCTCGGCTTGGCCCGCCTGGGGGCGGCGTGCCAAAGGTGGCACGGTCGGCTTCGCGCTGGTGGGCCTCGGTGAGGCGTCTCATGGAAGCCAGCTTCCGGCCTTCCGCGAGGAGGGCGAGGCAGCGAGCCTCCAGTGCTTCGGCGTCGGCATCGGCCGGGAGGGGGATGGACAAGTCATGGACCGCTGCATGCGGGGCGTCGAGGGCATTCTCGCCAGAAGCGCCGCCGTGGCCAATGACCTTCACCTCGGTGGTGGCGTCGTCACAGCCATCGGACCGGGGAAGAGGGTCGTTGTAGATCGCGACGTTGGTGGGGAAAGCGTCGAGCGAGGCCGTGTCAGAGTCGACAGGCATCGGATCGGTCGAGCCAACAGACTCCAAGTCCACAGCAAGCTCGCCGGAGACGTGGAGCTGGCCAAGGAGGTTGACGAGGTGGTCGGTGCCTGCGTCAGAGGCGAGCTCGTCGGAGATGAGGGTCTCGTCAAGGAGATCGGTGAGGCCGCTCACCGCGCAGACGTTGGCGTCGCCTTGCAGCGCGTCATGGCAAGCGCCATCGGGCATGCCGGGCTGGCTACGCTCGCTGGGGAGGAAGAGGGTTCCCGTCCAGAACAGGTCTCCGGACGACGGTGCACCTGGCCCCACGGTGGGCGCCAAATGTCGGGTGGTAGGTGCGACATATGCCAACGGGTGGCTTATCATTGTGGGAGCCAGTAAGACGTCGCCGGTGCCTGGAAGCGGGATGAGGCGAAGACATGCACGCCGGCGAATCTTACCCAGCTTCGGGGCTCTCCGAGGAGATAACACCCCTAATGCTGCTCTGCGGGGTCTTCGCATGATCACTATATGAATGAGTGGCTACAAGATGCTCCTTGAACTGTTTGGCGAGAGGAGGAAGAAGGGCACGGCTTGCTCTCTTCTCCTCCCTATGTGGTGTCTAAAACTAGCACCGATCAACCCTTTGCATGGGTGCCCCGGGAGGTTTATATAGGCTCACCCCCCGGGGGTACAATGGTAATCCGGCTGGGCGTGGGCCCCAGCCGTCTGTGTCTACGCTCGCCGGCTTTTGCGCCGGCTGCTGGGGCCCGCCGGCTGGTGGGTCCCGCCGGCTGCCGGCTCCTTGGTCGACAGGTAGGCCCCACTGTCCAGGGCCTGGTCGGTGGCTGGTTACTGTTGCCTCGACCTGGTGACGAGGGCTTCGCTGAGGTGGGCGTGGCTACAGCGCCGCTGCCCGGCGGGCGATCGTTGTAGCCTCACCGCATCTTGTCTCCTTAATGGGGCATCTCCTTCGAGGGAGGGGGCAGGCCGGCTGCGGGGAGCCGGCTCCGTCTCGGGCCGACTGGAGGAGGCCTGGCCGCCTTCGGGCGTCTCTCTGCCTGAAGGGGCCCACCGCCCGTGGGCCGCGCTGGCAGCCCGTCGTGGGTGACATCAGGGTCAACATGGCAACAGTGCCGCGCCGAACGGGTCATGGCCACCCCGTGAGGCGCACTGTGCCAGGCGTGCTCCGGGATTCGGGGGTGGCAGGCTTTACTGTAGCCACGCCCCGTCACATCGCCGTTATGTGGATGCAGACTTCGAGGGTACGATCTTGACCGCTTGGTGGGAGCCGGCCTCTTGGAGTCGGCCTTCTCGTGGCCGGCTTCTTGGAGCTGTCCCTCCCGCGGCTTTCTTCATGAGGGCTAAAGTCGGGCCGCCTTCCGATAGTCGGCCGGGGAGACAACCGACAAGGGGAAGGCGGCCCCACGTCTTGGATTCTTGAGGGCCGGATCGGCTCGTAATTTTTTCAGAAGGGCCAGGGGAGCCGACTAGGCTACCCGTGGTCATTTACTCCGATAAACTTCCACCAAATAAACCAACTAGCATCAACTACAAGGAGTAATTAACACTACTAGCAACCCACAGGTACCAATCCCGGACTTGGAGACAAGAATTGGATATAAGAGATTAACTAGGGTTTTGAGAGGAGATGGTGCTGGTGAAGATGTTGATGGAGATTGCCCTCTCCCGATGAGAGGAGCGTTGGTGATGACGATGGCGATGATTTCCCCCTCCCGGAGGGAAGTTTCCCCCGCAGAACAGCTCCGCTAGAGCCCTAGATTGGTTCTGCCAAGGTTCCACCTCATGGCGGCGGAGTTTCGTCCGAGAAGATGGCTTATCATTTTTTCCTCATCGAAAGACTTCATATAGCAGAAGATGGCCATCGGAGGGCCACCAGGGGGCCCACGAGGTAGGGGGTGCACCCAGGGGGTAGGGCGCGCCCCCCACCCTCGTGGGAAGGGTGTGGCCCCCATGGTGAACTTCTTGCGCTCGGTATTTTTTATATATTCTGAAAATGTCTTCTGAGAAGTTTCAGGACTTTTGAAGCTGTGCAGAATAGGTCTCTAATATTTGCTCCTTTTCCAGCCCAGAATCCCAGCTGCCGGCATTATCCCTCTTTATGTAAACCTTGTAAAATAAGAGAGAATAGGGATAAGTATTGTGACATAATGTGTAATAACATCCCATAATGCAATAAATATCGATATAAAAGCATGATGCAAAATGGACATATCAACTCCCCCAAGCTTAGACCTCGCTTGTCCTCAAGTGAAAGCTAAAATCGAAAAATATGTCCACATGTTTAGAGATAGAGGTGTCGATAAAAGTAAAATACGGACATGAGGGCATCATGATCATTCTTAGAACAACAACTTACATAATTCTTGTCATATTATTTCTTATGCTAGAGTAATAATTTAATCACAATTTCAAGTATGAATCGTAAACTTCATTGAAAACTAACAAACTATAATCCCAATCATTGGAGCAGTTGCAATTTATCATAACATAGGAAAGAATCAATATATAAGAGCTTTTCAGCAAGTCCACATACTCAACTATCATATAGTCTTTCACAATTGCTGACACTCACGCAATACTTATGGGTATGGAGTTTTAATCGGACACAGAGAAAGATAGGGGCTTATAGTTTTGCGTCCCAATGTTTTACCTCAAGGGTAACGTCAACAATAATAGTTCATGAAAACTCACATCCAATTAGCCATATATACCAGGATCTTTCCAACATACTATGCTTGCCAAAGGATAAAATGTAAAAAGGAAGGGTGAAGATCACCATGACTCTTATCCAAGGTAGGAGATAAAGGTAAAAGATAGGCCCTTCGCAGAGGGAAGCAGAGGTTGTCATGCGCTTTTATGGTTGGATGCACAAAATCTTAATGCGAAAGAACGTCACTTTATATTGCCACTGGTGATATGGACCTTTATTATGCAGTCTGTCGCTTTTATTTCTTCCATATCACACGATTGTATAAAGTTTATTTTCTCCCACACTAATAAGTCATACATATTTAGAGAGCAATTTTTATTGCTTTGCACCAATGACAACTTACTTGGAGGATCTTACTCAATCCATAGGTAGGTATGGTGGACTCTCATGGCAAAACTGGTATAAGGGTATTTGGAAGCACAAGTAGTATCTCTACTTGGTGCGATGAATTTGGCTAGCATGAGAGGGAAAGGCAAGCTCAACATGTTGGATGATCCATGACAATATAATTTATCTCAGATGTAAGAAAACATAACCCATTACGTTGTCTTCCTTGTCCAACAAAAACTCTTTAGCATGTCATATTTTAATGAGTGCTCACAATCATAAAAGATGTCCAAGATAGTATATTTATATGTGAAGACCTCTCTTTCTTTATTACTTCCTATTAATTGCAACGATGACCAAAACTATGTTTGTCAACTCTCAGCAACTTTTATTCATCATACTCTTTCAATGTGAGCTCATTACTCTCCATAAGATCCATATGATCTCTTTGTTTCTTTTTATTTCTTTCTCTTTTCTTTTATTCACTTAGGATCATGGCAAAATAATCAAGCCCTTGACTCAACACTAATCTTTATTATATAGCTCACGAACTCGATTACATAGAAGGATCATAAAGAAAAACTCAAAACTAGATCATGCCATAAACTTTATTCTACTAGATCGAAATATTACCAAAAGGATCGAACTAAGGAAAACAGTAAAGATAAAAGTGATGGTGATACGATACCGGGGCACTCCCCCAAGCTTGGCAGTTTCCAAGGGGAGTGCCCATACCAGATACTCAAATCTTCTTTGTTGGTGAAGAAGGTGGAGTTGTTGATGATGGATAGTCACACATTAAGCGTAGGAGGTCTGCTAACTTGCGGATAATGCCTTTGAGTGCGATGATATGCTCCTTTAACAAAACATTTTCACGTGTGAGATACTTATTTTGTATACGAGCTAACTCAATCATCTTTAAAGCTTCGATCTCAGTTGGGGTAAGAAGATTGTGATCAAGTTGAAGGATGTCTTCTGTTGCCGGAACTTGGTCCTCCATGGCCTTCTTGATCCCTTCCTACTTGTTGATCTCCATGGGTTCTTCTCTCTTCAGCTCTATCTTCATTAGCCAAGCATCGTTGCCCTCATGGTTGGAAGAGGAGGGAGACGACATAGTTCCTGGCCTTGACAACCCTGACAGAAAAAAGCTCGAAACAAAGACAAGAGATATTTGTGTGATACGGAGGTCAAAACCTTCTGGAGGTTATATAATGAATTTTTACCGACCAAAATATGTGTCGTGTAAGAAAACGGAGTCTGGAGAGCACACGAGGTGCTCACGAGATAGGGGGGCGCGCCCAGGGGGTAGGGCGCGCCCTCCACCCTCGTGGAGCCCTCGTGTCCTTCCCTGACTGCTTCTTATTTTTCTATTTTTCTAAATATTCCAAAACGGAGAAATATTGCCTTAAAAACTGTTTTGGAGTCGGTTTACTTATTGTTGGGGATATTACTATCAGTCATGACCCGCCCAGGAGGGGCCTTGTCAGCCCCAATGGCGGGTTACGCAAGAAGCCCACTAAACATTCAAGGCGATAGTTTATTAAACCTTATAGAAGGCCCAAGGGCCTAGAGGCGGCTTAAGGCCCGATATTGTAAACCGCCGTATGTAAGGAAAGACTTGTAAAGAAAGGCATGTAAAGGAAGCCACCGAGCTGGACACGAATATGAGCCGGCCGGGACTCTGTATGCCACCAGGCGTCAACCCATGTATATAAGGGGACAGCCCGGTGGCAGCTTAGGGTAAGAAACAACAAGTCGATAACCAAGCTGGCGAGTTGAGCCTCTTGGTGATCGAAACCCCAGCAATACCAATCCCAACTAGACGTAGGATTTTACCTTCATCGCAAGGGGCCAAACTAGTATAAAACCCTCTCGTGTCCTTTGTCCCGATTAACCCCTTTAAGCTTCCTAGTGCGATGGCCCTACGACTAATAAGTCCTTGCTCTAGGACATCTGTCATGACAATTCCATGACAGTTGGCACCCACCGTGGGGCCAGCGCATGGTGGATTTGAGTTCTTGAAGGGCAACTTCGAAGGGCTCAAGGGATACGCTGTGGGCCGGATGACCAAGAGTCGTCGCGGCAAGCTCTACATCAATGACGAAGGCTGGGGCCCCGAGGCCGGCTCAATTGAGCACGGATATCGGGTCCCCTTCGGCGGAATTCACATCTTCATCGGCCGGATCGGCGAGTTAGGTCCTGAGCCGGACATCCACACCAACCTCATCAAAACGGCTCGGCGCGCGAGGACCGCCCATGTTCAATATGCCGTGAAGCATGCCTTCGTAGGCTGCGTCCACGACGGTGAATACTCTGAAGGATCGGTGGAGGGCGGTGAGACGGCCGTCTGTTCTGACACTGCATCATCAATGGGCGAGATGGACTCTTTGTACCGGCTGGAGGACGGCATGCTCGGGGGCTGTTCTGATGGCAGCAGTATTCCGGACCCTCTTGAGCCGCCGAATTGGGCCGGAGTCTTCATGGCAGGGACACACCCCGGGCAGAACTCTGCAGCAGTGGCGGCAACAACCACTAGGTCGGCTGCAGCCGGGTCAGGAGACCCCGCGCGCCCCCCGGCTCAGATCTTGATGGACCTCATGGATAAACTGACGACTCTGTTGACCGGCATGGTAGAGCCGGCGGATAAAGCCCAGCATGACACAGAGGTGGCACGCGTACGTGAAGAGATGGTGCAAGCTAAGGAAAATCTAGCCACAGAGGAAGTTGGGATGGCAGCAGAGCGGGCGGCTTTGGACGTTCGTGCTCAATAGCTTCAAGTGGAGACCTTCCGGCTCTCGGTGGATCTGAATGCGTCGAACGAGGTCATGAGGAGGAGGCATCAGAAAACCCAATCACGTCTGCCTCTGACGCTAAATCCTAGGAATCTTTTTCACACACCCGGAGCCGGGGGAAGTAACCCGCCGGAGGCACCCCAGATTACAACACCCGGCGCACCAGTCCAGCCGCGCGCCATGGATCCACCTCGTATAATTACCGCTCCGCCTCATTACGTCCCAACACCGCCGGGTCACTTCTCCAACCCTTTGGAAAACCTCATCGCAGCATCGGCTCGTCTGGCGGCTCTTCTGATGGAAGGTGACTCACCGGCGGCAATTGAAACACGGAGGGTAAGAGAACTTCTTCAAATAGCTCTGGTGCAGCAGGAGGCATACTCCTATAGTCGAGACAGGATCCATTCAACTCCTCGCCCAAGCCGGAGCCCGAGTTACAGTAAGCATATGGAATCCGCAGATATGTCAAGCAATGCTCAACGCCACAACCGGCCATACAGGCATGAGCCGGTGCCGGCTGGAGCCCTTAACTTGGCGGATCAGGAGAGGATTCGTCAAGAGGCGGAACGAGTAGTTCAAATGGCAGCAGATTAGGCGGCTCATCAAACTTTTCCGGCTTATCCAGCAACCTCGGTCGAGGCAGGAGTGGCCACAAGAACCGGAGGCGTTCCTTGCTTGGTGTCGGCCATACGTAATGAGCGTTTGCCAAAGGACTTTAAGGGGCCTTGTAAGGTGCCTAATTACACAGCTGACTTACAGCCAGGGGCTTGGATTGAGAGTTATGAGATGGCTATGGAGTTATTGGAGGTCAGCGATGCAGCAATGGCCAAGTATTTCACTATGATGTTAGATGGAACAGCTCGTACTTGGTTGAAGGGATTGCCACCCAATTCTATCGGCTCATGGGCGGAGTTGAAGGCCCGGTTCATCCAGAAATTTAAAGATACGTGTAAGCAGCCTATGTCGATTGTGGACCTGACCAATTGCAAGCAAGAGGATGGTGAATCCACAACCCATTGGGTGTGCCGGGTCAAAGAGATAATACATTCATCTGATAAGATGGATGCCAGCTCAGCAGTCTTAATGTTGGAGAAAAAGTGTCGTTTCAAACCTCTGAAGCAGAAGCTAGGGCGGCTCAAGCGTGACTGTAATGACATGGGAACGTTGATGGCGGCTCTCATCAAGTATGTTAATTCTGATACTACCAAGGACCCGGTGTCTGACGAAGAAAAGGCAACAAAGGGAAAGAAGAACGGCAACGGCAAGGGTCACCAGCATAACCCAGCGAAAAAAGGAGGTAATAAACGTAAGGCTGATGAGTTTCTGCTAACACCAATGCATAGGGCATAAATCAACGGCGCAAGGGCAGACACCCCCCTTGGTCGGGCGGGTCAGGTCCCACCCTTGAGCAATTATTGAATGAGCCTTGTCCAAAGCACGACACCCGGGAGAAGCCAGCCACCCACCTGTGGAAAGATTGTACGATCATGAAGGCATTTAAAAATTCAAACGTGTTTGATGGAGGTCACGGCCCAGGTGGCGGCTCAGGTGGAGGCGGTTTCCAAGGCCCGGGCGCCAACTTAGGTGGAGGAGGATTCCACGGTCAGGGCCATCCTGGTAACCAAGGAGGGTATAATCCGCAACCCGGCCAAGGTAATCAGCAGCAGCACTCCGGATATCAGAGCAACCCGAAGCAGCTGAATAGTGGGCAATACCATGTATTCACCACTAGCTTATGTAAGAGAGACCAGAAAGTTCACAAGAGGGTCGTCAATGCCGTTGAGCCGGCGGTTCCACGTTACTTAAGTTGGTCAGAGCAGCCTATTGTGTGGAGCAGAGAGGATCACCCACCCCGGGTCGATAATCCGGGTCACTTGGCTTTGGTGGTGGCGCCTCAGGTTGGTGGATACAAATTCACTAAGGTACTCATGGATGGAGGCAGCAGCATCAACATCCTCTACTATGAGATGTTCTGCCGGATGGGATTGACTGATAAGAGTCTTAAACAATCCAACACTGTTTTTCACGGTGTGGTTCCTGGCAAGTCGGCATACCCAGTGGGTAAGATTGAACTGGAAGTAGCCTTTGGGGATGAGTATGACTCCGGAGCAGAAAAATTAACCTTTGAGGTGGTTAAGATCAAAAGCCCGTATCATGCTCTGTTTGGACGGCAGGCTTATGCCAAATTCATGGCTCAGTCGTGTTATGTGTATTTGCAGCTTAAGATGCCGGGTTATAAGGGCACCATTACAGTACACGGGAGCCGGAAAATAGCTTTGGAGTGTGAAGAAGGTGATGCTGCCTATGCTGAATCTGTTTGTGCAACAGAGGAGTTAAATTTTTACAAAGATCATGTTGACCCGGCAGACATGACGTCATTAAAGAAACTGTCATGACCGGGTTTTCCGGGTATAAATTTCCAGAAAAAGACCGTCGTGCTCATCAGCCCCAGGATTACTGTTAGCTGATGAGGCTCCAACTTGATATAGAAATTCCAAGCAAAAATACATAATATGCAGTACAAGACCATTCTGGCCTGTGAGTACAACAATTGGGTTTCTAGTGGTCGATGGCGGAAGCGGTTTGTGAGTCATCAGTGTCTATGGGACTCCATTTCCCACAGGAACAGCTGACCAGGTTAACTCCTATCTTCGCGAGGCTGCTATCACCGTTGCTTAGTTTCCGGGGCTGTCATCGCCACGCTCCTCTCCAAGCAAGCAATCTGGCCAAGACAATAGCCAGGGACAAGCCAGTGAGTACTTTGAGTGTACTCGCAAGCATTAAGAACACAGGTATAATATAATTGATAATCATGCACGGAAAAATTTCATGATCACATCGTCAGTCATAAATAAAACATTTTTTATGCATGCAAGCAGGTTATTTTCATGCAACATGAATAAGCAATAATAGAGTGGGAATAAAATGCTGCAGTCGGGCGTCTGAGCGACACCACATAAAGGGCTTTAAAAGAAATGCCACAGTCGGGCGTCTGAGCGACACCACATAAAGGGCTTATAAGAGAAATGCCACAGTCGGGCGTCTGAGCGACACCACATAATGGGCTTTAAAAGAAATGCCACAGTCGGGCGTCTGAGCGACACCACATAAAGGGCTTTAAAAGAAATGCCATAGTCGGGCGTCTGAGCGACACCACATAAAGGGCTTATAAAATAAATAATCACCATGAATATCCAGGAGGTAGAACCGTCCCAGGGATACTCGATAATACAGATAATGCAACGGGTTAGTCCATCACAAAATAATAATCATGGTCCTCACAAGTAACTAGTCGATATCCAAGTTTGGTTTAACAATATCTCCTTCGAAGACCGACACTAAGACCAACACTTGACCCATCCCAGACTGTAATCCTTAACCATGGACACGGCTATTCGAATAGGTTTAATCTCTGCAGAGGGTGTACTCTTTCCCCACGAGTAAGGGATTCCTTTAGTCCATCGGGACTAATTCCGTCTACGGCCTTTTAGTTGAAAACACGCCTAACTTGCACACACCAGCTTAACTCATCGGTGTCTGGAATCACCCACGGCACTTGTCAAGCAAACTCTAAGTGGGGAGGCTACAACCTCGCGTAGCATGGGATCAAATTTATATCGCGCGCTCTAAGGGGTGGCCTCCCCTCTCGGTCCCAACCGGAAACACCCATGCCCCCGGACCAGGTCGCCTGCCTACCGGCTACAACCGGTATCTTCCACCATGGCCTCTCTGTACGGTGTGTGCTTGAAAGGGGTTGACGACTTACTGAACCGTACCCTACCTGCGGCAGGGACAAGTGGTAGTACAAAACAAGTATGGGGGTTACTGGAACAAGACTCGATCTACGGTCGACTCAGGAGGTTTATAAATTCCCTGCATGACATGTATATCAAATATATTTCAACCGACGAAATCACCACCCATTATACCTTACTATGCCATACCGGACATAACCGTCCCGACGGGGACCGGCGACAAGCTCACTCCTACCCAAGGCAGAGGCTTTCCCGGATTCCTTTCCGGCATGCATGCAAGGCACATGAGGATGATTACCATCACAAGTATATTCATTTCCAACAGCAAGGAAATCACTAATATGCCTTCATGCAAATGATCATATCACATGAAATAACAAGTTCTCCGTTATAAGGTGGTGTTATAAACGTGTCTACTAACACACCAAAAATATTATTCCAGGGTTCAGAATGCTTGCCTTCATGGTGTGGAGAGGTGGGGTGTTCTCCAAAACTTTTGAAAGTTTTCTTCCTTTCTCCAAAACAAATCCTATTTTCAAAAATATGAAAATAACACATATTTCAAAAACAGTACAAAAAAGTTGTTCGGAAAATTTTCAAATAAATCTTAAAATAAACTAGACAGAATTTGAGAGATGTAGGAAAAAGAATCAATTCATTTGGAGTTATATTTAAAAAGTTATAGGCAGTCAAAGTTGTGGTCAAAATCTGTTATTTAAAATAAAACAGAAAAGAAAACGTTTCAGAGGGGAATACGCCTTCGGAGCGGGGGAAACGTACTGGGGTGGATTACGCCTTCACTTAACCCATGTGGACAGGTACAGGGTCACTGACAGTGGGTCCAAGGGGCCCACTGGTCAGGTTTGACCAGTCGCCTTTCCCTCTCCTTCCTCTGCCCGAGAGGGGGCGGGACTCCGGCGAGGCTCGCCGGCGAATGGCGGCGTCCCTCGGTGATCTGAGCACATGGGCGTGCTCAGGAGGTCGAGACGAACTCGGGGGTACCCGCTATGGTCGCTGACGTGGACGGAGTTGCCGGTGACGAGCTTCGCGGCGGAGATGGCTTCGGGAGCGAGTGAGTTTGGGGCTGCGGTGGTTCCCGATCAAAATCGAGCAGGGGAACGAGTTCACGGGAGGATGAGAAGGTTCCTGGTGAAGAGAACGGAGAGGGGGAGGCCCTGGTTGCGGTGAATGGAGCTGGGACGTGGCGGCGGCCGAACCGGCCGGAGTTGGGGAAGACGGCTTTCCCCCGACGATTGCTGGCTGTGGGGGTGCCATGGGGGTGGCCTGAGGTTGTCTGCGTGCTTGAATGAGTTCGGAGGCCTCCTTATATAGCGCGACAAGGTCGGTTTGCGGCGGCCGGATAAGAACGACGGCGGACCGCCTTCCTGTAGTGACAGGGCGTCGTGGCAGCGACGAGCGCTAGGGGACACACTTGCGGATGAGCACGCACTGCTCCAGGAGGCAGGTGGCAAGCGGGGGAGGCTCGGCGACGCCGACATGAGCAGAGGCTGTCGGGCGGCTGCGGCGGCTAGCTCTTGGCCTGCCGGGGCGTGGCGAGGGGCGGCTTGGCGTGAAGCGGTGAGGAGGGACGTGCCTGGCGTGGTTCTGCAGTGGGGGCAAGCTAGGGGCGCGACGCGTTGGCTCGGGCGCGGCACGTGCAAAACGCGTGCTCTGCTCGTGCTCTGGGCGTGCACGGGACATGCTCGACGTAATGCCAGAGCATGCTACAGAGCTTGGGTGAGGCTGGCAAGCAACAGGACTAGGCTAGGTTTAGTAAGGGTAACAAGGGACAAGGTGGTTTGGTCAGGTGGTCAAGTTCATAACACAAACTTACAATCGTGCCAAATCTGTTCATGCCCATGAGGTGTTTGACAAAATGCTAAGGGCACTTGGGCAGGTCTTGGAATGGCCAAAAACTCCAGATGGTGGTCTCTTTAGATGAATAAGAGGGTGGTCGGGTTAGTTTGTGAAAAGCACAAACTTGTTAGTGCAAGTTTTGCAAAACTACAATTCTGGACAGGAGATAAATGGCATTATTTCATGAACCAAAAATATGCCAATGGGTGCATGCTCCTGGACTTAGGAGTTTGGTAGGGAGTACTATAAGCAGGAGAAAGCACAAGGTCATTGGAGCAAAAATAAATAGTGTTGCAGTAGAAATCACAAGGCTGGACCAAAATGGAAAAGAGGTTGATTCACTCAAAATTTTCAAAGAATAGCACTAGGTTTTTGCATAAAGTTGAATCATATGCTACTACCAACATCCCATAATTTTGGTGGAGGCTAGAAAGAAATATTTAGATGGGTTGTAGTGCAAAATTGCACTCTGGACCAGAGAAGAAAAATTGAGTGTAGAACTCAAAATATTACATGTATAAAAGATATTTTTGTATAAAAATGATTTAAAAACATCACATGACATCTCCAAATTTTGGTTAGAATTTTAGGTGAATTTATCAAATGGTTGTAGTTCAATTATGGCCATATAACCTTGGAAAACCATTTTTCAAGAAAATAAAGATCAAGCAAATTAATTAGGTAATTAGTTATACTGATAAAAGAAAAGTTTTTCTTGAGAGGTTAAACAAGTCCAATAACATATTTGAAATGTTTTCATTTTAGGGAACAACTCAATGATAATAAGAAAGGAAATGTTTAAAAAAAATCAAAAGGGAGTCCAAAAAAAAATTAAAGTTTTAATTCCTGGCAAAATTTTTAATTTAATAAAACAAGGCCTAAATTTTGGGGTGTCACAACACTACCCCCCTTAAGAAAAATCTCGTCCTCGAGATTTGCTCAGAGTTGTTTTAAGAAAAACTATACGCAATAAAAATGTGGCTACAGTGAGAGGGCAATAAGTGGTGAAAAACCACAGTGTGAATACTGGTGCTGCGTGGAAAAATCTACGGTTCGGGACAAAACGTGAGATTTCTACGCTGGATATAAATTTAGAATAACTTCTAAATTTAAATATACGCTGGTCGTACCCGAGAGCACAGTGCTCTCTCTGGCCGACAGGGGACCCGGGGCCCACTGTCAGCCTCTTCTTCTCCCTCTGGTTCTCTCTTCTTCCTCTCTCCCGCGCGCTTTCTCCACCGGCGACGCCTAGCGCGTAGGGCATCTAGGCCGTACCGCAGTAGTGCGTGGCGTGCTAGCTGCTGATGCAGCGTGCACTCACCTCGCGGGCCAGCGCGCTGTCGGCACTGCTCGCGGATTCGTCTCCGAACACCGGCGATCGGCGACGAGCGGCGTTGGTGGACTTCGCCCACCGTACACCAAGCTCGAGCTATAAAACGGCCGGGGTGCCCCTCTCTCTTCCTCACACCTGGCCTCACTTCTCCTCCTCCTTCTTCCTCCATTACTACTTACAAAAGCTCGGGTTAGGCTCTAATGGCGGAGGCGATGCCGGACTGGTTTGCGATCCTGATATGCGGAGGGCTGGCGACACTGTTGGGGCTCTCCGTGCTCCTGTGCGCGATGATCCTCGATGATCATCGCGACGCTGCTACTCGGGTGTTGG
This sequence comes from Triticum dicoccoides, assembly GCF_002162155.2. Lineage (NCBI taxonomy): Eukaryota > Viridiplantae > Streptophyta > Magnoliopsida > Poales > Poaceae > Triticum > Triticum dicoccoides. The sequence goes on along the minus strand of NC_041388.1, from coordinate 659,914,661 downwards.
CTCTCCGCGGTAGTGGTGATCACGAGGAGTAGGTGGGGTGTGCCGGGTGCAATCTGTTGTTCAGGGGTGCTTAGTTAGATGTAACACCGTTGCAAAGTTTTGCAAACAGTGTATGCGTTCAAATGATTATGGTTGTGAGTCTGCTGCCGTGGTGCTGTGTGAAATTAATTAATCCATGCCGTGAGAAGGTGCAGATGTAGCAACTCAGGGAGAAGAAATCTCACTCCAGGATTTTGGGAGGGAAAACCAGTTAATTTAAAGGAGCATAAACCACAACAAAAACTACACATATTAGTAGAAGCCAATTAATTGACTCGTTGTACAAACTCAGGGTATCATGCATAAGTCACACACATAAATAAATGTTGCAATAATGAACACCGCAGCGACGTCTAAAATGGAAACGGTAACTGGACGGGGTCCCTAGAAAACGTCTCTGGTACTAGGATACACTCCTAGTCTATCGGGGGAAGTGGATTGACCAGTCGATGCATGTGTCTCTCCTGGTCGGGCCTTAGTGCTCTGCCGATGGCGATCTGAGGATTTAAATCTGCGAGGCTCTGGAGATAACCCATCACACGTTGGGTTAAACGCTCTTGAGCGATGACGTACTGGACAAGGTTGGCTAGGACTGGGTCTCTCTCAATGCGTCCACCGGGAAAAGATGTCACTCCTCCGGGTGCTGCACGTCTCGGGAAGTAATAATACCCTCGTTCGCTGGCATAGGGTACCGCGAATCGAAGGCGAGCAAGCGCTTCGTATGCAACAGCTTCTATGGCCATATGTGGGGTTGGCATAGATTTCCCCATGAAGGAGACCTCCGTTGGGTCTTGGTTTGAGTTTACGGGAGGGATGTGTACTGCTGCCCAATATCTCGAGGTGGAAGGGGTAATTCTTGATTTGAACAGCTTGTACTGGGGTGGCTGGGTAGCGCCCATGGTACTGCAGGTAAAATCCCACAATATCTTGACAAAACTACTCGGGGTTGCATCTGGGGTTCTAAGATAAATGCTAGGGCTCGGCATGGCTAGGAAATGGTTGTGAGCGTGGTGCACAAGGTGAGAGGTGCTTGGCAAGGTCACGCGGTGGCCTTTTTATAGCACCGGAGCTGGGTCATTTTTACCGAGGTGAATGGTAAAGAAAATTTTCAGCTCTGTTCCAAAGGTCGGGGTCAAGCCACAGATTCACACATTTCACTATAGTGATGTGTTACTGTGGGGGTTGTCGGGGTGATTTTTGGTGACTGTGTCCGGGATAGAAATCTTATACTGCATACTGGCGTATCCAGGCAACGTTACTATTAAAACAGAGGCACGACAACAGGCGGCATTTAATTACAAGGCCACACGATTACAAAGCGAGGGTACACTAGGACTCGATACGACTCGGGTGACTTAGTCTACCTCGTTTACATCCAAGCGGGCGTGCCTTGAGGCTCCTCCACGGGTCTTGTCGTCGGAATTAGCTGGAGTGGGTTGAGGGGCTGCAGGCTCGGGGTAGCGATGAGGACCATCTCGGGGATTGTTGGCCACAATCCCGTTGGAGTGTGCTCCCAATATGCGACGAAGCACCTCTGGGGTTATCGCAGCACCTTGGCCGATGGCTGGGGCAGGCCTCAGGGACTCGATAGGGTGTCCAAACAGCACGACTGGGTTGCCGGCGTTGGGCTCGTTCTCTTCTCTCGCCGGGGCTCGACGAACCAACTCTCCACGAGCTGCGATTAGATCAATAGTGATTTGATCGCACAGTTCCTCTAGTGCACTTACATAGCGCACTAGGTGCAACAATGCAGGATCTGTCTCGTGATCTCCGTTGGCAACTTGGGGTGGTCTACCATACCCTTCACGTCTGGGGTAGTAGTGGAACGAGCGACAGTTAACTCTGGATGACAAGTGCCGGAGATGAACTATAGCTTCTCGAGCAGCTAGTTGGATGGCTTGTGGCTCAAAGGAAGTCGTTCTTCCGGTGAACCTGTAGGGGCGCTCGGGCTCTAGACCCCTACCGTAGATGTGTACAGTGGCCCAAAATTGACGGTTCTCACCGCTCATGGGTCCTTGGTACACAACATATTCTGGGGGCTCTTCTAACGCATAGGCACGATGGGTGAGGTTTGCGAGTATGGTCACAAAGCCTCCAAGGTTGGTTGCTGTGGTCTCATTGTGCACGACAGGGCCAGGCATTGTAGCTTGGTTTGGGGTATAGGCTTTGCTGTGCTGTGTTGGGGCTAGCGTGCCCCTTTTTATAGGAAAAGGGGACGGAGTCTTCCTTCGCACGTTTGCGAGAAAGGACTATTTAGGATTCGATTACTGGCACATGAGCGACAGGTTAGGTTGATAGGTTGGGCACCGACTGCCAAAAGGTGTTGGGTCACTGTGTGGCTATCTTGCACGAGAAGCTTGGCTGGGGTTTGGTTATGGTTTGGTGGGTTGGTTTGCCTAAGTTTATAGACCCGGCTAAGATAGGATTAGCCAATGGTCAGCCTGGCTCTGATACCAAGTCTGTCACGACCGGGTTTTCCGGGTATAAATTTCCAGAAAAAGACTGTCGTGCTCATCAGCCCCGGGATTACTGTTAGCTGATGAGGCTCCAACTTGATACAGAAATTCCAAGCAAAAATACATAATATGCAGTACAAGACCATTCTGGCCTGTGAGTACAACAATTGGGTTTCTAGTGGTCGATGGCGGAAGCGGTTTGTGAGTCATCAGTGTCTATGGGACTCCATTTCCCACAGGAACAGCTGACCAGGTTAACTCCTATCTTCGCGAGGCTGCTATCACCGTTGCTTAGTTTCCGGGGCTGTCATCGCCACGCTCCTCTCCAAGCAAGCAATCTGGCCAAGACAATAGCCAGGGACAAGCCAGTGAGTACTTTGAATGTACTCGCAAACATTAAGAACATAGGTATAATATAATTGATAATCATGCATGGAAAAATTTCATGATCACATCGTCAGTCATAAATAAAACATCTTTTATGCATGCAAGCAGGTTATTTTCATGCAACATGAATAAGCAATAATAGAGTGGGAATAAAATGCTGCAGTCGGGCGTCTGAGTGACACCACATAAAGGGCTTTAAAAGAAATGCCACAGTCGGGCGTCTGAGCGACACCACATAAATGGCTTATAAGAGAAATGCCACAGTCGGGCGTCTGAGCGACACCACATAATGGGCTTTAAAAGAAATGCCACAGTCGGGCGTCTGAGCGACACCACATAAAGGGCTTTAAAAGAAATGCCATAGTCGGGCGTCTGAGTGACACCACGTAAAGGGCTTATAAAATAAATAATCACCATGAATATCCAGGAGGTAGAACCGTCCCAGGGATACTCGATAATACAGATAATGCAATGGGTTAGTCCATCACAAAATAATAATCATGGTCCTCACAAGTAACTAGTCGGTATCCAAGTTTGGTTTAACAATATCTCCTCCGAAGACCGACACTAAGACCAACACTTGACCCATCCCAGACTGTAATCCTTAACCATGGACACGGCTATTCGAATAGGTTTAATCTCTGCAGAGGGTGTACTCTTTCCCCACGAGTAACGGATTCCTTTAGTCCATCAGGACTAATTCCGTCTACGGCCTTTTAGTTGAAAACACGCCTAACTTGCACACACCAGCTTAACTCATCGGTGTCTGGAATCACCCACGACACTTGTCAAGCAAACTCTAAGTGGGGAGGCTACAACCTCGCATAGCATGGGATCAAATTTATATCGCGCGCTCTAAGGGGTGGCCTCCCCTCTCGGTCCCAACCGGAAACACCCATGCCCCCGGACCAGGTGGCCTGCCTACCGGCTACAACCGGTATCTTCCACCATGGCCTCTCTGTACGGTGTGTGCTTGAAAGGGGTTGACGACTTACTGAACCGTACCCTACCTGCGGCAGGGACAAGTGGTAGTACAAAACAAGTATGGGGGTTATTGGAACAAGACTCGATCTACGGTCGACTCAGGAGGTTTATAAATTCCCTGCATGACATGTATATCAAATATATTTCAACCGACGAAATCACCACCCATTATACCTTACTATGCCATACCGGACATAACCGTCCCGACGGGGACCGGCGACAAGCTCACTCCTACCCAAGGCAGAGGCTTTCCCGGATTCCTTTCCGGCATGCATGCAAGGCACATGAGGATGATTACCATCACAAGTATATTCATTTCCAACAGCAAGGAAATTACTAATATGCCTTCATGCAAATGATCATATCACATGAAATAACAAGTTCTCCGATATAAGGTGGTGTTATAAACATGTCAACTAACACACCAAAAATATTATTCCGGGGTTCAGAATGCTTGCCTTCATGGTGTTGAGAGGTGGGGTGTTCTCCAAAACTTTTGAAAGTTTTCTTCCTTTCTCCAAAACAAATCCTATTTTCAAAAATATGAAAATAACACATATTTCAAAAACAGTATAAAAAAGTTGTTTGGAAAATTTTCAAATAAATCTTAAAATAAACTAGACAGAATTTGAGAGATGTAGGAAAAAGAATCAATTCATTTGGAGTTATATTTAAAAAGTTATAGGCAGTCAAAGTTGTGTTCAAAATCTGTTATTTAAAATAAAACAGAAAAGAAAATGTTTCAGAGGGGAATACGCTTTCGGAGCGGGGGAAACGTACTGGGGTGGATTACGCCTTCACTTAACCCACGTGGACAGGTACAGGGTCACTGACAGTGGGTCCAAGGGGCCCACTGGTCAGGTTTGACCATTCGCCTTTCCCTTTCCTTCCTCTGCCCGAGAGGGGGCGGGACTCCGTCGAGGCTCGCCGGCGAATGGCGGCGTCCCTCGGTGATCTGAGCGCATGGGCGTGCTCAGGAGGTCGAGACGAACTCGGGGGTACCTGCTATGGTCGCTGACGTGGACGGAGTTGCCGGCGACGAGCTTTGCGGCGGAGATGGCTTCGGGGGCGAAGTGAGTTTGGGGCTGCAGTGGTTCCCGATCAAAATCGAGCAGGGGAACGAGTTCACGGGAGGATGAGAAGGTTCCTGGTGAAGAGAACGGAGAGGGGGAGGCCCTGGTTGCGGTGAATGGAGCTGGGACGTGGCGGCGGCCGAACCGGCCGGAGTTGGGGAAGACGGCTTTGCCCCGACGATTGCTGGCTGTGGGGGTGCCATGGGGGTGGCCTGAGGTTGTCTGCGTGCTTGAATGAGTTCGGGGGCCTCCTTATATAGCGCGACAAGGTCGGTTTGCGGCGGCCGGATAAGAACGACGGCGGACCGCCTTCCTGTAGTGACAGGGCGTCGTGGCGGCGAGGAGCGCTAGGGGACACACTTGCGGATGAGCACGCACTGCTCCAGGAGGCAGGTGGCAAGCGGGGGAGGCTCGGCGGCGCCGACATGAGTAGAGGCTGTCGGGCGGCTGCGGCGGCTAGCTCTTGGCCTACCGGGGGGTGGCGAGGGGCGGCTTGGCGTGAAGCGGTGAGGAGGGACGTGCATGGCGTGGTTCTGCAGTGGGGGCAAGCTAGGGGCGCGACGCGTTGGCTCGGGTGCGGCACGTGCAAAACGCGTGCTCTACTCGCGCTCCGGGCGTGCACGGGACGTGCTCGACGTAATGCCAGAGCATGCTACAGAGCTTGGGTGAGGCTGGCAAGCAACAGGACTAGGCTAGGTTTAGTAAGGGTAACAAGGGACAAGGTGGTTTGGTCAGGTGGTCAAGTTCATAACACAAACTTACAATCGTGCCAAATCTGTTCATGCCCATGAGGTGTTTGACAAAATGCTAAGGGCACTTGGGCAGGTCTTGGAGTGGCCAAAAACTCCAGATGGTGGTCTCTTTAGATGAATAAGAGGGTGGTGGGGTTAGTTTGTGAAAAGCACAAACTTGTTAGTGCAAGTTTTGCAAAACTACAATTCTGGACAGGAGATAAGTGGCATTATTTCATGAACCAAAAATATGCCAATGGGTGCATGCTCCTGGACTTAGGGGTTTGGTAGGGAGTACTATAAGCAGGAGAAAGCACAAGCTCATTGGAGCAAAAATAAATAGTGTTGCAGTAGAAATCACAAGGCTGGACCAGAATGGAAAAGAGGTTGATTCACTCAAAATTTTCAAAGAACAGCACTAGGTTTTTGCATAAAGTTGAATCATATGCTACTACTAACATCCCATAATTTTGGTGGAGGCTAGAAAGAAATATTTAGATGGGTTGTAGTGCAAAATTGCACTCTGGACCAGAGAAGAAAAATTGAGTGTAGAGCTCAAAATATTACATGTATAAAAGATATTTTTGTATAAAAATGATTTAAAAACATCACATGACATCTCCAAATTTTGGTTAGAATTTTAGGTGAATTTATCAAATGGTTGTAGTTCAATTATGGCCATATAACCTTGGAAAACCATTTTTCAAGAAAATAAAGATCAAGCAAATTAATTAGGTAATTAGTTATACTGATGAAAGAAAAGTTTTTCTTGAGAGGTTAAACAAGTCCAATAACATATTTGAAATGTTTTCATTTTAGGGAACAACTCAATGATAATAAGAAAGGAAATGTTTAAAAAAAATCAAAAGGGAGTCCAAAAAAAATTAAAGTTTTAATTCCTGGCAAAATTTTTAATTTAATAAAACAAGGCCAAAATTTTGGGGTGTCACAGAAACCAACAACAAAGCATGAGCCGGTGTTGAAGTTCAAATCAGCTGATGACACCAAGATGGTTGACTTTGTGCCTGGCAACTCATCCAAGCAGTTCATCATCAGTGCTAACTTGGATCCAAAATAGGAAAGCGCGCTCATCGAGTTCAGCCGTGAAAACCGGGACATCTTCGCATGGAAACCTTCAGACATGCCGGGTGTCCCGAGGGAACTCGCTGAGCACACTCTCAATATTGATCCAAAGTTTAAACCTGTCAGACAATTTCTCCGACGGTTCAATGAAGAAAGGCGCAAGGCCATTGGAGAAGAGGTGGCCCGGCTTTTGGCAGCTGGGTTCATTGTAGAAGTCTTTCATCCAGAGTGGTTAGCCAACCCGGTGCTTGTACTAAAAAAGAATGGCACCTGGCGTATGTGTGTGGATTACACCGATTTGAACAAGGCTTGTCCGGCTGATCCTTTTTCTCTCCCCCGTATTGATCAGATCATTGATGCTACGGCGGGCTGCGTACGGTTGAGTTTCTTGGATGCTTATTCAGTTATCATCAGAACAAGATGGCAGTCAATGATCAGGAGAAGACGGCTTTTATCACTCCTTTTGGAGCTTTCTGCTATGTGTCTATGCCTTTTGGGCTTAAGAGTGCTCAAGCGACTTACCAACTGTGTGTGCGGAATTGTCTTCACTGTCAAATTGGGCGTAATGTTCATGCTTATGTGGATGATATAGTGGTAAAATCCAGGAAAGAGAAAACCTTGGTCACAGATCTGAAAGAGACTTTCAATAATCTCCGGGTCTACAAAATGATGCTTAACCCGGCCAAGTGTGTTTTTGGAGTCCCAGCCGGCAAGCTCTTGGGTTTTTTGGTGTCTAACTGAGGTATTGAGGCTAACCTGGAGAAAATCAAGGCAATTACATCCCTGGCCAAACCAACATGCATTAATGACATCCAACGATTGGCGGGCCGTGTTGCTGCTTTGAGCCGGTTCATAAGCCGGTTAGGGGAGAAGGCAATGCCTCTGTATCAGATGATGAAGAAAACAGATGATTTTGTTTGGAGCGATGCTGTGAACTCTGCTTTTGAAGATCTGAAGACACAGCTTGCTGAGCCGCCGGTCATGGCTGCTCTAGTTGAGAAAGAGCCGCTGCTGTTATACGTGGCCGCCAACTCACGAGCTGTTAGTGTGGCTATTGTGGTGGAGCACAAGGAGGCTGGCAAGGAGCATCCGGTTGAACGGCCGGTTTACTACGTCGGTGAGGTACTAATTGAATCCAAGCAACGATATCCACATTGACAGAAGCTCGTATATGGGGTGTTCATGGGAAGCCGGAAGCTTAAGCATTATTTTCAGGGACATCCAATCACCGTGATTAGCTCTGCTCCTTTGGGAGACATCATTCAAAACAGGGAAGCCACTGGACGAGTCGCCAAGTGGGCGATTGAGCTTGGGTCTCATGGGTTGAAGTATGTGCCACGTACCGCAATCAAATCTCAAGCAGTGGTTGACTTCATTAATGATTGGACAGAGATGCAGATGCCAGAAAAAAAACCAGACAACACATATTGGACTATTCATTTTGATGGGTCGAGACAGTTGGAAGGCTCGGGGGCTGGAGTTGTGTTAACCCCTCCGTGAGGTGACAAATTTTGTTATGTGTTACGGTTGATGTTTCCTTGCACTAACAACGTAGCAGAGTATGAAGCCTTGCTCCATGGTCTTCGAGTGGCAAAAGAGATGAGTTTGAGCCGGGTCAGATGTCTTGGCGACTCAGATCTAGTGGCTCAACAGGTATCAGGCAAGTGGGATTCCAGGGAGCCTCTCATGGTGGCTTATCGCCGGGAGGTTGATGCTGTTGCAGGGCATTTTAAAGATTATCAGGTGGAGCACATCGACCATCAAAAGAACGAAGCGGCTGATGCTTTAAGCCGGTTGGGGTCTCAGCGTAAGCCGGTACCACCTGACACCTTTTTGGATGTTTTGCATAACCCGTCTGTCAAGTTGCCCACAGAAGAAGATTTAGTTGTTCCTGACCCGGAGGCGCAGTTGGTGGCGGCTCTTCATGTCATCCCAGATTGGACAGTGCCGTTCTTGGCTTACATGACCCGAGGAGAGTTGCCAGCGGATGAGACCCTGGCTCGACAAATAACCCAACGATCTAAGTCAATGACGATTTCGGATGGAGAATTATACCATCGCAACGTCTCCGGAGCGTTTCAGCGGTGTGTTTCCCCTGAAGAAGGTCAAGAAATACTTCGTGAGATCCATGAAGGTGATTGTGGTCATCACGCCGAGTCAAAATCTCTGGTGGCCAAGGCTTTTCGTCACGGTTTTTACTGGTTGACGGCTCACGCTGATGCAGAGGATCTAGTCAGCAGATGTGATGGATGTCAAAAGTTTGCACGACGAGCGCATGTGCCGGCTCAAGAGCTCTGGATGATTCCAACCACTTGGCCATTTGCGGTTTGAGGGCTTGACATGGTGGGACCTTTCAAAAGGTCTAAGGATAAAAAGACACATCTCTTAGTGGCAGTTGATAAATTCACTAAGTGGGTTGAGGCGGAGCCAGTGAGTAAGTGTGACGCGGCCACGGCGGTTCAGTTCATCAAAAAGGTGGTCTTTCGTTTTGGTTTTCCACACAGCATCATCACTGACAATGGCACTAATCTGTCCCAAGGGGCTATGGAGGAGTTTTGTCAACGTGAGCACATCCTGCTTGATGTTTCTTCTGTAGCTCATCCTCAATCCAATGGTCAAGCTAAGAGAGCAAATCAGGAAATTTTAAAAGGTCTCAAACCCCGGCTTATGGTTCCCTTACAGCGAACGACGGGTTGTTGGGTAGAGGAATTACCCTCGGTGTTGTGGAGTATCAACACCACGCCTAACAGGTCTATAGGTTACACACCTTTCTTCATGGTTTATGGAGCAGAAGCAGTGTTGCCTAGTGACATCCGTCATGACTTGCCCCGTGTGGCGGCTTATGTTGAAGTTAATAATGAACAAGCCAGACAGGATGCACTTGACTTGTTGGATGAAGAAAGAGACTTAGCAGCGGCTCGGTCAGCAATTTATCAACAGGACCTACGCCGCTATCACAGCCGCCGGGTCAAATCCAGGACTTTTTAGGAAGGTGACCTGGTGCTCCGGCTCATCCAGGATCTGTCAGATGCGCACAAGCTATCCCCACCTTGGGAAGGACCCTTTGTGGTCAGCAAGAACTTAAATAACGGGTCGTATTACCTCATTGATGTTCGAGAACACAAAGATTCACGTAAGTCGGAGGAGGAGATACGCTGGCCATCGAACATTGCTCAACTTCGGCCATACTGCACCTGAGCTACCGGCTCTCATCATGTACATACTTTAACATTGTATATACCATGATAAGTAATAAAGTAAGACCATCGGTCTCTTTTCTTTTCAAAGATTATGCATCTTTGTTATTTCGTATTCTCAAATGACTATTAAGGAGCTGATCATATTTGAATCAAGTCTAACCTTTTTTGGTCCGGCTTATGATTGTATTTGAATCTAGCTGCAATTATCATGGTCACTTGGGGGCTTCCTTTTCAAACATAGGTCGTATTCGAACCAAAGAGAACATAGCTGTCGTAACCCTCTTGATCGGCTCAAGGCCAAACTCACTAGGGGGCTTCTTGATCGTATTCGAATCATAGCTTAACCCCTTTTGGGTCCGACTTGGATCGTATTTGAATCAGGGTCGCTAAAAACCTCTCAAGGTCATTTGGGGGCTTCCTGTTCAAACATAGGTCGTATTCGAACCAAAGAGAACATAGCTGTCGGTACCCTCTTGATCGGTGCAATGCCACAACCACTGGGGGCTACATGGTCGTATTCGAACCTTAGTTTAACCCCTTTGGTCCGGTTTACTGATCGTATTCGAATCAGAAGCCACCAACCTTTAAATATAAGGTTAAATCATACTTGTTAACTATTATTTGCCTTCGAGTTTCTTGTTGCAAATAATTATCATGATCTTCTTCGCCGGTTTGTCTATTTGACAACATGGCTACCAAGGTATGATGATCATTAAAGTATTCAAAGGTATTGATTTCTCAGAAAGATTGAGTTATCGGCTTCATTACCCGGGTTACTCAAGCCGGTGGTCTAAGGATCAAAGGTACAAGTATGACTATTATTTATATATAATTGTCTGTTGCATTAACTAAAGAGTTAGTTTCAGCCCTTGTCCTTTATTTATATCTGCTTTCTGTTTTCTATTATGATAAACATATTGGATATAAGCCGGGTTTTCTAACCCGTTCGGTTCTAAGCCGCCAAGCCAGTCTTTTCTTGTCTCTACAGGGTATAGATTTAAAGTGTTGCAGAAACAATCATCAAATATAATGCATATATTGCCATCAGGAAACACGGAGTCACATACAGTGTTTTATGCATGATGGCATAAGCAAGGCATTTAGTGTTTTCACAGCTAACCTATTACACGGCTTTTCATAAGCCAATGAATATGGTTATTATTCCTCCCTCGCCGGTTCACCGCCCTCTGTTGGCCGGAAGTTGGGTTTTGACTAGTCAAAACCATTCACGGCGACGAATTCTGCTTCATCGTCGATCAGGCCTGCCAGGTCAACTTCCGGGGCAAATGTATTTTCTCTTACAGGCAGGATCAAGTCCGTCACCTTGTACGAGGGAGTCGCCATCTTCTTATTTTCAGCATCAAAACCCGGCTGATATTTGTCAATATTGGTATCATCTCCAAGGGTAGTTGCCTGAGGCCGGACTCCGCGCACGCAAGCCATGAAGTCATCCTGCTCAAAGGGAGATCCGTCTTCCTTCATGGTGGGATAGCCTCTGGCCACGTCCGCCTGGTCTAGGTCTGGCACCCAAGCTTTGGAGCGGCTTAGGGCAGTCAAAGCCCCGGCTCGCGCACAGGAGCGTTTCACTTCTTGAAATCTAGCAGACAGGATTGACAGTTTCTTCAGGACATCGCTGATCCGGTTGGGTCCTTGATTGGCAAGAGAGATGGCGGCAAGTGCTCGCTGTGCGCTGATATACAGTTATTCTACCAAAGTATACACTGCCTTCAGTTTAATCAAAGGATCTTGGCTCAGATTTTTGCTTTGTGGGCCTGCACATATTTTATACTCAAAGTCAGCTGGCGGCTTATACTCCGGATCAGCAAAAAGCACACAAAATTAAAGACGGACGGCTTACCAAAGATGGCAGCCACCATTTGAGACACCCGGCCCTTTAAACCATTCAGCTCTGTTGAAATCTCTTCAAGGGTTGTTTCGGCCTTCTCAGCGCGTTGGGCAGAAGTGTTTTTTCCCTCTTCCCAGGTTTTCTTCTTGGCAGCGAAGCTGGTCTTTAAATTTTCCGTCTCAGAGAGACTTATTTGCAGTTTGAAGTTAGCAGATTTGATTTCTGCCTCCTGACTCGCTAGCCGGGTCTTCGCATCAGCCAATTGCGAGTTCAATTCAGATAAGGCATTCTGCAAAACATTCAGATGAGTCAAGATTTTGCTTCAAGTTCAAAAATCAAGATTCAAGTCTCAAGTACTTTACAAAAAACCACTTGACACTTGGGGGATAATGTATATTTTTATGATTCTAAGGACATACTTTATGTCCCAAGTACTTTACAAAGTAACAGCACTTGGCACTTGGGGGCTAATGTATGCAGTTCAGCAAGTTTCTCAAGGTTAAGATGGAGTATTCAGTCCTTTGAATACGGTACAAAACAATTTAAAGTACCGGCTCATTTATGATCAAAATGAACCGGCCCTTGGGGACTATAGGTGAAGCTCTGTTCTATTTTATTGAACTTAAGAAAGATTTCCAAGGAAAAAGTGTTGGCCTATATTATCAAGTCTACAGATCATTCCGGTTCTCTCATAATCTGAAAACTTGGGGGCTGGTGGAATATATATATAAGCCGGAAGAACATACCTCATATTTCAACTGCAACTGTTTGACCATTTTGATCTCAGAGTCGCGACTGGAGTGCACATGGCTGAGATAACCGGATAAAATACCATTGGCATTTAGATGGTTGTAATTGGCAACGTCAAAGCACACTTTTTGCCTCTCCAATGCCTCTTGTTTCGCAGTACACCAGGCCAGCACGGTTGGATTCCCCAGCTCAATAAAACAGCTCCCGGTGATCTGAACGTCTTGCAGACGGTGATGGCGGGTTGGCTGAGCTTGATGGTCCAATTGTGGAAGGGTTTACAGTGGTCTTATCAAACGACTCAGGAGGATTTGCTTCTGCATCAACAAGCGGGTCTTCTGGAGCGTCCATTAATGGAGAAGATGGCCTGGGCGGGTCAGATGCAAGCACCGGCGGGTCTTCTGCTGGTTTAGCTGCCTTTGCCTTCTTAGATTTAGCTTGGCCACTAAGAGAAATGTTGCAGGATTGTTAGTATAAAGATACAATTTGAACAAACCGGAAAAGGAGGATTTTTCATTACCCAGGGGCAGTCTTGAAGGCCGGAAATTGCGTCTGCAATGAATCGCCAAAAGAGCGAGACACCTCCTGAAAAGATAAAACAAAGTTGAAGTAAGGCAGGGGAAAGGATCCATTAAATAGAGTTAAAGACAGAAAGAAGTGAACCACATTCGAGCGCTTCTGAGGAGTTTGTTGAAGAATGACAGCCGGCTCATCTTCAGTCCGAGCCTGATGGCGCCTTTCATGTTGCTGCTTTTTCAAACGAAAGGTGGGATCCAAGTGAGCTAAAGGGTTAGAAAACCTTACTTTATGGATCACTCGTCAATTTTTTGTCTTGGCAAGGGCTCTGAGTCGGAGGAAATGATAGTTACCTCTGCTTCCATAGCCTGACTGGCCCCAGTGTCATCCTAGTAATGATCAGTGTTAATAAGATTGTTAAAAAATTGGCCAAGGGAATCAAGCGCTACCTCTGAATCAGATGTATCATCAAGCTTCATCAAATCTTCAGCAGTGCTCTTTTTCTTCTTTTTCAACCTCCGGGTCATTTTCTTGGCGTTTATGGAGGCGGCTTTCGCTTTATTGGCAGCCTCGTGGTCATACTTAACTTTCCAGAAGTCAGAGTTGGCCTGCAGACAGGTAAAAACAAGATAAAGAGTCAGGCATGTATTAAAAGAATACGGCTGGGAAAATACAAAGGAGAGAAATAACGACATCCTTACTTTCGGCACCGGGTTAAGCTGGCAGAAGGGGTTTAGCCCAACGACACCGCAATCTTTGTATTTCCCGTTCACCAGAAGAGTTGACATTGAGACAATATCTTCTTCTGTCAATTGAACGGGGCTGTGACGAAGAGAGTCATCCGGGCCTCCACCATACTCATACATCAGCTTTGACCGGTGGCTCAAAGGGATGACCCGCCATGAGATCCAGCAGCGGGTCAGATCAACTCCAGTTAACCCATTCCCCAACAGAGCATTGATCCTTTTGATGGATGGTATCAGCCTCTTGCATTTAGGGACGGTAAGCTTATCAGGAAGCGCGAACTTGGAGTCAAGACGATCGGGGGGGGGGGGGTAACCCGACAGTGGCTTCTCGTTTGCTGGTGAAGTGTCCTAGCAGTAGAACCAAGTCTGGTTCCAGTCCTTTGGGTGACTTGGTAAGACAATGAGGGGGAAGACGGCACCCTGCCGGCGCTGAATTGATATGCCTCCAAGCTCTAAGCTAAGGCCGTTGGTGCACTCGTTCTTCCGATTCAGATAAAAGTATTCTCTAAACAACTCCACGGTCGGCTCTTGTTGAAGATATACTTCACAGAGTACTTGGAAGTTACAGATGTTAGATATAGAATAAGGCCCGATATCTTGAGGATGGAGCTTGAAAAAGTGGAGGACCTCCCGGAAGAACTTTGAGCCGGGCGGTGAGAAGCCACGGTTCATATGGTCAGTGAAAATGATCACTTCGTCGTCTCTTGGATTGGGCCATTCTTCTTCCGATTCAGGGGCACGGTAAGACATGACGGTTTTCGCTGGCAGAAATCCTATGGTGAAGAACTCTTTCAAACGTTCCTCAATTATGGTTGAGGGAACCCAGTTACAGATGGTTGGTGCTTTGGACGGCATGATGGGCAAAGAAGAACTGAAAAGAAAATCAACATGCCGGTTCAGTTTAATGGTGAGATTGACAGTTAAGTGATGAAGATGCAAACAAGTAATGGCGGCTTAGTTAAGGGCTAATGACATATAAGGAAAATTAAGCCGGCATGATAAGCCGCCATGACTACAGATATTTGAAGAAGGCAATTTCAGCTAAGTATTGAGACAAACAAGTTTCCTAAATTGTTTGGTATTATTCCAGATCAAATGGCTATTCAAAATGAAAAAAATTCTAGACCTAAAAAAGTTCAGCGCAGAAGAGTATGTAAGTTCTAATGCAGCCTTTGAAATAGAGAAAGGGATCTCTGGATCAAGAAAAGGCACAAGAACACTACCGCACGAGCATATATGTATATTTTTGGATCAAGAAGAGGCCTGTAGTGGAAAAACTACAAGGGACTGCGATGAACTTGGAAGAACACGAAAGAATCTGGAAACCCTAAGTGCGGATCTGAGAAGTGAAAAGAAGAGAACTTATAGTCACAGGTCTTTTGCGGAGGTCGCTGCTGTTCTCTGGATCGGTTCATGTTGATGCAGCGGCCAACATCGATGGAGATGGAGGTGAAGCGCGGCGGCGGCGAAGCTCGAGCAGCAGGGGGTGCGCGAGAGGAAGAAGATGGAGCAAGAGAGGAGAATGAGAAGGCCGAGGCATGCCTATTTATAAGGAAAGATGTGAACAAACAAGCGCGAAAATCGAGGAGAGCCGAATAATGGTTACCTATCTACACAGACGCCTCGATTCTCGGGAAGCATTAAAGATAAAAGATCCGTTGGGAGATGACGTCATGAAAGTTCTTTGCGTTTTCAAGAGATGACGTCACGGCGGGTTACGAAAACTTCTACGAAGATAAGAAGATGGATTTTTGTATAAGTATTGAAGATTGACAAAGAATGAAATTCAAAGTCAACCTGGGGCCTAATGTTGGGGATATGACTATCAGTCATGACCCGCCCAGGAGGGGCCGGGTCAGCCCCAATGGCGAGTTACGCAAGAAGCCTAGTAAACATTCAAGGCGATAGTTTATTAAACCTTATAGAAGGCCCCAGGGCCTGGAGGCGGCTTAAGGCCCGATATTGTAAACCGCCGTATGTAAGGAAAGACTTGTAAAGAAAGGCATGTAAAGGAAGCCACCGAGCTGGACACGATTATGAGCCGGACGGGACTCTGTATGCCACCAGGCGTCAACCCATGTATATAAGGGGACGACCCGGTGGCGGCTTAGGGTAAGAAACAACAAGTCGATAACCAAGCCGGCGAGTTGAGCCTCTTGGTGATCGAAACCCCAGCAAGACCAATCCCAACTAGACGTAGGCTTTTACCTTCATCGCAAGGGGCCGAACTAGTATAAAACCATCTCGTGTCCTTTGTCCCCATTAACCCCTTTAAGCTTCCTAGTGCGATGGCCCTACGACTAAGTCCTTGCTCTAGGACATCTGCCGTGACAATTCCACGACACTTACCGTACCACATACCTATTCCTTTTCGGAGTCTAAAGTGTTCCGGAAAGTGTCCCTTATGTATTCCTCCGGGGTTACGGTTTCAATAACATTGGTTTCAACATTTGTAGGATTACCTGAGATATAATATTTAATTCTTTGACCGTTCACCACCTTCGGATTTGTGCCTTCGAAATTGTTGATTTTTATGGCACTGGAATGATAGACCTCCTCGATAACGTAAGGACCTTCCTATTTAGAGAGAAGTTTTCCTGCAAAAAAACTTAAACGAGAGTTGTATAGCAATACATAATCACCTACATTAAACTCACGCTTTTGTATCCTTTTATCATGCCATCTTTTAACTTTTTCTTTAAACAACTTGGCATTTTCATAGGCTTGGGTTCTCCATTCATCGAGTGAGCTAATATCAAATAACCTCTTCTCACCGGCAAGTTTAAAATCATAATCGAGCTCTTTAATAACCCAATATGCCTTGTGTTCTAGTTCGAGAGGTAAGTGGTATTCTTTTCCATAAACCATTTTATACGGAGACATACCCATAGGATTTTTATATGAAATTCTATAGGCCCATAATGCATCATCAAGTTTCTTGGACCAATTCTTTCTAGACCTATTGACAGTCTTTTGCAAAATTAATTTGAGCTCTCTATTACTCAATTCTACTTGACCACTAGAGTGAGGGTGATAAGGAGATGCAATTCTATGATTAACATCATACTTAGCAAGCATTTTACGGAAAGCACCATGAATAAAATGTGAACCACCATCAGTCATTAAAATAACTTCTTTAAGCATTTTAATAGAAGTGTTATGATCAACACTACTAGTTGGAATAGCTTCTACCCACTTAGTAACGTAATCAACAACAACTAAAATATGTGTATATACATTAGAGGCAGGAAAAGGTCCCATAGAGTCAAAGCCCAAAACATCAAATGGTTCAATAACGAGTGAATAGCTCATAGGCATTTCTTGACGTCTACTAATATTACCAATTATTTGACATTTATCACAAGATAAGACAAACTTACGGGCATCTTTGAAGAGAGTAGGCCAATAAAAACCGGATTGCAATACCTTGTGTGCAGTTCTATCTCCAGCATGGTGTCCTCCATAAGCTTCGGAGTGACACTTGCATAGGATCTGTTCTTGTTCATGCTCAGGTACACAACATCTAATAACACCATCTACTCCTTCTTTATAAAGATGTGGGTCATCCCAAAAGTAATGTCTCAAATCATAGAAGAACTTTTTCTTTTGCTGGTATGTGAAACTAGGTGGTATGAATTTGGCAACAATGTAATTAGCATAATCAGCATACCAAGGAGCAGTATGAGAAGCATTTATGACATTTAATTACTCATCAGGAAAGTTATCATCAATAGGTAGTGGGCCATCAAGCACATTTTCTAACCTAGACAAGTTGTCTGCAACGGGGTTCTCAGCTCCCTTTCTATCAACAATATGTAAATAAAATTCTTGTAGCAAGAGAACCCATCTAATAATTCTTGGTTTAGCATCTTTATTTTCCATAAGATATTTAATAGCAGCATGATCAGTGTGAATAGTTACTTTAGAATCAACAATATAAGGTCTGAACTTATCACAAGCAAATACAACTGCTAAGAATTCTTTTTTAGTAGTAGCATAATTTCTTTGAGCATTGTCTAGGGTTTTACTAGCATATTGAATAACGTTTAATTTCTTATCAACTCTTTGCCCTAGAACAGCACCTACAGCATAATCACTAGCATCACACATAATTTCAAAGGGTAAATTCCAATCAGGTGGCTGAACAATGGGTCCAGAGATCAATGCTTTCTTTAGTATTTCAAATGCTTCTACATAATCATCATCAAAGACAAATGGTATATCTTTCTGTAATAAATAAGTCAGAGGCCGAGAAATTTTTGAGAAGTCCTTAATGAACCTCCTATAAAATCCGGCGTGACGAAGGAAACTTCTTATACCTTTAATGTCCTTGGGGCATGGCATCTTTTCAATAGCATCAACCTTGGCTTTATCCACTTCAATACCTCTTTGAGAAACTTTATGCCCCAAGACAATACCTTCATTAACCATAAAGTGGCACTTTTCCTAATTCAAGACAAGATTAGTTTCTTCGCATCTCTGCAAAACTTGATCAAGGTTGCTCAAGCAATCATCAAAAGAAGATCCGTAGAAGGAGAAATCGTCCATGAAAACCTCACAAATCTTTTCACAAAAGTCAGAGAATATAGCCATCACACATCTTTAAAAGGTAGTAGGTGCATTACATAAACCAAAAGGCGTACGTCTATAAGAAAAAGTACCAAAAGGGCAAGTAAAAGTAGTCTTTGATTAATCCTTGGCTGACATAGGTATTTGAGAGAAACCAGAATAACCATCTAGAAAGCAAAAATGTGTATGTTTGGATAATCTTTCTAGCATTTTATCGATAAAAGGTAAGGGGTAATGATCCTTTTTAGTATCCTTATTTAATTTGTGGAAAATCAATCACCATCCTATAACCCGTAATAAATCTTTGAGGAATCAATTCATCTTTATCATTAGGAACGACAGTAATACCTCCCTTCTTAGGGACACAATGGACATGACTTACCCACTGACTATCAGCAACGGGATAGATTATACCTGCCTCAAGGAGCTTTAGTATTTCCTTTCTTACCACTTCTTTCATTTTAGGATTCAGCCATCGTTGATGATCACGAACTGGTTTAGCATCTTCTTCCAAATTTATTTTATGTTGACATAGAGTGGGACTAACGCCCTTAAGATCATCAAGAGTATACCCAATAGCAGCACGGTGCTTCTTCAGAGTTTTCAATAATCTCTCTTCCTCATGCTCTGAAAGGTTAGCACTAATAATAACAGGATATATCTTTTTCTCATCAAGATAAGCATATTTAAGAGTATCAGGTAACGGTTTGAGCTCAAACACGGTATCACCCTTGGGTGGAGGAGGATCCCCTGGGATTTCAACAGGCAAATTGTGTTTCAGAATAGGTTCCTGTTTAAAGAATACTTCATCTATTTCCCTTCTTTCATTCATAAACATATCATTTTCATGGTCTAGCAAATATTGTTCTAAAGGATCACTAGGAGGTACGACAATAGAAGCAAGACCAATAATTTCATCCTTACTAGGTAATTCTTCTTCACGGTGTTGTCTACTAAATTTAGACAAATTAAATTCATGAGACATATCATCTAAACCGATAGTAACAACATCCTTTTTGCAATCTATCTTAGCATGAACACTGTTTAAGAAGGTTCTAGCAAATATAATGGGACAAAAGCTATCTTGTGGGGAACCAAGAACAAGAAAATCAGCAGGATATTTAGTTTTCCCACACAAGACTTCAACATCTCTAACAATTCCCATTGGTGAAATAGTATCTCTATTGGCAAGTTTAATTGTGGCATCAATATCTTCTAACTCAACACTTGCAATATCATGAATAATTTCTCTATATAGGTCAATAGGTATTGCACTAGCACTAGCACCCATATCACATAAGCCATGATAACAATGATCTCCTATTTTAACAGAAATAACATGCGTGCCTACCACAGGTCTAGGTTTATCTTTAGCACAAGGTTTAGCAATTCTAGCAGTTTCATCACAGAAATAAATAACATGCCCATCAATATTATCAGCCAAAAGATCTTTAACAATAGCAATATTAGGTTCAACTTTAACTTTCTCAGGAGGTGTATATGTTCTAATATTGCTTTTACGAACCACAGTTGAAGCTTTAGCATGATCCTTTATCCTAATAGGGAAAGGTGGTTTCTCAACATAAGAAGTAGGAACAATAGGATCATTATAAGTAATAATCTTTTCTTCAACTTTAATAGGTGCAGCTACTTTTACTTCTATGGGAGGATGATATTTAAACCACTTCTCCTTGGGGAAATCAACATAAGTAGCAAAAGATTCACAGAAAGAAGCTACTATCTCAGAGTCAAGTCCATATTTAGTGCTAAATTTATGGAAAACATTGTTATCCATAAAAGATTTAACACAATCAAACTTAGGTGTCATACCTGACTCCTTACCATCGTCGAGGTACCAATCTTCAGAGTTGTGTTTAATTCTTTCCAATAAATCCCATTTTAATTCAATAGTCTACATCATAAAAGAGCCATCACAAGAAGTATCGAGCATGGTGCGATTGTTGTCAGAAAGCCGAGCATATAAATTTTGAATAATTATTTCTCTTGAGAGCTCATGATTGGAGCATGAATATAACATTGATTTAAGACTCCCCCAAGCTTGAGAGATGCTTTCTCCTTTGCGAGGCCAAAATTTATATATATAATTGCGATCACGATGAAGAAGATGCATAGGATAAAACTTCTGATGAAATTCCAATCGTTTGTAGTTCCATGACCCCGTATCATCACATAGCCTATACCATGTCAATGCATCTTCCTTCAAAGATAAAGGGAAGACCTTCTTAACAACATCTCCGGGTACACCTACAAGCTTAAATAATCCACAAACTTCATCAACATATATTAGGTGCTCATCAGGATGCATTGTTTCATCTCCTGCAAAAGGATTAGCTAGCAGTTTTTCTATCATACCCGAAGGAATTTCAAAGCAGACATTTTCATTTTCAGTAGGTTCAATAGGTTGAGGAGCAACTCTTTGCTCTATTGGTCGGGGTGAAGATACCCCGAACAAACCCCTCGGAGGATTACTTTCCATAGTAACAAGTGACGGTAAATTTCAGCACACTATATAAATTTTCCTTACCAAATTGCACCTACCAAAGGCGCTTCACTCCCCGGCAACGGCGCCAGAAAAGAGTCTTGATGACCCACAAGTATAGGGGATCTATCGTAGTCCTTTCGATAAGTAAGAGTGTCGAGCCCAACGAGGAGCAGAAGGAAATGATAAGCGGTTTCCAGCAAGGTATTCTCTGCAAGTACTGAAATAAGTGGTAACAGATAGTTTTGTGATAGGATAATTTGTAACGAGAAACAACTAACAAAAGTAAATAAAGTGCAGCAAGGTGGCCCAATCCCTTTTGTAGCAAAGGACAAGCCTGGACAAACTCTTATATAGAGAAAAGCGCTCCCGAGGACACATGGGAATATCGTGAAGCTAGTTTTCATCACGTTCATATGATTCGTGGTCGGTACTTTGATAATTTGGTATGTGGATGGACCGGTGCTTGGGTACTGTCCCTACTTGGACAAGCATCCCACTTATGATTAACCTCTATTGCAAGCATCCGCGACTAGAACAAAAGTATTAAGGTAAACCTAACCATAGCATGAAACATATGGATCCAAATCAGCCCCTTACAAAGCAATGCATAAACTAGGGTTTAAGCTTCTATCACTCTAGCGACCCATCATCTACTTATTACTGCCCAATGCCTTCCTCTAGGCCCAAATAATGGTGAAGTGTTATGTAGTCGATGTTCACATAACTGTTGGAAATATGCCCTAGAGGCAATAATAAATTAGTTATTATTATATATTTCATTGTTCATGATAATCGTTTATTATCCATGCTAGAATTGTATTGATAGGAAACTCAGATACATGTGTGGATACATAGACAACACCATGTCCCTAGTAAGCCTCTAGTTGACTAGCTCGTTGATCAATAGATGGTTACGGTTTCCTGACCATGGACATTGGATGTCATTGATAACGGGATCACATCATTAGGAGAATGATGTGATGGACAAGACCCAATCCTAATCCTAGCACAAAGATCGTGTACTTCGTATGCTAAAGCTTTTCTAATGTCAAGTATCATTTCCTTAGACCATGAGATTGTGCAACTTCCGGATACCGTAGGAATGCTTTGGGTGTACCAAATGTCACAACGTAATTGGGTGGCTATAAAGGTTCACTACAGGTATCGCCGAAAGTGTCTGTTGGGTTGGCATGAATCGAGACTGGGATTTGTCACTCCATGTAAACGGAGAGGTATCTCTGGGCCCACTCGGTAGGACATCATCATAATGTGCACAATGTGACCAAGGAGTTGATCACGGGATGATGTGTTACAGAACGAGTAAAGAGACTTGCCAGTAACGAGATTGAACAAAGTATCGGGATACCGACGATCGAATCTCGGGCAAGTATCGTACCGCTAGACAAAGGGAATTGTATACGGGATTGATTAAGTCCTTGACATCGTGGTTCATCCGATGAGATCATCGTGGAGCATGTGGGAGCCAACATGGGTATCCAGATCCCGCTGTTGGTTATTGACCGAAGAATTGTCTCGGTCATGTCTGCATGACTCCCGAACCCGTAGGGTCTACACACTTAAGGTTCGATGACGCTAGGGTTATAGGGAATAGATATACGTGGTTACCGAATGTTGTTCGGAGTCCCGGATGAGATCCCGGACATCACGAGGAGTTCCGGAATGGTCCGGGGGTAAAGATTTATATATGGGAAGTCCTATTTTGGTCGCCGGAAAAGTTTCGGGTTTTATCGGTAATGTACCGGGACCACCGGGAGGGTCCCGGTGGTCCACCAAGTGGGCCCACCGGCCCCGGAGGGCTGCATGGGCCAAGTGTGGGAGGGGACCAGCCCCAGGTGGGCTGGTGCGCCCTCCCACAAGGGCCCAAGGCGCCTAGGGTTTGGGGAGGGGGCGCCTCCACCTAGCCTGGGGGGCAAGTTTCACCTCTCCCCCCCTTTGACCGCCAACCTAGATGGGTTTGGGGCTGCCGCACCCCTTGGGGTGGAAACCTTAAAGGGGGCGCACCCCCTCACTCTCCCCTATATATACTTGAGGACTTTGGGGCTGCCAACACATGAGTTTTGACCTCTCCATGGCGCAGCCCTGCCTCTCTCCCTCCTCCTCTCCCACGGTGCTTGGCGAAGCCCTGCAAGATTGCCACGCTCCTCCACCACCACCACGCCGTCGTGCTGCTGCTAGATGGAGTCTTCCCCAACCTCTCCTTCTCCCCTTGCTGGATCAAGGCGTAGGAGACGTCACCGGGCTGCACGTGTGTTGAACGCGGAGGTGCCGTCCGTTCGGCACTAGGATCTCCGGTGATTTGAATCACGACGAGTACGACTCCATCAACCCCGTTCACTTAAATGCTTCCACTTAGCAATCTACAAGGGTATGTAGATGCACTTCCCTTTCCTCGTTGCTAGATTACTCCATAGATTGATCTTGGTGTTGCGTAGAAAATTTTGAATTTCTGCTACGATCCCCAACAGTGGCATCATGAGCTAGGTCTATGCGTAGTTTCTATGCACGAGTAGAACACAAAGCAGTCATGGGCGTCGATTTTGTCAATTTACTTGCCGTTACTAGTCTTATCTTGATTCGGCGGCATCGTGGGATGAAGCGGCCCGGACCGACCTTACACGTACTCTTACGTGAGACTGGTTCCACCGACTGACATGCACTGGTTGCATAAGGTGGCTAGCGGATGTCTGTCTCTCCCACTTTAGTCGGATCGGATTCGATGAAAAGGGTCCCTATGAAGGGTAAATAGAAATTGGCATATCACGTTGTGGTTTTGGCATAGGTAAGAAATGTTCTTGCTAGAAACCTATAGCAGCCACGTAAAAACTTGCAACAACAATTAGAGGACGTCTAACTTGTTTTTGCAGCATATGCCTTGTGATGTGATATGGCCAAAAGGATGTGATGAATGATATATGTGATGTATGAGATTGATCATGTTCTTGTAATAGGAATCACGACTTGCATGTCGATGAGTATGACAACCGGCAGGAGCCATAGGAGTTGTCTTAATTTATCTATGACCTGCGTGTCAACATAAACGTCATGTAATTACTTTACTTTATTGCTATTGCGTTAGCCATAGTAGTAGAAGTAATAGATGACGAGACAACTTCAAGAAGACACGATGATGGAGATCATGATGATGGAGATCATGGTGTCATGCCGGTGACAACGATGATCATGGAGCCCCGAAGATGGAGATCAAAAGGAGCAAAATGATATTGGCCATATCATGTCACTATTTGATTGCATGTGATGTTTATCATGTTTTACATCTTATTTGCTTAGAACAACGGTAGCTTAAATAAGATGATCCCTCGTAATAATTTCAAGAAAGTGTTCCCCCTAACTGTGCACCGTTGCGAAGGTTCGTTGTTTCAAAGCACCACATGATGATCGGGTGTGATAGATTCTAACGTTCGAATACAACGGGTGTAAGCCAGATTTACACACGCAATACACTTAGGTTGACTTGACGAGCCTAGCATGTACAGACATGGCCTCGGAACACAGAAGACCGAAAGGTCGAGCATGAGTCGTATAGAAGATACGATCAACATGAAGATGTTCACCGATGTTGACTAGTCCGTCTCACGTGATGATCGGACACGACCTAGTTGACTCAGATCGTGTTTCACTTAGATGACTAGAGGGATGTCTATCTGAGTGGGAGGTCATTAAATAATTTGATTAGATGAACTCAATTATCATGAACATAGTCTAAATTGTCTTTGCAAATATGTTGTAGATAAATAGCTAACGTTGCAGCTCCCTGTTTCAATACGTTCCTAGAGAAAGACCAAGTTGAAAGATATTGTAAGCACTGATGCGGAATAAGTCCGTAGTCCGAGGAGTGTCCTCACTGCTACACAGAAGGCTTACGTCTTTGATGCACCGCTCAATGTGCAAACCCGTACAACGTCGTCTGTGGATGTTGTGAACACCTGACAGACACATCCTGATGACTACTTGATAGTTTAGTGCACCATACTTTACGGCTTAGAATCGGGATTCCAATGACGTTTTGAATGCCATAGAACATATGAGATGTTCCAAGAGCTGAAATTGGGATTTCAGGCTCATGCCCGTGTTGAGAGGTGTGAGACCTCTGACAAGTTCTTTTGCCAACAAGATGGAGGAGAATAGCTCAGCTAGTGAGCATGTGCTCAGAATGTCTGGGTGCTACAATCACTTAAATCAAGTGGGAGTTAAACTTCCAGATAAGATAGTGATTGATAGAGTTCTCACTATCACTAAGCTACTAGATCTTCGTGATGAACTATGACATGCAAGGGATGGAGTTGATCCCGGAGCTGTTCGCGGTGCTTAAGACCGCAAATTGTAGAAATCAAAGAAGGAGCATCAAGTGTTGATGGTTTAACAAGACCACTGGTTTCAAGAAGGGCAAGGGCTAGAAGGGGAACTTCATGGATGGCAAACCAGTTGCCGCTCTAGTGAAGGAACCCAAGGTTGAACCCAAACCCGAGACTAAGTGCTTCTATTGTAACGGGAACGGTCACTGGTAGCGGAATTACCGCAAATGCATGGTAGATAAGAAGACTGGTAACTTCAACAAAATTTATACGTGTTATTAATGTGTACCTCACTAGTACTCCTGGTAGCACCTGGGTATTGGATACCGGTTCAGTTACTATTATTGGTGACTTGAAGCAAAAGCTACGGACTAAACGGAGACTGGCTGAGGGCGAGGTGACGATGTGTGTTGGAAGTGTTTCCAAAGTTGATGAGATCACCATCGCACGCTCCATCTGCCTTCGGGATTAGTATTGAACCTAGATAAATGTCATTAGGTGTCTACGTTGAGCATGAATATGATTAGATCATGTTCATTGCAATACAGTCATTCATTTAAGTTAGAGAATAATGGTTATTCTATTTACATGAATGATACCTTTCATGGTCATGCACCCTATGTGAATGGTTCATTGAATCTCGGTTGTGGTGATACACATGTTCACGCCAAAAGATGTAGAGTTAATAATGATAGTACCACTTTCTTGTGGCACTGTCGCTTAGGTCATATTGGCGTAAGATGCATGAAGAAACTCCATATCGATGGATGTTTGGAGTCACTTGATTTTGAATCGCTTGACACATGCGAGCCATGCCTCATGGGCAGGATGATTATGACCCCGTTTACAGGTACAATGAAACGGGCAAGTGACTTGTTGGAAATCATACATGCAGATGTGTGTGATCCAATGAGAATTGAAGCGTGCGGTGGATATCGCTATTTTCTCATCTTCACTGACGATTTGAGTAGATATAGGTATATTTACTTAATGAAGCACAAGTCTGAAACATTTGAAAAGTTCAAGCGGTTTCAGAGTGAAGTTAAGAATCATCATAACAAGAATATCAAATTCCTACGATCTGATCAATGAGAATTTCTGAGTTATGAGTTTGGCAAACACTTAAGACATTGTGGAATTGTTTCACAGTTGAAGCCACCTGGAACACCACAGGGTAATGGTGTGTCCGGACGTCATAAACGAACCTTATGAGATATGGTGCGATCTATGATGTCTCTTACCGATCTACCGTTTTCATTTTGAGGTTATGCGCTAGAGGCAGCTGCATTCACTTTAGATAGGACACCATCTAAGTCCGTTGAGACAACGTCGTAAGAATATGGTTTGGCAAGAAACCATAGTTGTCGTTTCTTAATGTTTGGGGCTGCGATGCTTAAGGCTTCAGCCGGAGAAGCTCGAACCCAAAGCGGACAAACACATCTTCATAGGATACCCAAGGGTGACAGTTGGGTATACCTTCTATCTCAGATCCGAGGGAAAATTGTTTGTCACTAAGAATGGGTCCTTTCTCGAGAAGGAGTTTCTCTCGAAAGAATTGAGTGGGAGGGAGATAGAACTTGATGAGGTTGTCAAACCTTTACTTCAACCAGAGAGTGACGCAACACAGCAAGATGTTTTCTGTGGCGCCTACGTCTGTTGAATAGGAAGTTAATGATAGTGATCATGAAGCTTCGGATCAAGTTGCTATCGAACCTCGTAGGTCGACAAGGATATGTACTACTCCTAAGTGGTACGGTAATCATGTCTTAGATATCATGTTGTTAGACAACAATGAACCTACGAGCTATCGAGAAGCGATGGTGGGCCCGTATTCCGACAAATAGTTAGAAGCCATGAAATCCGAGATAGGATCCATATATCAGAACAAAGTATGGACTTTGGTGGACTTGCCCGATGATCGGCAAGCCATTGAGATAAATGGGTCTTTAAGAAGAAGATGGACGTGGGCGGTAATGTTACCGTCTATGAAGCTCGACTTGTGGGAAAGAGTCTTTTCACAAGTTCAAGGAGTTGACTACGATGAGAATTTCTCACCTGTAGCGATGCTTAAGTCCGTCGGAATCATGTTAGCATTAGCTGTATTTTTCGATTATGAAATCTTACAGATGGATGTCAAAACAAGTTTTCTTACCAAGTTTTCATAAGAAAAGTTATATGTGATACAATAAAAGGTTTTGCCGATCCTAAGGATGCTAAAAGGTACGCTGGCTCCAGCAATCCTTCTATGGACTAGAGCAAGCATCTCGGAATTGGAATATATGTTTTGATGGAGTGATCAAAGCTCTTAGGTTTATACAATGTTTGCAAGAAACTTGTATTTACAATAAAGTGAGTGGGAGCACTACAATATTTCTGATAAGTATATGTGGATGACATATTGTTGATCTGAAATAATGTAGAATTTCTGGAAAGCATAAAACGGTTGTTTGAAGAGTGATTTTCAAAGGAAGACCTGGATAAATATGCTTACATATTGGGCATCAAGATCTATAGAAATAGATCAAGACGCCTGATGATACTTTCAAAGAACGCACACCTTGACATGTTTTTGAAAGAGTTCAAAATAGATCAGTCAAAGAAGGGGTTCTTACCTGAGTTGTAAGGTGTGAAGTTGAGTAAGACTCAAAGCTTGACCACGGCATAAGAAAGAGAAAGGACGAAGGTCGTCCCCTATGCTTTTGTCATAGGCTCTATACGGTATGCCATGCTGAAGTACCGCACCTGATGTGTGCCTTGACACATGTCTGGCAAGAGGGTACAAAGGTGATCTAGGAGTAGATCACCAGATAGCAGTCAAAATTATCCATAGAGGAATAAGGAAATGTTTCTCGGTTATGGAGGTGATAAAGAGTTCGACGTAAAGAGTTACGTCGATGCAAGCCTAACACCTATCCGGATAGCTCTGAGTAGAGATACCGGATACGTATAATGGAGCAACAATTTGGAATAGCTCCAAGTGGAACGTGGTAGCAGCATCTACGATATGACATAAAGTTTTGCGAAGTACATAGGGATCTGAATATGGAAAGACCCGTTGACTACAACCTCTCTCACAAGCATAACATGATCAAACCCAGAACTCATTGAGTATTAATCACATAGTGATGTGAACTAGATTAGTGACTCTAGTAAACTCTTTGGATGTTGGTCACATGGCGATGTGACCTGTGAGTGTTAATCACATGGCGATGTGAACTAGATTATTGACTCTAGTGCAAGTGGGAGACTGTTGGAAATATGCCCTAGAGGCAATAATAAATTAGTTATTATTATATATTTCATTGTTCATGATAATCGTTTATTATCCATGCTAGAATTGTATTGATAGGAAACTCAGATACATGTGTGGATACATAGACAACACCATGTCCCTAGTAAGCCTCTAGTTGACTAGCTCTTTGATCAATAGATGGTTACGGTTTCCTGACCATGGACATTGGATGTCATTGATAACGGGATCACATCATTAGGAGAATGATGTGATGGACAAGACCCAATCCTAAGCCTAGCACAAAGATCGTGTAGTTCGTATGCTAAAGCTTTTCTAATGTCAAGTATCATTTCCTTAGACCATGAGATTGTGCAACTCCCGGATACCGTAGGAATGCTTTGGGTGTACCAAACGTCACAACGTAACTGGGTGGCTATAAAGGTTCACTACAGGTATCTCCGAAAGTGTCTGTTGGGTTGGCACGAATCGAGACTGGGATTTGTCACTCCGTGTAAACAGAGAGGTATCTCTGGGCCCACTCGGTAGGACATCATCATAATGTGCACAATGTGACCAAGGAGTTGATCACGGGATGATGTGTTACGGAACAAGTAAAGAGACTTGCCGGTAACGAGATTGAACAAAGTATCGGATACCGACGATCGAATCTCGGGCAAGTATCGTACCGCTAGACAAAGGGAATTGTATACGGGATTGATTAAGTCCTTGACATCGTGGTTCATCCGATGAGATCATCATGGAGCATGTGGGATCCAACATGGGTATCCAGATACCGCTGTTGGTTATTGACCGGAGAGTTGTCTCGGTCATGTCTGCATGACTCCCGAACTCGTAGGGTCTACACACTTAAGGTTGAATGACGCTAGGGTTATAGGGAATAGATATACGTGGTTACCGAATGTTGTTCGGAGTCTCGGATGAGATCCCGGATGTCACGAGGAGTTCCGGAATGGTCCGGAGGTAAAGATTTATATATAGGAAGTCCTATTTTGGTCGCCGGAAAAGTTTCGGGTTTTATCGGTAATGTACCGGGACCACCGGGAGGGTCCTTGTGGTCCACCAAGTGGGGCCACCAGCCCCGGAGGGCTGCATGGGCCAAGTGTGGGAGGGTACCAGCCCCAGGTGGGCTGGTGCGCCCCCCCACAAGGGCCCAAGGCGCCTAGGGTTTGGGGAGGGGGCGCCTCCACCTAGCTTGGGGGGCAAGTTTCCCCTCTCCCCCCCTTTGGCCGCCACCCTAGATGGGTTTGGGGCTGCCGCACCCCTTGGGGTGGAAACCCTAAAGGGGGCGCACCCCCTCCCTCTCCCCTATATATACTTGAGGACTTTGGGGCTGCCAACACATGAGTTTTGACCTCTCCATGGCACAGCCCTGCCTCTTTCCCTCCTCCTCTCCGGCGGTGCTTGGCGAAGCCCTGTAGGATTGCCACGCTCCTCCACCACCACCACGCCGTCGTGCTGCTGCTGGATGGAGTCTTCCCCAACCTCTCCTTATCCCCTTGCTGGATCAAGGCATAGGAGACGTCACCGGGCTGCACATGTGTTGAACGCGGAGGTGCCGTTCGTTCGGCACTAGGACCTCCGGTGATTTGAATCACGACGAGTACGACTCCATCAACCCCGTTCACTTAAACGCTTCCCCTTAGCGATCTACAAGGGTATGTAGATGCACTCCCCTTTCCTCGTTGCTAGATTACTCCATAGATTGATCTTGGTGTTGCATAGAAAATTTTGAATTTCTGCTACGATCCCCAACAATAACACCACTAGAGGAGAGACAACATACATCTCATCAAAATATCGAACGAATACCAAATTCACATGACTACTAATAGCAAGACTTCTCCCATGTCCTCAGGAACAAACGTAACTACTCACAAAGCATATTCATGTTCATAATCAGAGGGGTATTAATATGCATATAGGATCTGAACATATGATCTTCCACCAATTAAACCAACTAGCATCAACTACAAGGAGTAATTAGCACTACTAGAAATCCACATGTACCAATCCCGGACTTGGAGACAAGAATTGGATACAAGAGATGAACTAGGCTTTTGAGAGGAGATGGTGCTGGTGTAGATGTTGATGGAGATTGCCCTCTCCCAATGAGAGGAGCGTTGGTAATGACGATGGCGATGATTTCCCCCTCCCGGAGGGAAGTTTCCCCGGCAGAACAGCTCCGCCAGAGCCCTAGATTGGTTCCGCCAAGGTTCCGCCTCATGGCGGCGGAGTTTCATCCGAGAAGATGGCTTATGATTTTTTCCTCATCGAAAGACTTCATATAGCAGAAGATGGCCATCGGGGGGCCACCAGGGGGCCCTCGAGGTAGGGGGCGCGCCCAAGGGCGTAGGGCGTGCCCCCCACCCTCGTGGGCAGGGTGTGGCCCCCCTGGTGAACTTCTTGCGCTCGGTATTTTTTATATATTCTGAAAACGTCTTCCGTGAAATTTTAGGACTTTTGGAGCTGTGCAGAATAGGTCTCTAATAATTGCTCCTTTTCCAGCTCAGAATCCCAGCTGCCGGCATTCTCCCCCTTTATGTAAACCTTGTAAAATAAGAGAGAATAGGCATAAGTATTGTGACATAATGTGTAATAACATCCCATAATGCAATAAATATCGATATAAAAGCATGATGCAAAATGGACGTATCATGAATCATAAACTTCATTGAAAACTAACAAACTATAATCTCAGTCATTGGAGCAATTGCAATTTATCATAACATAGGAAAGAGTCAATATAAGAGCTTTTCAGCAAGTCCACATACTCAACTATCATATAGTCTTTCACAATTTCTAACACTCACGCAATACTTATGGGTATGGAGTTTTAATCGGACACAGAGAAAGATAGGGGCTTATAGTTTTGCGTCCCAATGTTTTACCTCAAGGGTAATGTCAACAATAATAGTTCATGGAAACTCACATCCAATTAGCCATATATACCAGGATCTTTCCAACATGTTGTGCTTGCCAAAAGATAAAATTTAAAAAGGAAGGGTGAAGATCACCATGACTCTTATGCAAGGTAGGAGATAAAAGTAAAAGATAGGCCCTTCACAGAGGGAAGCAGAGGTTGTCATGCCCTTTTATGGTTGGATGCACAAAATCTTAATGCGAAAGAACGTCACTTTATATTGCCACTTGTGATATGGACCTTTATTATGCAGTTCATCGCTTTTATTTCTTCCATATCACACGATCGTATAAAGCTTAGTTTCTCCCACACTAATAAGTCATACCTATTTTGAGAGCAATTTTTATTGCTTGCACCGATGACAACTTACTTGGAGGATCTTACTCAATCCATAGGTAGGTATGGTGGACTCTCATGGCAAAACTGGTTTAAGGGTGTTTGGAAGTACAAGTAGTATCTCTACTTAGTGCAAAGAATTTGGCTAGCATGAGGGGGAAAGGCAAGCTCAACCATGTTGGATGATCCGTGACAATATAATTTATCTTAGATGTAAGAAAACATAACCCATTACGTTGTCTTCCTTGTCCAATGTCAACTCTTTAGCATGTCATATTTTAATGAGTGCTCACAATCATAAAAGATGTTCAAGATAGTATATTTATATGTGAAGACCTCTCTTTCTTTATTACTTCCTATTAATTGCAACGATGACAAAAACTATGCTTGTCAACTCTCAACAACTTTTATTCATCATACTTTTTATATGTGAGCTCATTACTCTCCATAAGATCCATATGATCTCTTTTATTCTTTTTATTCTTTCTCTTTTCTTTTATTCACTCAAGATCATGGCAAAATAATCAAGCCCTTGACTCAACACTAATCTTTATTATATATAGCTCACGGACTCGATTACATAGAAGGATCATAAAGCAAAACTCACAACTAGATCATACTAAATGATTTATACTACTAGATCAAGATATTACCAAAAGGATCGAACTAAGAGAAACGGTAAAGATAAAAGTGATGGTGATACGATACCGGGACACTCCCCCAAGCTTGGTAGTTGCCAAGGGGAGTGACCATACCCATGTGATTATGTCTCCTTTGTTGGTGAAGAAGTTGATGGTTTTGTTGATGGCATAGGCTTGTCATCCTTCTTCCAAGGCATAGGCTCACCATCATAGAAAGATGATCGAGTCTCCTGAAACCTCAAATCTGCAGCCAAACTCATCCTCTTGAATCTATATTCATACTCACAGTTTTGATTTGTAGGTCATAGATTTGGGCTTGGAGGGGCTCGATTTTCTCATGAAGCTTGAAGATGGCCTCCCCAATGTCCTTGACATCCAGCTTGTGGTTGTTGGTGAACTCCGTGATCATAATGTGATTGGAATTGAGTCCACGCTCCACCATCTCCTGACACTTGAAAACTTCTTGCTCCAATGCCTCGAGCCTTGCCTCCGTGCTTCCGGTCTTCCTTGGTCCCTCAACATCGCGGATGTGCAACAACCCCTCACGCATCTCAATGGTTTGAGGGTGTTGCAGCACTAGGGGTTGATGACCTTCTCGAAGAACTGGTCCTTGGGGCACTTGAAGATGACATGACGACCTGGATCTGTCAGAAAAATAGCTCGAAACAAAGACATAAGATTTTTGCGTGATACGGTGATCAAAACCTTTGGGAGGTTATATAATGAATTTTTACCGATCAAAATACGTGACGTGTAAGAAAGCGGAGTCCGGAGAGCACACGAGGTGCCCATGAGGTAGGGGGCGCGCCCTCCACCCTCGTGGAGGCCTCGTGTCCTTTCCGGACTGCTTCTTATTTTTCTATTTTTCTAAATATTCCAAAACGGAGAAAAATTGCCATAAAAACTGTTTTGGAGTCGGTTTACTTACCGTACCACATACCTATTCCTTTTTGGAGTCTGAAACGTTCCAGAAAGTGTCCCTTATGTATTCCTCCGGGGTTATGGTTTCAATAACATTGGTTTCAACATTTATGGTATTACCTGAGATATAATGTTTGATTCTTTGACCGTTCACCACCTTCGGATTTGTGCCTTCGAAATTGTTGATTTTTATGGCACCGGAACGATAGACCTCCTCGATAACGTAAGGGTCTTCCCATTTAGAGAGAAGTTTTCCTGCAAAAAATATTAAACGAGAGTTGTATAGCAATACATAATCACCTACATTAAACTCACGCTTTTGTATTCTTTTGTCATGCATTCTTTTAACTTTTTCTTTAAACAACTTGGCATTCTCGTAGGCTTGGGTTCTCCATTCATCAAGTGAGATAATATCAAATAACCTTTTCTCACCGGCAAGTTTGAAATCATAATTGAGCTCTTTAATATCCCAATAAGCCTTATGTTCTAGTTCGAGAGGTAAGTGACATGCTTTTCCATAAACCATTTTATACGGAGACATACCCATAGGACTTTTATATGCAGTTCTATAGGCCCATAATGCATCATCAAGTTTCTTGGACCAATTCTTTCTAGATCTATTAATAGTCTTTTGCAAAATTAATTTGAGTTCTCTATTACTCAATTCTACTTGACCACTAGACTGTGGGTGATAAGGAGATGCAATTCTATGATTAACATCATATTTAGCAAGCATTTTACGGAAAGCACCATAAATAAAATGTAAACCACCATCAGTCATTAAATATCTAGGGACTCCAAACCTTGGAAAAATAACTTCTTTAAGCATCTTAATAGAGGTGTTATGATCAGCACTACTAGTTGGAATAGCTTCTGCCCACTTAGTAACGTAATCAACAGCAACTAAAATATGTGTATATCCATTACAGGAAGGAAACTGTCCCATATAAACAAAGCCCCAAACATCAAATGGTTCAATAAAAAGTGAATAATTCATAGGCATTTCTTGACGTCTACTAATATTACCAATTCTTTGACATTCATCACAAGATACAACAAACTTACGGGCATCCTTGAAGAGAGTAGGCCAATAAAAACCAGATTGCAATACCTTGCGTGCAGTTCTATCTCCAGCATGGTGTCCTCCATAATCCTCGGAGTGACACTTGCGTAGGATCTGTTCCTGTTCATGCTCAGGTAAACAACGTCTAATAATACCATCTACTCCTTCTTTATAAAGATGTGGGTCATCCCAAAAGTAATGTCTCAAATCATAGAAGAACTTTTTCTTTTGCTGGTATGTGAAACTAGGTGGTATAAATTTAGTAACAATGTAATTAGCATAATCAGCATACCATGGAGCAGTATGAGAAGCATTTATGACATTTAATTGTTCATCGGGAAAGCTATCATCAATAGGTAGTGGGTCATCAAGGACATTCTCTAGCCTAGACAAGTTGTCTGCAACGGGGTTCTCAGCTCCCTTTCTATCAATAATATGCAAATCAAATTCTTGTAGCAAGAGAACCCATCTAATAAGTCTAGGCTTAGCATCTTTCTTTTCCATAAGATATTTAATAGTAGCATGATCCGTGTGAATAGTTACTTTAGAATCAACAATATATGGTCTAAACTTATCACAAGCAAATACAATTGCTAGGAATTCCTTTTCAGTAGTAGCATAATTTCTCTGAGCATTGTCTAGAGCTTTACTAGCATATTGAATAAAATTTAATTTCTTATCAACTCTTTGCCCTAGAACAGCACCTACAGCATAATCACTAGCATCACACATAATTTCAAAGGGTAGATTCCAATCAGGTGGCTGAACAATCGGTGCAGAGATCAATACTTTCTTAAGTATTTAAAATGCTTCTACACAATCATCATCAAAGACAAATGGTATATCTTTTTGTAATAAATTAGTCAGGGGCCGAGAAATTTTTTAGAAGTCCTTAATGAACCTCCTATAAAAACCAGCATGACCAAGGAAACTTCTTATACCTTTAATGTCCTTGGGACATGGCATCTTTTCAATAGCATCAACCTTGGCTTTATCAACCTCAATACCTCTTTTAGAAACTTTATGCCCCAAGACAATACCTTCATTAACCATTAAGTGGCACTTTTCCCAATTCAAGACAAGATTAGTTTCTTCACATCTCTGCAAAACTCGGTCAAGGTTGCTTAACAATCATCAAAAGAGGATCCATAGACGGAAAAATCGTCCATGAAAACCTCACAAATCTTTTCACAAAAGTCATAGAATATAGCCGTCATGCATCTTTGAAAGGTAGCAGGTGCATTACATAAACCAAAAGGCATATGTCTATAAGCAAAAGTACCAAAAGGGCAAGTAAAATTAGTCTTTGATTGATCATTGGCTAACACAGGTATTTGAGAGAAACCAGAATAACCATCTAGAAAGCAAAAATGTGTGTGTTTGGATAATCTTTCTAGCATTTGATCGATAAAAGGTAAGGGGTAATGATCTTTTTTAGTAGCTTTATTTAATTTGCGGAAATCAATTACCATCCTATAACCTGTAATAATTCTTTGAGGGATCAACTCATCTTTATCATTAGGAATGACAGTAATACCTCCCTTCTTAGGGATGCAATGGACAGGACTTACCCAGTGACTATCAGCAACGAGATAAATTATACCTACCTCAAGAAGCTTTAGTAGTTCCTTTCTTACCACTTCCTTCATCTTAGGATTCGTCCGTCGTTGATGATCACGAACTGGTTTGGTATCTTCCTCCAAATTTATTTTGTCTTGACACAGAGTGGGACTAATGCCCTTAAGATCATCAAGAGTATATCCAGTAGCAGCACGGTGCTTCTTCAGAGTTTTCAATAATCTCTCTTCTTCATGCTCTGAAAGGTTAGCACTAATAATAACATGATATATCTTTCTCTCATCAAGATAAGCATATTTAAGAGTATCAGGTAATGATTTAAGCTCAAACACGGGATCACCCTTGGGTGGAGGAGGATTGCTACCTCTTGAGCTTGTGTTGGATTTCCCCGAAGAGGAAGGGATGATGCAGCAGAGTAGCGTAAGTATTTCCCTCAGTTTTTGAGAACCAAGGTATCAATCCAGTAGGAGGCCACGCTCAAGTCCCTCGTACATGCACAAAACGATAGCTACTCGCAACCAACGCGATTAGGGGTTGTCAATCCCTTCAAGGTCACTTACGAGAGTGAGATCTGATAGATATAATATTTTTGGTATTTTTGGTATAGAGATGCAAAGTAAAAAGTAAAAGGCAAAGTAAAAAAGCAAAGCAAGATTAAAGTGATGGAGATTGATATGATGAGAATAGACCCGGGGCCATAGGTTTCACTAGTGGCTTCTCTCAAGAGCATAAGTATTCTACGGTGGGTGAACAAATTACTGTTGAGCAATTGACAGAATTGAGCATAGTTATGAGAATATCTAGTCATGATCATGTATATAGGAATCACGTCCGTGACAAGTAGACCAAAATGATTATGCATCTACTACTATTACTCCACTCATCGTTCGCTATCCAGCATGCATCTGGAGTATTAAGTTAAAAAACAGAGTAACGCTTTAAGCAAGATGACATGATGTAGAGAGATAAATTCATGCAATATGAAATAAACCCCATCTTGTTATCCTCGATGGCAACGATGCAATACGTGCCTTGCTGCCCCTTCTGTCACTGGGAAAGGACACCGCAAGATCGAACCCAAAGCTAAGCACTTCTCCCATGGCAAGAACTACCAATCTAGTTGGCCAAACCAAACAGATAATTCAAAGAGACTTGCAAAGATAACCAATCATACATAAAAGAATTCAGAGAAGATTCAAATATTATTCATAGATAGACTTGATCATAAACCCACAATTCATCGGTCTCAACAAACACACCGCAAAAAGAA
This sequence comes from Triticum dicoccoides, assembly GCF_002162155.2. Classification (NCBI taxonomy): domain Eukaryota; kingdom Viridiplantae; phylum Streptophyta; class Magnoliopsida; order Poales; family Poaceae; genus Triticum; species Triticum dicoccoides. Next base: position 659,877,465 of record NC_041388.1, on the reverse strand, counting down.
GATTACATCGAATAGATCTCCACAAGAGAGGGGGAGAACTTTGTATTGAGATCCAAAAAGAGATAAGAAGCCATCTAGCTACTAACTATGGACCCGAAGGTCTAAGGTAAACTACTCACACTTCATCGGAGAGGCTATGATGATGTAGAAGCCCTCCGTGATGATGGCCCTCTCTGGCGGAGCTCCGAAACAGGCCCCAAGATGGGATCTCGTGGATACAGAAAGTTGCGGCGGTGGAATTAGGTTTTTGGCTCCTTTTCTGATCGTTTGGGGGTACGTAGGTATATATAGGAGGAAGGAGTACGTCGGTGGAGCACCGAGGGGCCCACGAGGCAGGGGGCGCGCCCTAGGGGGGGTGGGCGCGCCGCCCACCCTCGTGACCGCCTCTTTGACTCCTTGGAGTAGGGTCCAAGTCTCCTGGATCACGTTCCGTGAGAAAATCACGTTCCCGAAGGTTTTATTCCGTTTGGACTCCGTTTGATATTCTGTTTCTCCGAAATACTGAAATAGGCAAAAAACAGCAATTCTGGGTTGGGCCTCCGGTTAATAGGTTAGTCCCAAAAATAATATAAAAGTGGAAAATAAAGCCCAATATAGTCCAAAATAGTAGATAATATAGCATGGAGCAATCAAAAATTATAGATACGTTGGAGACGTATCAGGCATCCCCAAGCTTAATTCCTGCTCGTCCTCGAGTAGGTAAATGATAAAAAGAGAATTTTTGATGCGGAGTGCTACTTGGCATAATTTGAATGCAAATCTTCTTAATTGTGATATGAATATTCAGATTCGAAAGATTCAAGACAAAAGTTTATATTGACATAAAAATAATAATACTTCAAGCATACTAACAAAGCAATTATGTCTTCTCAAAATAACATGGCCAAAGAAAGTTATCCCTACAAAATCATATAGTCTGGCTATGCTCTATCTTCACCACACAAAGTATTTAAATCATGCACAACCGCAATGACAAGCCAAGCAATTGTTTCATACTCTAACTTTTTCAAAACTTTTTTAATCTTCACGCAATACATGAGCGTGAGCCATGGATATAGCACTATAGGTGGAATAGAATGGTGGTTGTGGAGAAGACAAAAAGGAGAAGATAGTCTCACATCAACTAGGCATATCAACGGGCTATGGAGATTCCCATCAATAGATATCAATGTGAGTGATTAGGGGTTGCCATGCAACGGATGCACTAGAGCTATAAGTATATGAGAGCTCAAAAAGAAACTAAGTGGGTGTGCATCCAACTTGCTTGCTCATGAAGAGCTAGGGCAATTTGAGGAAGCCCATCATTTGAATACACAAGCCAAGTTCTATAATGAAAGATTCCCACTAGTACATGAAAGTGACATAACGAGAGACTCTGTAGGATCGAAAGTATGTCTAGAGGGGGGTGATTAGACTACTTGACCAAATAAAAACTTAACCTTTTCCCAATTTTAGTTCTTGGCAGATTTTAGCTAATTTAGGACAAGTCAAGCAATCATCACATAATTCAAGCAAGCATGCAAAGAGTATATAGGCAGCGGAAAGTAAAGCATGCAACTTGCAAGAATGTAAAGGGAAGGGTTTGGAGAATTCAAACGCTATTGGAGACATGGATGTTTTTCCCGTGGTTCGGATAGGTGGTGCTATCCTACATCCACGTTGATGGAGACTTCAACCCACGAAGGGTAACGGTTGCGCGAGTCCACACAGGGCTCCACCCAAGGGTAACGGTTGCGCGAGTCCACACAGGGCTCCACCCACGAAGGGTCCACGAAGAAGCAACCACCCACAAAGGGTCCACGAAGAAGCAACCTTGTCTATCCCACCATGGCCATCGCCCACACAGGACTTGCCTCACTAGCGGTAGATCTTCACGAAGTAGGCGATCTCCTTGCCCTTACAAACTCCTTGGTTCAACTCCACAATCTTGTCGGAGGCTCCCAAGTGACACCTAGCCAATCTAGGAGACACCACTCTCCAAGAAGTAACAAATGGTGTGTAGGTAATGAACTCCTTGCTCTTGTGCTTCAAATGATAGTCTCCCCAACACTCAACTCTCTCTCATAGGATTTGGATTTGGTGGAAAAAAGATTTGAGTGGAAAGCAACTTGGGAAGGCTAGAGATCAAGATTCATATGGTAGGAATGGAATGTCTTGGTCTCAACACAAGAGTAGGTGGTTCTCTCTCAGAACATATGAGTTGGAATGGTGTGTGTGTTCTGATGGCTCTCTCATCGAATGAGAAGGAGGTGGAGGGGTATATATAGCCTCCACACAAAATCCAACCGTTACACAGTTTTCCAATCTCGGTGGGACCGAATCAATAAACTCGGTCAGACCGAAAATGTAAACCTAGTGACCGTTAGAGATTTTCGGTGGGACTGACATGCAACTCGGTAGGACCGATATGGTTAGGGTTTGGGCATAACATAATCTCGGTGAGACCGATTACACAAACTCGGTGGGACCAAATTTGGTAATTAGCTAACCAGAGAGTTGGTCAGGCAAACTCGGTGGGACCGATTTGCTCTTTCGGTGAGACCGAGTGGAACTCGGTGAGACCGAAAAGTTACAAAGGGGAAACACTGAGTTTACATTGCAATCTCGGTGGGACCGAATCGCTCTTTCGGTGAGACCGAAAAGTTACGAAAGGGAAACAGAGAGTTTGCAACCCCATCTCGGTGAGACCGAGATCCCTATCGGTAGGACCGAATTGCTAGGGTTTGGCAGTGGCTAATGACAAGTGAAACTCGGTGGCGCCGGATAGGAAGAATCGGTAGAACCGAGTTTGGCTTGGGGTTTAGGTCATATGTGGATATGGGAAAGTAGTTGAGGGTTTTGGAGCATATCACGAAGCACATGAAGCAAGAGGCTCATTAAGCAACACCTCATCCCTCCTTGATAGTATTGGCTTTTCCTAAAGACTCAATGTGATCTTGGATCACTAAAATATAAAATGAAGAGTCTTGAGCTTTTGAGCTTGAGCCAATCCTTTGTCCTTAGCATTTTGAGGGTTCCACTTTCACATCCATGCCATGCCAATCATTGAGCTTTCCTGAAATAATCATCTTGGAATAGCATTAGCTCAATGAGCTATATGTTGTTATGAATTACCAAAACCACCTAGGGATAGTTGCACTTTCAATCTCCCCATTTTTGGTAATTGATGACAACATATGGATCAAAGCTTCGACAAATGATAATAAGCATGAAATATCGTCGCTTTGAGAAGTATGTGATAAGTAAGAGCTCCCCCTAAATTTGTGCATATTTAAAATTTGCTTTGGACTGCAAATGCACAAAGAGTTAGAGTCATGGATTACTCTTCCATGTCACATACATCTTGGTGGAGCGCTCAAAATGATAAGAATGAAATAGATGCACTCATCACCAAGAAAAGTGAATGATCACACAAGATAGATAGGATAATAGTATTAAGCAAGCATTAAGTGTAGCTTATGATCAAACACATGATCATCAATGTCTCACAAATAATGACGTAGTATCTCAAGCACTCAAAAGCAAACAAGTTTGAAAAACCACCAAATAAAGCAAGAGAGAAAAACACACTCTCTCTCGAAGCCTATGATCTATACATCTTCTCCCCCTTTGGCAACAAGTTACCAAAAAGTTCCTAGAAAATGCATAGTGCTAAAACGACGCTCAGGCTTGATCTTCTGGTGGTGGTGGAGTCCGGATCACTCCAAGGACGAAGGCTTCGGTAGATGCTGAAGTAGACGCTGGAGTTGGAGCTGAAGTAGACGCTGGAGCTGAGGCTGTAGCTGGTGCTGAAGTGGTGGCTCTGGTGTCAGCAACTGGCACGGCAGATGACCTCGGGCCTCGTGGCACTCTGGAAAAGGCATGAGTGGTAGTCCTGCCTCTCCTCTCCTGCATGTCCTACTGGAGCTGCTCAACTGCAGACTGAACTTCCGTTACTTTGACATCCAAGTCATAGAACTTTTGTTCCATGATTCTCTCTAGGCTCTGTTGATTCTGAGTGAGGGTGGCCAGACTTTGCTCAATCCTCAGTGTGGATGCAATCAAGTAACCAAGCTGCTCTTGTTTAGTCTTCAAGAAATACTCAGATGCCTCCTCTTGAGTAGGCATCTTTGCAGCTTTCTCCTTCCTCGCCTTCTTCTTTGCATATGCTTGGGCAGATGATGGCTCATTCTCAGTCATGACAACTTGATTGTCCTCAAAATCTGGACGGATGGGCAGGTGTTCCTTGTCCAATAGATATATGCCCGTGCCCATCTTGGAGTTGATGAGCTCCTGAATTTGAGGGGCATATCCGCAGCTCCTCTTCTGATCTGCTGCAGTCCTCTTGATAGTTTCCACTATGAGGCTCATCACCTTGAACTTCTGAGGCACATCAAACACATGTAGCAAGTTGATAGCATGGCCTCTGATCATCTTGTGATCTCCAGACTTGGGCAGTAAGGTGTGCCTTAGTATCCAATTGATCGTAGGCAGTCCTGACAGAAGGTAATGCACAGACCCAAATTTGAAGGTGTCAAGAGCTTCATTGGGAATTTCCTTGTACATATTGGACATGGAGTTATGGTCCATCTTCTTCTTGGCATATATGTCCATGTCATCATCATGCTCCTCTGGGGCATTAATCAACTTCGCCCATTCCTCAATAGTGGATTGGTACCTCGTACCCTCAGACATCCATGTGATCCTCCCATCTGGATAAAAGTGTGTCGTGGAGTAGAACTGCATGATAAGCTCCTTGTTCCACTTTGTGAGCTTCTGCCCAACAAAGTCAGCTACTCCACAAGCTATGAAGCTGTCTTGCACTCCAGGATAGTGCTCCTCATTGTCCTTGATATATTCCCAGTCGACCCATCTCATATCACATACAATGGGCTTCTTATCTAGCAGCACAGTCTCATAGAAATCTTGCTGCTCCTTGGTGTGAAATCTGTAGTCCACTACTGTCCTTCTCCTTGAAGCATATGGGTCTGCTTCTCTCCATTTCCTCATCCCTGAATCTCTCCTGAGCTTCATGTCCTCAGCCACAGGATGAGCATCGTTGTGGTCTGGGATCTTGGGCTTTAGCTTTCTCAGGACATTCTCTTCCTCTTCTTCAGCAACAGTCTCAGGCACTGGGGCCTTGTTCTTCTCAGCTGCAGGAATGCTCCTTGTATTTCTCTTAGGCTTTGGCTTTGGAGCTGACTTGGCCTTGGAAGCAACTCCCCCTGATTTTATGGCATCTCCCATTAGCTTGGGTGCCTTGGGCGCTGGTGCAGCTACCTCTTCTTCCTCTTCTTCTTCTTCCATGATGGAAGCTTTGCCAAGCATTCTAGCCACTGTCTTCTTCACCCTTTCCTTTCTTTTCTTGCCCTCAGCTGCAACTGGCTCTATGGGCTTCTCAGTTGACATTCTGGCCTTTGACATTGGCTGCCTGCCTGCTGGCCTTTTGATTTTCAGACCTGGCTTAGTGCCTTGAGCTGGCTCAACTCTCTTGGAAGTGGCCTCTACCTCTGCCACATAGTCCTCATCGTCGGAATCTGAAGTCCTCTTCTTCCTTTGTCCCGTGGCAGCCTTTGGCAAATTGCTAGGAGTGCTCCTGCTGCCTTCATCACATGAACTGGAGGGACTAGTGCCCTCATTCATCACCACTTGCTGCTCTAACATATTTTGGCTATCACTTTGATCAGACATGCTGCAAACTGACTACTGACCCTGTGAATAGATTATAGATGAGATAGAAAAGATGAGCATCACAAAATGCAGAGATTTTTGCAAAAGAATGATCCAAAAACTTAGTTTTAGTTTCCCACTGAAATCATCTCGGATCTACTGATTTTCAAACTTGCTGATACCGAAGCAGTTTTGGAACCTAAACTAGTGAACTCGGTAGGACCGAGTCACAGTTCGATGGCACCGAGACTGCTAGGGTTTCACTGAGTTCAAAAATCGGTCACACCGATAAGTAATTCTCGGTCAGACCGAGTCTCACTTGTGCAATGGCATAAGCCAAATTGGTGGGACCGAGTTTTTCAACTTGGTGGGTCCGAAATAGTTTCGGCGGAAACCTAAACCTAGAATTTTCGAATCAAACCTAATCTATGAGTTCATTGACTGGATAGAAGTGTTTCAATCGTGGCTAGAATCAATATGATCACAATGTGCTAGGAATCAGATTGGGGAATAGCACAAAGATCAAGTCCATACCCTAGTTCGGTGGGGACTTGTTACGGCGGCAACGGCAGGGCAGAATTCCCGTTGACGGCGACGAAGACCAGCGACTGGAGGCTGCTGGCGGCGAGAAGACGATCCGGAGACCACGAGGGCAGAGCAGGCTATCGCGCGGGCGAAGGGGTTCGGAGAAATTTCCAAAATTTTGCCCGTGACTATATATAGCCCAACCCTGTCGGTGGCACCGAGATTCATAACTGCAAGCAGTTACTGAAACTCGGTGTGACCGAAATGTTCAAATTGGTTGCAGCGAGATCGAAAACCTAGATCAACTTAATGATCTCGGTAGGACCAAAAGTGGAGTATCGGTCAGACCGAGAATCATAAAGAGGTTTTGGAAGATTAAGTCTATGACGAATCGGGGACTCCGAGCGCTCCTCACACAGAGTGGTTCGAATCTGACTTGATCAAATTTTGTGATGCAGCATGAATAGAGTATGAGACGAGAAAAGCATAGATAGCTAGAGGAGGTTCTTAGGCATTCTTGTCCATCCACTTGGCAAAAGAAGATAAAACCAAACAATCAAAACAACAAGTGGATGTCCTCGAATGAGTAAAATATGCAACCAGCATGCTCACACAATAAGATGGCAAATGAAATATGTGGCAAGGTATGCACAACCAATTCTAGCATCTATCAAGCAATTTGCGATGACTAGGTCATCTATATATGAGTATATTGACTTAGGAGTCAAGTGAGAACACTTGATCATAGGTCATACTCATCGTTTAAGCTCAAGTGGGGTTACCACTTTTACATAAAGCATTGTTTTGTTCACATCTTTAGAGTTGCTTTAGCTCAAGTCTTAGAGTAAAGCTCCCCCTAGATGTGATATCCCCCCTAAGAGGGATGAACTAACCTTGGGTTTTGTCGATGATGACTTCATGTAGATATTGAAGATGTGGATGCTCAATGTTGATGTTGATCTCTTGGAGCTATCCATTTGAGTGAATTGCACTTTCAATACCTACATGGGTTAGTCCCACAAGGAACAAACAAGGATATCCATAGACATAGAGTGATGCACACAAAGATGATGTCCATGAAAACTTTTAGGTTACCTTGTCCCTTGTCTTACCAACAAGAGGGTTTGTGACTCCTTGAACTAGTGCACGATGTGGAAGTTGATTGCACTTGTTCTTGCCAAAATGATAAGAGTGAAGTATGTTGGCGGAGTCACCCTTGAGAACTCTCTAGTTCTTCTTCTTTTGGATCCACATCATCTTGATGGGAATCCTTGGAGTTGTAGTCGTACTTGATGAAGTGGAACTTGAAGTAGTCTTGGGAATCCACTTGACTAAGGTCTTTGGAGCTTCTTCAAATGCATCAATTTCCTCTTGAAGCTTGTCCTTGCCTTTTTGCTTGTAGTCTTGTGGTGGAAGATCATCTTGAGCTTGTGTCCCTTTGAAGGAAGTATACTTCTCTTGTTGAGGGACAAACTTTGTCTTGGGGTATTGATCTTCTTCCCAACAACTCCATTGGCATTGAACTTTCGTTCAAAACCAACACCTTGATTCTTCCGGTGCATTCCTTGCTTGCGAACAATTTCCTCGAATTGCTTACTCCCGGCAAGGCTTTTGTACACTCCTTTCTCTATAATTCCCTTCAATAAGCTATTTTATTGCTCAAGTGTAACTTGGCTAAGAGAATCATTAGTGGAATCGAGAGAACTACTAGAAGCAACAATATTGGATTTGGCATGATCATTGTTACTACTAGAGGAAGAATCTTTCTTGTTACTAGACTTGACTTGAGGCATGTAAGTGGATAAGAGTAAACGCTTGGCAATGTAAGAAGAACTTTTCTTGCGGAGATCATCATTGATTGCCTTTAAGAACTCATGCTCTTGCTCAAGATTGAGCTTTTCAAAGCGTAATTTCTCATGAGCTCTTAAAAGTTCTCGGTTAGGGCCTCAATCTTCTCCTTATCATTGCCATTCGTTTTATCTTGATTAGCATGTTTAATTGACATTTCATCATAGTATTCATCACTAGAGTTGTCACCAAGCAAATCATCACCTAACAATTCATCTTCATCACTATTGAAATCAACATACTCGGGGTGTGTTACCTTAGGACCTTTGGCCATGAAGCATCTTCCAATTCCCTCATTTGGTGAGTCAAATATGTCGTAGGAATTGGTTGACACAAGTGCTAGACCGGCAACACCTTCATCTTGAGTATCTTCGGAGCCGGAGTAATAACTTCTCTCGGAGTGGCTGTCGGAGTCGGAGCCGGATACCCATTCACCAACATGAGCTTGATGTCTTCGTCTTGTGTAGCTCCTTGATGATTTTTCCTTCCTTTCCGAATCCTTGCTTCTCCGTGAGTATCTTCGTTCATAACGATCATCTCTACTCCTTCTCTCTCTTGGTGGTGATCCTTTGCTTCTTCTCTTTGGAGAATCTTCTCTTCTCTTGTAGGGAGCCGTACACTAATTGGAATAGTGTCCGGGTCTTCCACAATTGTAGCAGTTTCGCTCTCGACTAGAAGAACTTTTGTCATTGTAGGACCTTGACTTGGAGCTTCTATCTTTGCTTCTACTCTTGTAGAACTTGTTGAAGTTCTTCACCATTAAGCTCAATTCTTCATTGAAGTCTTGTTTCTCACTTGATGATGTAGGGGCTTCACATGAGGCTTTATAGGCACCACTTGATTTGTTGTGAAGTTCCTCTTTATCCTTAAGTGACATCTCATGAGCAACAATTCTTCCAATCACCTCCGTTGGCTTGAGATCTTTGTAATTGGGCATCATTTGGATCAATGTGCACACGGTATCATATTTTCCATCCAAGGCTCTTAGAATCTTCTTGATGATGAATTTATCGGTCATCTCTTCACTTCCTAAGCCGGCAATCTCATTTGTGATGAGAGCAAGCCTAGAGTACATTTCAGCGACACCTTCACCATCCTTCATCTTGAACTTGTCAAGTTGGCTTTGAAGCACATCCAACTTGGATTCCTTGACGGAGTCGGTACCTTCGTGCATATCAATCAAAGTGTCCCAAATTTCCTTTGCATTCTCAAGGCAGCTGATTTTGTTGAATTCTTCGGGGCACAATCCGTTGAAGAGAATATCACAAGCTTGAGCATTGTATTGCAACATCTTCAACTCATCCGCAGTAGCTTCACGGTTTGGTTCTCTCCCATCAAAGAAGTCACCTTGCAAACCAACACACACAATAACCCAAACGGCGGGGTTATGTCCAAGAATATGCATTTTCATTTTATGCTTCCAACTAGCAAAATTAGTACCATCAAAGTAAGGACCTCTACGGTGATAATTTCCCTCGCTAGACGCCATACTCTCCTAGGTTGTGAAACCAAGGCTATGACCACCAAAAGCTATGGAGATCAAAGCAAATGGAGACCAAAGCTCTGATACCACTTGTAGGATCGAAAGTATGTCTAGAGGGGGGGTGATTAGACTACTTGACCAAATAAAAACTTAACCTTTTCCCAATTTTAGTTCTTGGCAGATTTTAGCTATAGGACAAGTCAAGCAATCATCACATAATTCAAGCAAGCATGCAAAGAGTATATAGGCAGCGGAAAGTAAAGCATGCAACTTGCAAGAATGTAAAGGGAAGGGTTTAGAGAATTCAAACGCTATTGGAGACACAGATGTTTTTCCCGTGGTTCGGATAGGTGGTGCTATCCTACATCCACGTTGATGGAGACTTCAACCCACGAAGGGTAACGGTTGCGCGAGTCCACACAGGGCTCCACCCAAGGGTAACGGTTGCGCGAGTCCACACAGGGCTCCACCCAAGGGTAACGGTTGCGCGAGTCCACACAGGGCTCCACCCACGAAGGGTCCACGAAGAAGCAACCACCCACAAAGGGTCCACGAAGAAGCAACCTTGTCTATCCCACCATGGCCATCGCCCACACAGGACTTGCCTCACTAGCGGTAGATCTTCACGAAGTAGGCGATCTCCTTTCCCTTACAAACTCCTTGGTTCAGCTCCACAATCTTGTCGGAGGCTCCCAAGTGACACCTAGCCAATCTAGGAGACACCACTCTCCAAGAAGTAACAAATGGTGTGTAGGTAATGAACTCCTTGCTCTTGTGCTTCAAATGATAGTCTCCCCAACACTCAACTCTCTCTCATAGGATTTGGATTTGGTGGAAAAAAGATTTGAGTGGAAAGCAACTTGGGAAGGCTAGAGATCAAGATTCATATGGTAGGAATGGAATGTCTTGGTCTCAACACAAGAGTAGGTGGTTCTCTCTCAGAACATATGAGTTGGAATGGTGTGTGTGTTCTGATGGCTCTCTCATCGAATGAGAAGGAGGTGGAGGGGTATATATAGCCTCCACACAAAATCCAACCGTTACACAGTTTTCCAATCTCGGTGGGACCGAATCAATAAACTCGGTCAGACCGAAAATGTAAACCTAGTGACCGTTAGAGATTTTCGGTGGGACTGACATGCAACTCGGTAGGACCGATATGGTTAGGGTTTGGGCATAACATAATCTCGGTGAGACCGATTACACAAACTCGGTGGGACCAAATTTGGTAATTAGCTAACCAGAGAGTTGGTCAGGCAAACTCGGTGGGACCGATTTGCTCTTTCGGTGAGACCGAGTGGAACTCGGTGAGACCGAAAAGTTACAAAGGGGAAACACTGAGTTTACATTGCAATCTCGGTGGGACCGAATCGCTCTTTCGGTGAGACCGAAAAGTTACGAAAGGGAAACAGAGAGTTTGCAACCCCATCTCGGTGAGACCGAGATCCCTATCGGTAGGACCGAATTGCTAGGGTTTGGCAGTGGCTAATGACAAGTGAAACTCGGTGGCGCCGGATAGGAAGAATCGGTAGAACCGAGTTTGGCTTGGGGTTTAGGTCATATGTGGATATGGGAAAGTAGTTGAGGGTTTTGGAGCATATCACGAAGCACATGAAGCAAGAGGCTCATTAAGCAACACCTCATCCCTCCTTGATAGTATTGGCTTTTCCTAAAGACTCAATGTGATCTTGGATCACTAAAATATAAAATGAAGAGTCTTGAGCTTTTGAGCTTGAGCCAATCCTTTGTCCTTAGCATTTTGAGGGTTCCACTTTCACATCCATGCCATGCCAATCATTGAGCTTTCCTGAAATAATCATCTTGGAATAGCATTAGCTCAATGAGCTATATGTTGTTATGAATTACCAAAACCACCTAGGGATAGTTGCACTTTCAGACTCTCTACCATGAAGATCATGGTGCTACTTTGAAGCACAAGTATGGTAAAAGGATAGTAACATTGTCCCTTCTCTCTTTTTCTCTCATTTTTTTTATTTGGGCCTTTTCTCTTTTTTTATGGCCTCTTTTCTTTCTCTCTTTTTTTGGTGCTTCTTTGGCCTCTTTTATTTATTTTTCGTCCGGAGTTTCATCCCGACTTGTGGGGGAATCATAGTCTCCATCATCCTTTCCTCACTGGGACAATGCTCTAATAATGATGATCATCACACTTTTATTTTTCTTACAACTCAACAATTACAACTCGATACTTAGAACAAAATATGACTCTATATGAATGCCTCCGGCGGTGTACCGGGATATGCAATATGACAATGATGGAGTGTGTCATAATAAATGGAACGGTGGAAAGTTACATGGCAATATATCTCGGAATGGCTATGGAAATGCCATAATAGGTAGGTATGGTGGCTGTTTTGAGGAAGGTATATGGTAGGTGTATGATACCGACGAAGGGTGTGCGGTATTAGAGAGGCTAGCAAAGGTGGAAGGATGGGGAAAAGTTCATATAATCCATGGACTCAACATTAGTCATAAAGAACTCATACACTTATTGCAAAAATCTAGAAGTAATCAAAGCAAAGTATTGCACGCATGCTCCTAGGGGGATAGATTGGTAGGAAAAGACCATCGCTCGTCCCCGACCACCACTCATAAGGAAAACAATCAATAAATAAATCATGCTCCGACTTCATCACATAACAGTTCACCATACGTGCATGCTACGGGAATCACAAACTCTAAAACAATTATTCTTTAAACAACTACTCAACTAGCATTACTCTAATATTATCACCTCCATATCTCAAAACAATTATCATGCTTCAATCTTTTCTTAGTATTCAACACACTCAAAAGAAAGTTTCACAAATCTTGAATACCAAGCATATTGTTATTAAGCAAATTACCATGCTATTAAGAGACTCCCAAAATAATTTAAGTGAAGCATGAGAGATCAATAGTTTCTTTAAAACAAATCCACCACCGTGCTCTAAAAAATCTAAGTGAAGCACATAGAGCAAAATTATAGCGCTCAAAAGATATAAGTGAAGCACATAGAGTATTATATCAAATTCTAATTCATGTATGGCTCTCTCAAAAGGTGTGTACAGCAAGGATTATTGTGGCACACTAAAACACAAAGACACAAATAATACAAGACGCTCCAAGCAAAACACATATCATGTTGGTGAATAAAAATATAGCTCCAAGTAAATTACCGATGGAAGTGGACGAAAGAGGGGATGCCTTCCGAGGCATCCCCAAGCGTTTACTTTTTGGTGTCCTTGGATTATATTGGGGGTGCCATGGGAATCCCCAAGCTTAGGCTCTTGACACTCCTTGTTCCATAATCCATCAAAAGAATTCACCCAAAACTTGAAAACTTCACAACACAAAACTTAAAGTAGAAAAGTCGTGAGCTCCGTTAGCGAAAGAAAACAAAAGACCACTTCAAGGTACTGTAATGAACTCATTATTTATTTATATTGGTGTTAAACCTACTTTATTCCAACTTCTCTATGGATTATAAACTATTTTACTAACCATAGATTCATCAAAATATGCAAACAACACACGAAAAACAGAATCTGTCAAAAACAGAACAGTCTGTAGTAATCTGTAGCTAGCGCAATATCTGGAACCCCAAAAATTCTAAAATAAATTTCTGGACGTGAGGAATTTATCTATTAATCATCTCCAAAAATAATTAACTAAATATAACTATCCAAATAAAAATTAAAGCAGTTCTCGTGAGCGCTAAAGTTTCTGTTTTTTACAGCAAGTTCAACAAGACTTTCCCCAAGTCTTCCCAACGGTTCTACTTGGCACAAACACTAATTAAACACAAAAAACACAATAAAACCAGAGGGTAAATAATTTATTTACTACTAAACAGGAGCAAAAAGCAAGGAATAAAAATAAAATTGGGTTGCCTCCCAACAAGCGCTATCGTTTAACGCCCCTAGCTAGGCATAAAAGCGAGGATATATCTAGGTATTGCCATCTTTGGTGGGCAATCCATAATTGGCTCTCATGATAGTTTCATATGGAAATTTTATTTTATTTCTTGTAAAGTGTTCCATGCCCTTTTTTATTGGAAATTGAAATCTAATATTCCCTTCCTTCATATCAATAATCGCACCAACCGTTCTAAGGAAAGGTCTACCAAGAATAATAGGGCAAGAAGGATTGCAGTCTATATCAAGAACAATGAAATCTACGGGCACATAATTTATATTTGCAACAATAAGAACATCATTAATCCTTCCCATAGGTTTCTTAATAGTAGAATCCTCAAGATGCAAGTTTAGAGAGCAATCATCAAAATCGCGGAAATCTAGCAAATCACACAAAGTTTTGGGAATAGTGGAAACACTAGCACCCAAATCACACAAAGCATAAAACTCATGATCTTTAATTTTAATTTTAATAGTTGGTTCCCACTCATCATAGAGTTTTCTAGGGATAGAAACTTTCAACTCAAGTTTTTCTTCATAAGATTGCATCAAGGCATCAACAATATGTTCGGTGAAGGCTTTCTTTTGACTATAAGCATGTGGAGAATTTAGCACGGATTGCAACAAGGAAATACAATCAATTAAAGAGCAACTTTCATAATTAAATTCCTTGAAATCCAATATAGTGGGTTTAGCAACATCTAGATTTTTATTTCTTTCAATCCCACTTTCATCAGTTTCATCATAAATATCTAAATACTCCGAATTTTTAGAACGCCTTCTAGGTAAAGGAAGATCATATTCAGTTTCATCAAGATTCATATTGCAAAACAAAGATTTAATAGGAGACACATCAATAACTTTTAGATCTTCATCTTGATTTTCATAGGAATTGGAAGAACATGCTTTAATAAAGGCATCTTTGGAAGCACGCATCCTAGCGGTTCTTTCCTTGCACTCATCAATGGAAATTCTCATGGATTTGAGAGACTCATTGATATCATGCTTAGGAGGAATAGATCTAAGATTTAAAGAATCAACCTCAAGAGAAATTCTATCAACGTTCCTAGCCAAATCATCAACTTTAAGCAATTTCTCTTCAAGCAAAGCATTAAAATTCTTTTGTGAATTCATAAACTCTTTAACACTATTCTCAAATTCAAAGGGCATCTTATTATAATTTCCATAAGAGTTGTTGTAGGAATTCCCATAATTATTAGAAGGATTACTAGGATATGGCCTAGGATTAAAATTCCCTCTATAAGCGTTGTTACCAAAATTATTCCTACCAACAAAATTCACATCCATAGATTCATTGTTATTCTCAATCAAAGTAGACAAAGGCATATCATTAGGATCAGACGAAACACTCTTAGTAGCAAATAATTTCATAAGTTCATCCATCTTTCCATTCAAAACATTGATTTCTTCTATCGCATGCACTTTTTTATTAGAAGATCTTTCAGTATGCCATTGAGAATAATTAACCATAATATTATCTAGGAGTTTAGTAGCATCTCCTAAAGTGATTTCCAATCGAACCCAAAGCTAAGAACTTCTCCCATGGCAAGAACTACCAATCTAGTTGGCCAAACCAAACGGATAATTCGAAGAGACTTGCAAATATAACCAATCATACATAAAATAATTCAGAGAAGATTCAAATATTATTCATAGATAGACTTGATCATAAACCCACAATTCATCGGTCTCAACAAACACACCGCAAAAAGAAGATTACATCGAATAGATCTCCACAAGAGAGGGGAGAACTTTGTATTGAGATCCAAAAAGAGAGAAGAAGCCATCTAGCTACTAACTATGGACCCGAAGGTCTGAGGTAAACTAGTCACACTTCATCGGAGAGGCTATGATGATGTAGAAGCCCTCCGTGATGATGGCCCTCTCCGGCGGAGCTCCGGAACAGGCCCCAAGATGGGATCTCGTGGATACAGAAAGTTGCAGCGGTGGAATTAGGTTTTTGGCTCCTTTTCTGATCGTTTGTGGTACGTAGGTATATATAGGAGGAAGGAGTACGTCGGTGGAGCACCGAGGGGCCCACGAGGCAGGGGGCGCGCCCTAGGGGGGTGGGCGCGCCCCCCACCCTCGTGACCGCCTCTTTGACTCCTTGGAGTAGGATCCAAGTCTTCTGGATCGCGTTCGGTGAGAAAATCATGTTCCCGAAGGTTTTATTCCGTTTGGACTCCGTTTGATATTCTGTTTTTCCGAAATACTGAAATAGGCAAAAAATAGCAATTCTGGGCTAGGCCTCCGGTTAATAGGTTAGTCCCAAAAAATAATAAAAGTGGAAAATAAGGCCCAATATAGTCCAAAACAGTAGATAATATAGCATGGAGCAATCAAAAATTATAGATACATTGGAGACGTATCAAGGATCCCCTAGGATTTCAACAGGCAAATTGTGTTTCAGGATGGGTTCCTGTTTAAAGAATACTTCATCTATTTCCCTTCTTTCATTCATAAACATATCATTTTCATGGTCTAGCAAGTATTGTTCTAAAGGATCACTAGGAGGCACGGCAATAGAAGCAAGACCAATAATTTCATCTTTACTAGGCAATTCCTCTTCACGGTGTTATCTACGGAATTTAGAGAAATTAAATTCATGAGACATATCAGCTAAACCAATAGTAACAACATCCTTTTTGCAATCTATCTTAGCATTAACTGTGTTCAAGAAGGTTCTACCAAATATAATGGGACAAAAGCTATCTTGTGGGGAACCAAGAACAAGAAAATCAGAAGGATATTTAGTTTTCCCACACAAGACTTCAACATCTCTAACAATTCCCATTGGTGAAATAGTATCTCTATTGGAAAGTTTAATTATGACATCAATATCTTCTAACTTAGCAGGTGCAATATCATGCATAATTTCTCTGTATAAGTCAATAGGTATTGCACTAGCACTAGCACCCATATCACACAGGCCATGATAACAATGATCTCCTATTTTAACAGAAATAACAGGCATGCCTACCATAGGTCTAGGTTTATCTTTAGCACAAGGTTTAGCAATTCTAGCAGTTTCATCACAGAAATAAATAACATGCCCATCAGTATTATCAGACAAGAGATCTTTAACAGTAGCAATATTAGTTTCAACTTTAACTTGCTCAGGAGGTGTATAAGTTCTAATATTGCTTTTACGAACCACAATTGAACCTTTAGCATGATCTTTTATCCTAACAGGAAAAGGTGGTTTCTCAACATAAGCAGTAGGAACAATAGGATCATTATAAGTGACAGTCTTTTATTCAACTTTAATAGGTGTAGCTACTTTTACTTCTATGGGAGGATGATATTTAAAACCCTTCTCCTTAGGGAGATCGATATGAGCAGCAAAAGATTCATAGAAAGAGGCTACTATCTCAGAGTCAAGTCCATATTTAGTGCTAAATTTACGGAAAACATCAGTATCCAGAAAAGATTTAACACAATCATACTTAGGTGTCATACCTGACTCCTTACCTTTGTCGAGGTCCCAATCTTCAGAGTTGCGTTTAATTCTTTCCAATAAATCCCATTTGAATTCAATAGTATTCATCATAAAAGAGCCAGCACAAGAAGTATCGAGCATGGTGCGATTGTTATCAGAAAGACGAGCATAAAAAGTTTGGATAATCATTTCTCTTGAGAGCTCATGATTGGGGCATGAATATAACATTGATTTAAGCCTCCCCCAAGCTTGAGCGATGATTTCTCCTTCGATAGGCCAGAAATTATATATATATAATTGCGATCACGATGAACAAGATGCATAGGATAAAACTTCTGATGAAATTCCAATTTCAATCGTTTATAGTTCCATGACCCCGTATCATCACATAGCCTATACCATGTCAATGCATCTCCCTTCAAAGATAAAGGGAAGGCCTTCTTGTTAATAACATCTCTGGGCACACCTGCAAGCTTAAATAATCCACAAACTTCATCCACATATATTAGGTGCTCATCAGGATGCTTTGTTCCATCTCCTGCAAAAGGATTAGCTAGCAGTTTTTCTATCATACCTGAAGGAATTTCAAAGCAGACATTTTCATTTTCAGTAGGTTCAATAGGTTGAGGAGCAACTCTTTGCTCTACTGGTCGGGGTGAAGATACCCCGAACAAGCCCCTCGGAGGATTACTTTCCATAGTAACAAGTGACAGTAAATTTCAGCACACTATATAAATTTTTCCATACCAAATTCCACCTACCAAAGGCGCTTCACTCCCCGGCAACGGCGCCAGAAAAGAGTCTTGATAACCCACAAGTATAGGGGATCTATCGTAGTCCTTTCGATAAGTAAGAGTGTCGAACCCAACGAGGAGCAGAAGGAAATGATAAGCGGTTTTCAGTAAGGTATTCTCTGCAAGCACTGAAATTATAGGTAACAGATAGTTTTGTGATAAGATAATTGGTAACGAGAAACAAGTAACAAAAGTAAATAAAGTGCAGCAAGGTGGCCCAATCCTTTTTGTAGCAAAGGACAAGCCTAGACAAACTCTTATATAGAGAAAAGCGCTCCCGAGGACACATGGGAATATCGTCAAGCTAGTTTTCATCACGTTCATATGATTCGCGTTCAGTACTTTGATAATTTGGTATGTGGGTGGACCGGTGCTTGGGTGTTGTCCTTACTTGGACAAGCATCCCACTTATGATTAACCTCTATTGCAAGCATCCGCAACTAAAACAAAAGTATTAAGGTAAACCTAACCATAGCATGAAACATGTGGATCCAAATCAGCCCCTTACGAACCAATGCATAAACTAGGGTTTAAGCTTCTGTCACTCTAGCAACCCATCATCTACTTATTACTTCCCAATGCCTTCCTCTAGGCCCAAATAATGGTGAAGTGTCATGTAGTCGACGTTCACATAACACCACTAGAGGATAGACAACATACATCTTATCAAAATATCGAACGAATACCAAATTCACATGACTACTAATAGCAAGACTTCTCCCATGTCCTCAGGAACAAACGTAACTACTCACAAAGCATATTCATGTTCATAATAATAGGTGTATTAATATGCATATAGGATCTGAACATATGATCTTCCACCAAGTAAACCAACTAGCATCAACTACAAGGAGTAACTAACACTACTAGCAACCCACAGGTACCAATCCCGGACTTAGAGACAAGAATTGGATACAAGAGATGAACTAGGGTTTGAGAGGAGATGGTGTTGGTGAAGATGTTGATGGAGATTGACCCCCTCCTGATGAGAGGATCGTTGGTGATGACGATGGCGATGATTTCCCCCTCCCGGAGGGAAGTTTCCCCGGCAGAACAGCTCCGCCAGAGCCCTGGATTAGTTCCGCCAAGGTTCCGCCTCGTGGCGGCGGAGTCTCGTCCGGAAAGATGGCTTCTGATTTTTTTTTCCTCATCGAAAGACTCCATATAGCAGAAGATGGGCATCGGAGGGCCACCAGGGGGCCCACGAGGTACCTGGGCGCGCCCCCACCCTCGTGGGCAGGGTGTGGCCCCCTAGGTGAACTTCTTGCGCTCAGTATTTTTTATATATTCTGAAAATGACTTTGTGAAGTTTCATGACTTTTGGAGTTGTGCAGAATAGGTCTCTAATATTTGCTCCCTTTCTAGCCCAGAATCCCAGCTGCCGGCATTCTCCCTATTTATGTAAACCTTGTAAAATAAAAGAGAATAGGCATAAGTATTGTGACATAATGTGTAATAACAGCCCATAATGCAACAAATATCGATATAAAAGCATGATGCAAAATGACCGTATCAGCGGCCTCCGCGATCCGGCCATGGAAAGGTCCTATACCCAAGGTATGTATCAAGCCAATTATGTTGTCAGATTTATTTTTGTCGGATTCTTGGACTACAGTAACTAGAAAGAAGAAGAGGATGGTTCGGCCGGTGGCGGCGCCGCCGGCGCCGGTGGCCATCACGGCGGCCGAGATCCGGGAGGCTAGGGCATCTCGTTTGAATCAACTAGTGGGCCAAACTAGGCCTGAGGCTGATGGGGCCGACGTGGGATCATGCATGATTGGGTATGTGGCCCAGCATGTGATTTGTGAGTCGTTGGGCCCATCAGACGTGATATCTTTAGCATCGATCGACGTCGACGTATCTCAGCGGATCGAGCCGGAATTAGCTGGGTATGAGGCCCAGGGAAAACCAGACACAACTAAGGGCGATCACGTGGCCGCATGCACGGTTTCGTCCTGTCGTCGTGATCATAGCCCTGTTCCGCCACCGCCTAGGGTTCATCCATGCCGCGCCGTGCCCGGGTTCCCTGCGTGCAAGCCGGGCCGAGCTGCGTGCATTCCTCCCCTCGCGGTGGCCACGTGATAACCCACAATTATAGGAGATCGCAACAGTTTTCGAGGGTAGAGTATTCAACCCAAATTTATTGATTCGACACAAGGGGAGCCAAAGAATATTCTCAAGTATTAGCAGCTGAGTTGTCAATTAAACCACACCTAGAAACTTAATATCTGCAGCAAAGTATTTAGTACCAAAGTAATATGATAGTAGTGGTAACGGTAGCAAAAGGTAATGATAGCGAAAGTAATGTTTCTGGTATTTTATAATGATTGTAACAATAGCAACAGAAAAGTAAATAAGCGAAGAACAGTATATGGAAAGCTCTTAGGCAATGGATCGGTGATAGAGAATTATGCCAGATGCGGATCATCATGTAAGAGTCATAACCTAGGGTGACACAGAACTAGCTCCAATTCATCAATGTAATGTAGACATGTATTCCGAATATAGTCATACGTGCTTATGGAAAAGAACTTGCATGACATCTTTTGTCCTACCCTCCCGTGGCAGCGGTGTCCTAGCGGAAACTAAGGGATATTAAGGCCTCCTTTTAATAGAGTACCGGACCAAAGCATTAACACATAGTGAATACACGAACTCCTCAAACTACGGTCATCACCGGGAGTAGTCCCAATTATTGTCACTTCGGGGTTGCCGGATCATGACACATAGTTGGTGACTATAGACTTGCAAGATAGGATCAAGAACACACATATATTCATGAAAATATAATAGGTTCAGATCTGAAATCATGGCACTCGGGCCCTAATGACAAGCATTAAGCATAGCAAAGTCATAGCAACATCAATCTCAGAACATAGTGGATACTAGGGATAAAACCCTAAAAAACTAACTCGATTACATGATAAATCTCATCCAACCCATCACCGTCCAGCAAGCCTATGATGGAATTACTCACGCACGGCGGTGAACATCATGAAATTGGTGATGGAGGAAGGTTGATAATGACGATGGCGACGGATTCCCCTCTCCGCAGCCCCGAACGGACTCCAGATCAGTCCTTCTGAGAGGTTTTAGGGCTTGGCGGCGGCTCCGTATTGTAAAACATGATGAATCCTTCTCTTCTATTTTTTTCTCCGCGAAAGCAAATATATAGAATTGGAGTTGAGGTCGGAGGAGCTCCAGGGGGCCCAGGAGGTAGGGGCGCGCCCAGGGGGGCAGGCGCGCCCCCCACCCTCGTGGCTAGGGTGTGGGCCCCCTGGTCTTCATCTTTTGCAAGGATTTTTTATTATTTCCAAAAAGACGTTCCATGAAGTTTCAGGTCATTCCGAGAACTTTTGTTTCTGCACATAAATAACACCATGGCAATTCTGCTGAAAACAGCGTCAGTCCGTGTTAGTTCCATTCAAATCATGCTAGTTAGAGTCCAAAACAAGGGCAAAGGTGTTTGAAAAAGTAGATACGATGGAGATGTATCAACTCCCCCAAGCTTAAACCTTTGCTTGTCCTCAAGCAATTCAGTTGACAAACTGAAAGTGATAAAGAAAAACTTTTACAAAATCTGTTTGCTCTTGTTGTTGTAAATATGTAAAGCCAGCATTCAAGTTTTCAGCAAAGATTATAAACTAACCATATTCACAATAACGCTTAAGTCTCATGTTTACTCATATCAATGGCATAATCAACTAGCGAGCAATAATAATAAATCTTGGATGACAACAATTTCTCAAAACAATCATAATATGATATAACAAGATGGTATCTCGCTAGCCCTTCCTGAGACCACAAAACAAAATGCAGAGCACCTTTAAAGATCAAGGACTGACTAGACATTGTAATTCATGGTAAAAGAGATCCAGTCAAGTCATACTCAATGTAAACTAACAGTAATGAATGCAAATGACAACTGTGCTCTCCAACGGGTGCTCTTTAATAAGAGGATGATGACTCAACGTGAAAGTAAATAGATAGGCCCTTCGTAGAGGGAAGCAGGGATTTGTAGAGGTGCCAGAGCTCGGTTTTGAAATAGAGGTGAATAATATTTTGAGCGGTATACTCTCATTGTCAACATAACAACCAAGAGATGGCGATATCTTCCATGCTACACACATTATAGGCGGCTCCCAAACAGAATGGTGAAGTTTATACTCCCCCTCCACCAACAAGCATCAATTCATGGCTTGCTCGAAACAACGAGTGCCTCCAACTAACAAGAGTCCTAGGGGGAGTTTTGTTTGCAATTATTTTGATTTAGTTTGCATAAAGCATGGGACTGGGCATCCCGGTGACCAGCCACTTTATCATGAGTGAGGAACGGAGTCCACTCCTCTTGAGAATAACCCGCCTAACATGGAAGATACGGACAGCCCTAGTTGATACATGAGCTATTCGAGCATACAAAACAGGATATTTATTTGAAGGTTTAGAGTTTGGCACATACAAATTTACTTGGAATGGCAGGTAGATACCATATATAGGTAGGTATGCTGGACTCATATGGAACAACTTTGGGGTTTAAGAAATTGGATGCACAAGCAGTATTCCTGCTTAGTACAAGTGAAGGCTAGCAAAAGAATGGGAAGTGACCAGCTAGAGAGCAACAACAGTCATGAACATGCATTAAAATTAATCAACACCGAATGCAAGCATGAGTAGGATATAATCCACCATGAACATAAATATCGTGAAGGCTATGTTGATTTTGTTTCAACTACATGCATGAACATGTGTCGAGTCAAGTCACTTAAATCATTCAGAGGAGGATACCACCCTATCATACCACATCACAACCATTTTAATAGCATGTTGGCACGCAAGGTAAACCATTATAAGCTCCTAGCTAATTAAGCATGGCACAAGAAACTATGATCTCTAATTGTCATTGCAAACATGTTTATTCATAATAGGCTGAATCAGGAACGATGAACTAATCATATTTACAAAAATAAGAGAGGTCGAGTTCATACCAGCTTTTCTCATCTCAATAAGTTCATAATATAATCATCATTATTGTCTTTCACTTGCACGACCGAACGGTGTGGATAATAATAATAGTGCACGTGCATTGGACTAAGATAGAATCTGTAAGCATTCAATAAACAGGAGAAGACAAGGCAATATGGGCTCTTTGTCAGATCAACAATAATGCATATAAGAGCCACTTCAACAATTTAATTATGGTCTTCTCCTATCGACCCCCAAAGAAAAGAAAAGAAATAAAACTATTTACATGGGAAAGCTCCCAACAAGCAAAAAGAAGAACAATAAATCTTTTTGGGTTTTCTTTTTAATTACTACTACAAGCATGGAAATTAAAACTAGCTAAAAGCTACAACTACTTTTTCTTAAGGTTTATTAAACACACAAGAAGAAAGGATAAAAAGGAAATAAACTAGCATGCAAGATACAATGAAAAAGTATGAGCACCGACATCTAGCAATGAGTGTGTGAACATAAATGTAATGTCGGTGAGAACTACATAATCCCCCAAGCTTAGGCTTTTGGCCTAAGTTGGTCTATGGCCACGGCTGGCCTGGCGGATATCCAAAGTTGTAACCGGGGTCGTACTGCGATGCAGCAGCTATTGCCTCATGAGCTTCCGCTTAGAGACGGGTCGTCTCCATCCTCCTCTTATACACGTCTGCCTCCTCCCTAGTTATAACATATCTCCCTTTTGCCTGAAAGTCAAAGAAAGCAGGAGCAGGGAGAGCGACGTGATAGGTGCGTCGTCTGTCAAAGATTAGTCGGTACTAGAGGAACTGATCGTTCCTCTCAACAAACTGATGATGAACCATGGCCTCATAATCCAAATAAGCAGGGGGCAACTCAATATCATCTTCACGTATGGTTATACCAAGAAAATTAGCTATGCGGCTTGCATAAATTCCACCAAAGAAATCTCCATTAAATCTATTAAGATGCAACCTACGTGCAACAATGGCTCCCAAATTATAAGATTTATCTCCTAACACAGCACTCCTAAGAATACTGAGGTCAGGGACACACATGTGACATGCCTCATCTTTACCATTAATGCATCTACCTATGAAGAGAGCAAAATAATGTATAGTAGGAAAGTGAATGCTCCCTATGGTAGCTTGTGTTATATCTCTAGATTCCCCCACAGTTATACTAGCAAGAAAATCTCTAAATTCAGATTCGCGAGGTTCCCTGACACTACCCCATTGTGGAAGTTTGCAAGCAGTGGTAAAATCCTCTAAGTCCGTCGTATAAGATTTTTCATAAAGATCAAACCGGACAGTTGGAGAATTGCGTGAAGATGAAAATTCAAACCTCCTCACAAAGGAACTAGTGAGATAGTGGTACTGGCGGCACTTTTCCTCCTCGAAGCTCACAAGATCAGCGTTACGCAAATATGCGTTAAATTCTTCCTTGATTTCTGCTCAATCCATAAAGTCCTCTGAAGGCCATTCATAGGGCCGCACTGGGGCGTCCCTTGGTGGCTCATCATCAGCATCACTTATTTCAAGCCTGGGTTCTTGTTTCCTTGAAGAGCCACCTTGGTACATTTTCCTAAACATATTTCTTGCTCTGAAAAATTTCAATTTTTAGTAACTTAAAATAAAAGTGAACCAAACTCAACAATATTGATAGCCACTACTCCTACAAGTGCCTAGAGCCTATATCATGCATCAAAACTACTTGGAACCATATAAATTTGACATGCAAGCTCAAGAACAGGGTCACCTAGGCAGCGCCAATTTGCAATGAATAAAACACTAGAACAAAAACTAATTGGACCAATGGAGGAGTCACATACCAAGGAACAATCCCCCAAAGCAGTTTTGTGAGAGGTGCTTTGAGCAAGGAGATCAAAAATCGCAGCAAAATGAGCTAGAACTCGTGCTTGAGCTGGATAATGGTGTTTGTGCGAGGAAGAAGGAGTGTGTGGGTGCAGGAATAAGTGGAGGAGGGCCACCGTCGGCCCACGAGGCAGGGGGGCGCGCCCAGGGGGTAGGGCGCGCCCTCCACCCTCGTGGCTAGGTGGATGCCCCCCTGATGTATTCTCAGTGCCAAATATTCCAGAAAAAATCATATTTAAATTTCAGGGCATTTGGAGAACTTTTATTTTCGGGGTATTTTTATATTGCACGGATAATTCAGATAACAGACAGAAAATACTATTTTATTTTATTTAATTTAAATAACAGAAAGTAAAAGGAGGGTACAGAGAGTTGTGTTTTCTAAATTCATCCATCTCATGATCATCAAAAGGAATCCACTAACAAGGTTGATCAGGTCTTGATAACAAACTCATTCCGAACAACATGGAACCGGAGAATTTTCGAATAACGCTAGGTTACCTCAACGGGGATATGCACATCCCCAACAATAAAAATATCATATTTCTTCTTGACAGTTGGAAGAGGAAATTTAAAACCTCCAAAAATAATCGATGGAATTTTTCCAATAGAATTAATATTGTGGACTTGAGGTTGTTTCCTCGGAAAGTGTACCGTATGCTCATTACCATTAACATGAAAAGTGATATTGCCTTTGTTGCAATCAATAACAGCCCCTGCAGTATTCAAAAAGGGTCTTCCAAGAATAATGGACATACTATCGTCCTCAGGAATATCAAGAATAACAAAGTCTATTAAAATAGTAACGTTTGCAACCACAACAGGCACATCCTCACAAATACCGACAGGTATAGCAGTTGATTTATCAGCCATTTGCAAAGATATTTCAGTAGGTGCCAACTTATTCAAATCAAGTCTACGATATAACGAGAGAAGCATAACACTAACACCGGCTCCAAGATCACATAACGCAGTTTTAACATAGTTTCTTTTAATGGAGCATGGTATAGTGGGTACTCCTGGATCTCCAAGTTTCTTTGGTATTCCACCCTTAAAAGTATAATTAGCAAGCATGGTGGAAATTTCAGCTTTCGGTATCTATCTTTTATTAGTAACAATTTCTTTCATGTACTTAGCATAAGGATTCATTTTAAGCATATCAGTTAATTGCATACGCAAAAAGATAGGTCTAATCATTTCAGCAAAGCGCTCAAAATCCTCATCATCCTTTTTCTTGGATGGTTTGGGAGGAAAAGGCATGGGTTTCTGAACCCATGGTTCTCTTTCTTTACCATGTTTCCTAGCAACAAAGTATTTCTTATCATAACGTTGATTCTTTGATTGTGGGTTATCAAGATCAACAGCAGGTTCAATTTCTATATCATTATCATTGCTAGGTTGAGCATCAACATGAACATTATCATTAACATTATCACTAGTTTCAGGTTCATTACCAGATTGTGTTTCAGCATCACAAATAGAAATATCATTTGGATTCTCAGGTGTTTCAGTAATAGGTTCACTAGAAGCATGCAAAGTCCTATCATTTTTCTTTTTCTTCCTTTTAGAAGGACTAGGTGCATCTATATTATTTCTCTGAGAATCTTGCTCAATTCTCTTAGGGTGGCCTTCAGGATACAAAGGTTACTGAGTCATTCTACCAGTTCTAGTAGCCACTCTAACAGCATAATCATTATTCTTACTATTCAATTCATTGAGCAAATCATTTTGAGCTTTAAGTACTTGTTCTACTTGAGTGGTGACCATAGAAGCATGTTTACTAATAAGTTTAAGTTCACCTTTGACATTAGCCATATAATCATCCAAGTGTTCAAGCATATCAGCACTGCGTTTTAATTCTCTACCAAAATAAGCATTGAAGGCTTCTTGCTTAACCATAAATTTATCAAACTCATCTAAGCATGGGCTAGCAAACTTAGTAAATGGGATTTCAGCTTTATCATATCTATAGAGAGAATTTACCTTTACTACCTGTGTCGGGTTATCAAGACCATGCATTTCTTCAATAGGAGATGGATTAAAATTATGCATTTCTTCGACAGGCGGTAAATTAAGACCATGTATTTCTTCAATAGGAGGTAAATTCTTAACATCTTCAGCTTTAATACCCTTTTCTTTCATGGATTTCTTTGCCTCTTGCATATCTTCAGGACTGAGAAATAGAACACCTCTCTTCTTCGGAGTTGGTTTAGGAATAG
This sequence comes from Triticum dicoccoides, assembly GCF_002162155.2. Taxonomy (NCBI): domain Eukaryota; kingdom Viridiplantae; phylum Streptophyta; class Magnoliopsida; order Poales; family Poaceae; genus Triticum; species Triticum dicoccoides. Next base: position 659,850,731 of record NC_041388.1, on the reverse strand, counting down.
GCTCAGGAAGTGTCCAATTATTTGCATTAGTCAACATATTATTTAATAGAATTTCAGCTTCATCCGGTGTTCTTTCCCTGAAAACAGAACCAGCACAACTATCCAGGTAATCTCTGGAAACATCGGTCAGTCCATTATAAAAGATATCAAGTATTTCATTTTTCTTAAGAGGATGATTAGGCAAAGCATTAAGTAATTGGAGAAGCCTCCCCCAAGCTTGTGGGAGTCTCTCTTCTTCAATTTGCACAAAATTATATATAT